>NW_023270387.1:20012224-20158410 GCF_011800145.1 Mirounga leonina | reverse complement strand
TGGTGACGGCAGCAGGTGAGAATGCTTTCCTGACGGGGAGGACGTTTGCCATCAAGCTTTGTCCATACCCTCCCCATGGGTCCCTTCCCCTGGCATCTCACTAGGATTTAGGATTCCTCCCCACT
Source organism: Mirounga leonina (assembly GCF_011800145.1). Classification (NCBI taxonomy): domain Eukaryota; kingdom Metazoa; phylum Chordata; class Mammalia; order Carnivora; family Phocidae; genus Mirounga; species Mirounga leonina. The sequence goes on along the minus strand of NW_023270387.1, from coordinate 20,158,285 downwards.
TCTCCGCTTCCAGACCTACTGAATCAGCTAAACTTGAGAATCTGCATGATAAGCAGACCGCCTGGGCGAGTCTGCTGCAGGCTGGGGAATCAGAGTCAGCTCACAGCCTCCCAACTTGTATAGGTGAGTCTTAATAACCATTACAACTCAATCTTCTTTATTTCAGTGATTCTCTACCTTGGCTGGATATCAGAATCATGCATGGGGTTTAAAAAAATTAACACGTAGTATGGATTCCAAGCAGAGATTAGATGTGTAGGTTTCACCTCCTTTAAGAAGCAAAAAAGTGCCTTAAATCCCCAGCAATGGTTCCACCAGAAGAGTATGTGTTAGCACCCAGTAATCTCTTGGAGAATAGCCCTAATGAGGGTCAATCACTTGGCACCACAGTGGACAGGCAGCCTTCTGAACAAAGAGGGTGTGGGGACCCCAGGACTTATCCTGGTAATTTCCTTTAAAAGACTAACCTCGGGTGCCTGGGTGGCTCAGTCGTTAAGCGTCTGCCTTCGGCTCAGGTCACGATCCCGGGGTCCTGGGATCGAGCCCTACATTGGGCTCCCTGCTCCTTAGGAAGCCTGCTTCTCCCTCTCTCACCCCCCCCCCCCCGCTTGTGTTCTCTCTCTCTCTCTTTTAAAAAAAAAACAAAAAAAATCTTAAAAAAAAATAAATAAATAAAAGACTAACCTCACTGGGAATAGGGAGGTACTTAGAGCCTTTATGTTCCAAGATGGTCACAGAAAAGCTGCGGACTCTAGGGTGGATCTCTGTGGGTAAGAAGGTGGGAGAATGGAGATTTGGCTCCACTGCCCTGGCTGGAGGAGCTAGAACTGGGTCTGACTCAGCATTGCAGGGCCAGCTGGTATCCTAGCAGGATGCTATGTAGGTGAACTGCTAAATCAGGAGACCAAGTCAGGGTACCCTTGGCTACGGTTAGCAAAGGGGGAGGTGATGGTCCTTTCTGGAAGGGCCACAGCTGGGCCTGAAAGGCCACTAGGAGCAGCTGGTAAGCACCAGCTGATGAAAGGGAAGGACCAGAGTCCAACAGTGACACCGTAAGGCAGTTAGAGGTCACAGCAGAAGTAATGGTAACAGCTAACATTTCTCTGATGTTATTTGCCCACCAATGATCTCAGTGTCTGTGTTTATTCATTTAGTAACATTTCATAACAGTTTTATGAGGGAGTCACAACCACCCTATCGTACAGAGAAGGAAACTGAGCCACGGAGGTTATAGGGAGAGTAGCTGCCAGGCTGTGAGCCAGAGCCCACACCGCTAACCACTAGGCTGGCCTTGCTGTCCCTATAATGACAGCCATCATTTACTGAGCCCATACTACGTGCTCTTATGTTCTCTGTGCTCTTTTAGTCCTCACCACTACCTTATGAGGTGGGTACTATTTTAATTCCCATTTCACAGATGAGGAAATTGAGGCCCAGGGAAAATATGTAACGGACTACTCATTATCCAGTCTCTCTCCTCTGGGAAAAAGGCTGGGCTAATCCCACCCACAGCAGTTCCTTCACTTTTTAGAACTTTTAAGCCTTTAAGCTTCTCAGAAAACTGAAGCTAGATGAGAATCTGTACTAGATGATACTGAGCTTCCTTCAATAAAATATATGTAGTCGTTAGTGAGGAATTGGAAAAACAAAGATGATGTGACAACATTTCTACTTCCAAATTTGTAAAAGCAGATCATATCAATTACTGTGGTCCTGCTCCAGACTTACTAAATCAGAATACATAAAAGGTGAGGCCAGGAAACTTGAATTAAAACAAAACCAAAAACAAACCACAAGAGATGCTGGTACACAGCCAAGGTAGAGAATTACTGCCTTTATTTCATAGTAATATTTCATAGCCCCCAATGAGCAGGCAGCAGTATTTCCCAAAACAGTCTGTAGCTTTCAAATCTTTTTGCTTTGAAAGAAGCTGCATGTGGGAGCTGCCCAGAGGAGAGGAGCTAGTTAAGGATGGGGGCAGAGAAGCAAAGCCCACAGGGCTCAACACTCACATCCACGTGCTCTCTGTTCATGCCTTCCCTTGGCCTTTTCTACTTGGAAAATCATCATCTGTTTTTCAAAGACAGGCCCAGATGTCTTCTTCCTGGTGAACACTTCTCCTATCTAGCCTCCCTGCCTCCAGCCTTGTCCTGCCAAAGGACTGTCACCCCGTGAGCCCACGGTACAAACCTCCCTTAGAGCACTGCTCACCTCATCCCTTCTCTGTGCTCTCCCTGCACCGGGCAAGACACACTTGCAGGACTGGCAATAATTTACATGCTCCCCCTGGCCCAGCAGATGTCTGGGACATAGCAGCCTAGCAGAAAGTGCTAGTGGAATGAATATAAGGGAAAGAAGAGAATAGCAAAGATATAGGGATAGGGAAGACAAAAAGGGCCAAAGTGGTAACCATGGATGGAAGATGGCTAGTGAAATCTGATTTAGTCCTGACCCCTTGAGCACATGTGATCCTTACTCTGAACCATGGGACAGCCAGTCCAGGCACTCACTTGGTCACCCTGGAACTGTGGGCAGAGTACTGAGAATGAGGTGAGAACATTTATGATTTCACCAAGAATCCATCCTCCCTCCCTCCATCCCTCCCTCCCTTCCTTCCTTCCAAGATTTACTTATTTATTTTAGTGAGGAGGGGGAGAATGTGCGAGCGGGGGGAGGGGCAGCAGAAGATGGAGAGAGAGAATCTCAAGCAGACTCCCCGCTGACCGTGGAGCCCAATGTGAGGCTAGATCTCGTGACCCTGAGATCGTGACCTGAGCCAAAATCAAGGGTCAGATGCTTAACTGACTGAGCCATCCAGGCACCCCATCATTTCTTATTTCTGTTGATACTTAAAACAACCTTGTGAGAGACACAGGGTAGGTGTTAATAATCTCACTTTATAGCTGAGAAAACTAAGGCTCAGAAAGCTGATAAACATGTCCAAGGTCACAGGGCTAGTAAGCAGAGGATGGGTTAATTCAAATTCATTGCTAGATAAAAGTGACTTATACTATTAAGGTTGGAAGAGCCCTAGCATATCATCTGATTCAACTCTCTGGCCAATGGTGGTGCATGTTCTCCAAAACCTCTTCCAGGAGGGGTGATGGAGCCATGCTAGAATAACTCTAGTACAGGGGAGCCCCGTGCAACCACTGCAGCTTGGATGGGGCCACCTGAAAGCTCTCCCTTGCACTGAGGTAAACTCTTTGTGGCGCGTACCAACTAACTCAGTGCTCGCCTCCTGAAGACCAATCAAAGGCATGTCCACTCTGTCAGTTCTACTCTACTGCCCCTGAGACGCCACGGCTGACCCGATGGACTGAGTGGAGGTCCCAATTCTCTTCCCTCTGGCACTCTGGCAGACAGCCGCCAGTATTTGGTCAGCTAGGATCCCGACACTGTGGCCGCTGGTGGTGAGTCACCACTGGCCTAGGGGGATCTATTTCCCTGGTGAAGGCATGTATCAAAAGGGCATCATCCTCCGCCACTCTCTGTTAAGGAGAAAATGAGCATCTCAAAGTATCTCAGTCCTGCTTCCTCGGAGGATCAAAGAGCTTTACTCCTACAACTTCATAATGAAAATATACTCAAGGCCTAAAGAAGTATCTAGTTGAGTTGGACCTAAAAAGGGGGGAAAGCTGCAAAATGAATTGCTTCATGCCTAGAAAGTAGTAACAGGTAATCTCACTGGCCTTTAGGAGTTAAAAAGGCCCTTCCATGGTTTGTTTTCAGCTTTTGCAGCCCATCAATAAGGCAGGTTGGAGGGAAGTCAACGTGGTTTGTGTGAACAAGAATCATAGGCATCACCGTCACAGCTTGCGAGTGACAGGATCAGGACTCACCCCAGGGCTTCTGGGTCCGAGGTCAATGCCTTTGACCACACACGAGGCCAGAGAAAACGCCCTGCGGACCACTCCGGTGCTGGCAGTGACTGGCACTCACCTACTTTAGCTCTGGCCTGAGTGCCGGCTGCTCCCACTACAACCGGTACCAGTACCTCTGAGCCTGGTGCTTTCCTTTGTACTAGCTTATCTCGGTAGGAAAAGGCAATTCAGGAGAAGGCCCTCCTTGCCCGGTGCTCCAGGTTTCCCAACTGTCCAGGTTTCTTAGCCCTGGTTCATTCCCTGGGTCTGACCACTCCTCATATTCTTGGAGGCACCTTATCAGGGCTATTAACATATAGGACCTATTTTTTTTCCTCAGGAGCAGACAAACTGGAATCTATCCATCCTTTGTGGCCTGATATCCCACCATTAGCTGGCTTGGTCCAGCCCCACTGGGGGGCTGCTTGAAAAGTCCCTACTAATCCAGCTGCTTCCTTCACAAAACCCTAGGATTTTAGGGACCTCCTCTGGCAAGTGTGAGGGAGAGCCAGCTCAGGCTGGAGTTGACCGTGAAGGTCTTTAATCCTATACTTTTTCGCCCAATTTTTTACTCTGGAAAACTTCAAACCTACAGAAAAGTTGAAAGAATAATACAATGAACATGCATACTATTCACCTAGATTCACCAGCTGTTCTCATTTCATCACATTTGCTTTATCTCTTTCTCTCCATAAACATATACTGTACATACATATATACAGTCGACCCTTGAACAACATGGGTCTGAACAGGCCCATTTATAGGTGGGTTTTTTTCGATAAATACACTACAGTACTGTAAATATATTTTCTCTTCCTTGTGATTTCCTTAATAACATTTTCTTTCCTCTAGCTTACTTTATTGTAAGAATATAGTATGTAATATATATAACATACAAAATATGTGCTAATCAACTATTTACGTCATCAGTAAGACTTCCAGTCAACAGTAGGCTGTTTGTAGTTAAATTTTGAGAGGGGGGGGGTCATAAGTTATATGCAAATTACCAACTGTGCGGGGGGTCAGTAACCCTAACCCCCATGTTGTTCAAGGGTCGACTGTACAGATGGCAACCAAGTAAATGAAAAAATGCCCCACATCATATATCATCAAGAAAATGCAAAATAAAACAATGAGATACCACTGCACAGCTATTAGGATGGCCAAAATCTATAACACTGACAATACCAAATGTTGACAAGCATGTAGGGCAACAAGAACTTAATTCATTGCTAGTAGGAATGCAAAATTGTACAGCCAGTTTACTAAACATACTCTTACCACATTATCCAGCAGTCACGCTACTTGGTGTTTACCCAAACGACTTCAAAACGTATATCCAAACAAAACCTGCACATGGGTGTTTATAGCAGTTTTATTCATAACTGCCAAATCTTGGAAGAAACCATGATGTCCTTCAGTAGATGAATGGATAAACTGTGATATATCCAGACAACAGAATATTGTTCAGTGCTAAAAAGAAATCAGCTATCAAGCCATGAAAAGGCACAGAGGAACTTAAATGCATATTACTAATTGAAAGACACCAGTCTGAAAAGACTACATACTGCATAATTCCAACTACAGGTATCCTCAGCTTTTCAAAAGTTCACATTATACCACTTTGCTCAGCATTTGCTTTGCAGTGAGCTATTATGGAGGCAGCGGGCATGGCACCACCAAGCTCCTTCCCTGGGAACTACACTCAGGGATCTCGGCATCAGCCACCATAGCTTTGAATGGTTAGCATCTGTGCTTCATCTGGATTTATTTTGTGCATCCATTAGCAAGATGTGTTCTAGGGTGTCAGAAAGGCATAGGAGATACTATCTTTTGGGTCTGGGAACACTCAAAAATTGTTCTATATCAATTAATGGTAATTGCTTCATAGCTTTACACCATTTCAGCTTATGAAAGGTGTCAGAGGCATGCGTTACTTTCGGATAGTGGGGGAAACCTGTAAATGGCATTCTGAAAACAGCTAAAAGATGGAGACAGTGAAAAGATCAGTGGTTGCCAGAAGTTAATGGGGGAGGGGGAGGGTCAAAGGGATGAATGGGCAGAGCACACAGGACTTTTACGGTAGTAAAACTATTCTGTATGGTGTTATAAAGATAAATACATGTCATTATACATTTGCCCAAACCCATAAATGTACAATACCAAGAATGAACCTAATGTAAACTGTGGACTTTAAGTAATGATGATGTGTCAATGTAGGTTCATCATTTGTAACAAATGTACCACACTGGTGGGGTATGTTCGTAAGTTGAGTGGCTCTGAATATTGGGGGACAGGGAGTATATGAGAAATTGATGTACCTTCCTCTCAATTTCGCTATGAATCTAAAACTGCTCTATAAAAATAATTCTAAAAAATACACTGGATGGGATTACCAGCAAATTAGCTGTGACAAGAACCAAATCTAAAAGCACAACAATAGAAATTATTTCAAATAAATCACAGGAAAAAAATAATCCAAAAAGGAGCAAACAATCCAATTAAAAATAGGTAAAGGTGTTGAACAGATATTTCTCCAAAATGATCTATAAATGCCACCAGGCATATTAAATGCTTGGGGTGGGGGGCGCCTGGGTGGCTCAGTCAGTTAAACCTCTGACTTTTCATTTTGGCTCAGGTCATGATCTCAGGGGTGCTGAGATCAAGCCCCACATCAGGCTCCCTGCTCAGCGGGGAGTCTGCTTCCCCTCTCTCTCTCCCTCTGCCCCTCCCCCTGCTCGTTCTCTTTCTCTCTCTCTAATAAACAAATAAATCTTAAAAAAAAAAAGATGCTTGGGGCACCTGGGTGGCTCAGTCGGTTAAGTGTCCAACTTTTGATTTCAGCTCAGGTCCTTCATCTCAGGGTCATGAGTTCAAGCCCCACACTGGGCTCCACACCTAGTGGAGCCTACTTAAAAAAAAAAAAAAGATGATCAACATCAGTAATAATTAGGAAACTGCAACCCAAAACCTCAATGAACTATCACCTCACACCCATTAGGATGGCTATTATCAAAAAACCAAAATAAGTGTTGGCAAGGATGTGAGAAATTAGAACCCTTACGCACTGTTGGTGGGTTAGGGCACAAGTGCTATGGAAAACAGTATGGAGGTTCCTCAAACAATTAAAAATAGAACTACCATATGATCTAGGAATCCCACTTCTGGGTATATATCTAAAAGAACTGAAAGCAAGGTCTTGAAGAGAGATTTGCACACCCATATTCACTGCAGCATTAATTCATAACAGCAACCCAAACGTCCATCTACAGATAAATGGATAAATAAAATGTGGTATGTATATACAATGGAATATTAATAATATTCAGCCTTAAAAAGGACAGAAATACGGTAACATGTTATAATATGGATGAACCTTAAGAACATTATGCTAAGTCAAATAAACCAGTCACAGAAAGACAAATATCATATGATTACACTAATATGAGGATCTGAAGTAGTCAAATTCATAGAAAGGGAAATAGAATGGTCATTACCAGAGACTATGGGGTAAAGGGGAGTGGTTGTTTAACAGGTACAGAGTTTCATATTTGCAAGATGAAAAAGTTCTGGAGATCTGTTTCATGAAAATGTGAATATAAGACAGATTTATTAACATTACTAAACTATACACTTAAAAAAGTGTCATAAATAAATGAACAAATGAATGGGAAAAAATGAAATAAAGTTGGTTTTAGACATACAAAAGCTGAAAGAATTCATCCCCATAAACCAACAACTACAAGGAATGTTAAAGGTTGCAAAATAATATTTGAGGTTATATATATGACTATTCTTATTGTTTAAGTCTCCTTAAATAATAGACTTTTAACAAAAATAATAATGTATTTTGTACATAAAAGTAAAATGCATGACAACAATAGCATAAAGGTTGGGATAGGATAAATGGAAATAAACTATTGCAAGATTCTTATACTATGATTTTTATACTATATGGAAAGTAGTATACTGTCATTTGAAGGTAGACTGTGGAAAAGCTAGAGATGTATACTATAAACCCTAGAACAACCAATAATATAACAGAAAAAAAGGTTATAGCTAACATGCCAACAAAAGAGATCAAACTGAATTATAAAAACATAAAAGTAATTCAAAAGATGGCAGAAAAAGAAAAAAGGGGAACAAAAACCAAATGGCACAAATAGAAAACAAATAGCAATATGATATACTAATATCAGACCCTATCAATAATCACATTAAAGGTAAATGGTCTAAAACACCCCAATTAAAAGGCAGAAATTGTCAGATCTGACAAAAAGTCAAGACTCAGTTATATGCTGCTGGCAAGAAATGCATTTTAAATACAAAGGAACAAAGTAGGTTAAAATAAAAGGATGGAACAAGATACACCATGCTAGCACTAATTAAAAGAAGACGGGTGACTATATTAATATCAGACAATGTAGATTTCAGAGAAAAAAATTCTCAGGGATAAAGAAGATCACTTCATAATTAAGGAGTCAATTAATTAAAGAGACATAACAACTCCAGGCATTTATACATCTAATAACAGAACTTCAAAATACATGAAGCAAAGGCTGATGGAACTATAAGGAGATGAGACAAATCCACAGTTACAGAGATTTCAATAGCCCTGTCTCAATTATTGATAGAATAAATAGGCATAAAAGTGGCAAGGATATATATCTGACCAACATCATCACCCAACCTGACCTAATGGACATTTATAGAACACTCCACAACATTTACAGAATAGCAGAATACACATTTATAAAACAACAGAATACACATTCTTCTATTGTGAAGTTATTAAACTTGAAACTTTTACCAAGGTAAGCCATATTCTGTGCCATAAAACAAGTATCAATAAATTTAAAAGGATTCAAGACATTCATAGCATACTATTCTCTATCACAATAAAATTAAATTAGAAATCAATAACAGAAAGATACCCTGAAAATCACCAAATATTTGGAAATTCAATAACACATTTCTAAATATCCCACGATCAAAGAAGAAACAAAGGAAACGTTAGCAGATATTTTGAACTGAATGGAAATGAATTCATTAGGTGCTGCTAGAGTAGTAAATTTATAGTACTAATTGTTTATATGAGAAAAGAAAGGCATGAAATCAATGACCTACTCTTCTACATTAAGCAACTAAAAAAAAAAAGAGAGAGAGAGAGAGGAAAGTAAGCCTAAAGTAAGCAGAAGAAAATAAATAAAGATTGAAGCAGAAATCAATGAACTAGGGAACAGAAAAGTAAAAAGAAAAAAGAAAAAAAAAAGAAAGAGAAAAAGGAAAAGAAAAAAGCTAGGTATTTGAGAAGTTCAACAAAATTGATACATCTTGAGCATATACCTGGATCACACACACAAACAAAGACAACACTATTTTTTTTTTTTTTTTTGAGAGAGAGAGTGCATGCACACTCTCCTGGGAGGGTTGGGGGGAGAGAGAGGATCCCAAGCAGATTCCACACCCAGCATGGAGCCCAACATGGGGCTCCATTTCACGAGCCTGAGATCATGACTGGAGCTGAAATCAAGAGTCTGATGCTCAACCGACTGAGCCACCAGGCACCCTGAAGATACAAATTATTAAGATAAAAAATAAGAGAGGCAACATAACTACATATCCTACAGATATTGAAAAATAGAATACTAAGAACAATGTTATGCCAAAATATTTGACAACTTAGATGAAATGACATATTCGTTAAAATACACAAACTACTAAAGCTTACTCAAGAAAAAAATAGATAACCTAAATAGCTCTATATCTATTATCAACATTAAAAATGTTGTTAATAACCTTTCCACAATGAAACGTCTAGAACCAGATGAATTTACTGGCAAATTCTACCAAACATTTAAGATAGAAATAATACCAATTCTGGGGGCGCCTGGGCGGCTCAGTTGTTAAGCGTCTGCCTTCGGCTCAGGTCAGCATCCCAGGGCCCTGGGATCGAGCCCCGCATCGGGCTCCCTGCTCTGCGGGAAGCCTGCTTTTCCCTCTCCCACTCTCCCTGCTTGGGTTCCCTCTCTCACTGTGTTTCTATCTGTCAAATAAATAAATAAAATCTTTAAAACAAAAAAAGAAAGAAAGAAATTAAAAAAAAAAAAAGAAAGAAAGAAATTAAAAAAAAAAAAAAAGAAATAATACCAATTCTGTATAAACTCTTCCCAAAAAATTGGAGAGAATACTTCCCAACCCATTTTATCAGTCTCTGAAACCAAAACCAATCAAAGGAAAGTACAAGCCAAAATTCTAAACAAAACTTTAAGCAAATCTATTAAAAGAATTATACATTATTACCAAGTGGGGTGTACCCAAGGAACACATGGTTGGTTTGACATTCAAATATCAATGTTATTCCCATATCAACAAAGTAAAAAAGAAACGTGATTACCTCACTAGTGAAAAAAATTTTTTTGACAAAATCTAACATTCATTCCTAATAAAAATTCTCAACAAACTAGGAGGAGAAAAGAACCTTCTCAGTCTGATAAATGGCATCCATGAAAAAACTACAGCTAACATCATACTTAATGATGAATGACTAAATGCCTTCCTAAGATCCAGTACTGTCCACTCTGAGCACTTCTAGTCAACATTGTAAAGAAGGTTCAAGCCAGTATAATCAGGCAAGGAAGAGAAATAAAAGCCATCCTGATTTAAAGGAAGAAGTACAACTGTCTTGGAAGATGACATGATCACCATGTAAAAAAAATCCAATGAATTAATACTTATGAGCTTAATAAGGCTGCAGGGTATAAGATCCACAACCAAAAATCAATTGTGCATCTCTATACACAAGCAACAACAACAAAAATCAGAAACTGAAATAAAATAAATACCATTTATATAGCACCAAAAATATGAAATACTTATGGACAGATATGACAAAAGACATGAAAGACCTATGCACTGAAAACTATAATTGAGAAAAATTAAAGACGAGCTAAATAAATGGAGCAATATATCTTGTTCATGGGCTGGAAAACTCAATTATCATTAACTATTTCTCCCCAGTTCTCCCCAAATTATGTATAGATTCAACACAATCCCAATCAAAATCCAAGATGGCTTGGGGCACCTGAGTGGCTCAGTCAGTAAAGCATCTGACTTTTGATTTCGGCTCAGGTCATGATCTCAGGGGTCATGAGATCCAGCCCCGAGTCAGGCACCGTGCTCAGTGGGGAGTCTGCTTGAGATTCTCTCTCTGCTCCTCCCAACTCTCTCTCTAAAATAAATAAATCAATCTTTAAAAAAAAAAAAAAATCCAAGAAGGCTTTTTGTATGAATTGACAAACTTATTTTTAAATTTATATGGAAATACAAAGGGCCTAGAACAGCCAAGACAGGTCTGAGGGAAAAAAAACTGGAGGGCTAACACTAAGATTTCAAGCATTATTATAAAACTACACTAATCAGAATAGCATGGTATTAGTATTTAGACAAAGAGATCAGTGGAACAGAAGAGAAAGTCCAGAAATAAACCAACACATATATGGGCAACTCACTTTTTAAATACCCTAAGATACAACTTGAGTATCAAAAAGTTTACCATCACCATAATATAATTTGAGAACATCTTCATCACTCCCAAAAGAAATCTTGTACTCAAAAGAAACTTTGTATTCATTAACAGTAGCTCTCCATACCCTCTTTCTCCATACCCTCTTTCCCAGACCCAGTAGAGCCTCTATAGATTTGCCTATTCTAGACATTTCATATAAATGGTTATCATACAATATGTGGCCTTTGTGACTGGCTTCTTTCAATTGGCATAATGTTTCCAAAGTCCATCCATGTTGTAGCATGTATCAGTGTTTCATTCCTTTTTATTGCTGATATTCCATGTATAGATACACCACATTTGATTTATCTGTTCATCAGTTCTTAGACACTTGGGATGCTTCCACTTCCTGGCTATTATGAATAACGCTACTATGAAAATGCATGTAAGTTTCTGAGTGGATATGTATTTTCAGTTCTCTTGGTTATATATCCAGGAGTGGAACTGCTGAGTCATATGGTTAATCTGTTTAACCTTTTGAGGAACTGTTAAATTATTTTCCAAAAACAACTGTGCCAGTTTACATTCCCCACCAACAATATACAGGAATTCCAATTCCTCCATATTCTCATCAACATTTGTTATTATTTGTTGTTTTTATAATAGTAATGCTTGTGGGTGTGAGACGGTATCTTACTGTGGTCTTGATTTGCATTTCCCAATAACTCTTGATGTTGAGCATCTTTTCAAGTACTTACTAGCCATTTGTATATTTTCCTGGGAGAAATATCTATTTAAATCCTTTGTCCACTTTTTAATTGGGTTGCCTTTTTATTACTGATTTGTAAGAGTTCTTTATATATTTTGAATACAAGTCTCTTATTAGATATATGATTTGCAAATATTTTTTCCCATTCTGGAGTTGTTTTCCACTTTCTTGACTGTTTTTAATTTTAATGAAGTCCAGCCTATCAGTTTTCTCTTTTGTTTGTTGCACAACTGATTTTTGACATATGCACAAAGGCAATGCAGTGGAGAAAGACTAGCCTTTTTTTTTAAAGATTTATTTATTTATTTAAAAGAGAGAGTGAGTGCGAGAGTGGGGGTAGGGGCAGAGGGAGAGAACATCCAAGCAGACTCCCACTAAGCGCAGAGCCCAATGCGGAGCTCGATCTTACAACCCATGAGATCAGGACCTGAGCAGAAACCAAGAGTCGGATACTTAACCAATCAAGCCACCCAGGCACCCCGAAAGGATAGCTTTTTTGACAAATGGATATCCACATGCAAAAAAATAAACTTCATACCATATATAAAAATTAAGCTTTAACTGAATCACAGATCTAAATATAAAATCTTAAAGTGACAATCTTTCTAGAAGAAAACAAAAAAAAAAATTGTGACCTTGGGCTGTGCAATGATTTCTTAAATATAACACCAAAACCATAATCTATTAAAGAACAAATTGAAAATGCGTATTCATCAAAATTTAAAACTTCTGCTCTTTAAAAGACAATGTTAAGATAAAAAGACAAGGGGCGCCTGGGTGGCTCAGTCGTTAAGTGTCTGCCTTCGGCTCAGGTCATGATCCCAGGGTCCTGGGATCGAGCCCCACATTGGGCTCCCTGCTCCACGGGAAGCCTGCTTCTCCCTCTCCCATTCCCCCTGCTTGTATTCCCTCTCTCGCTGTGTCTCTCTCTGTCAAATAAATAAATAAAATCTTTAAAAAAAAAAAAAAGATAAAAAGACAAACCACTGGGTGGGAGAAAATCTTTGCAAAGCATTTATCTGATAAAAGACTTATATCCAGATTATATTAAAGAAATCTTAAAACTCAATAATAAGACAACTCAAAAAAATTGGGTTTGAATAGATGTGCCACCAATAATGACATGGCAAATAAACACTTGAAAAGATGTTCAACATCTTCAGTCACATAGGAAATGCAAACTAAAACCACAATGAGATACCACAACACACCTATTCAAATGGCTAAAATAAAAAAGACTGACCATACCCAATACCAAATACTGGTGAAGCTGTAAGAACTTGAATCTCTTACACTGCTGGTGGTAAAATAAAATGGTACAACCACTTTGGAAAACAGTTTGACAGTTTCTATAAAAAGTTAAACATACACTTACCATATGATCCAACCATTCCACTGCTAGGTATACTACAAGAGAAAAGGTATCATATTTCCAAAGATTTATGCATGAATGTTCATTGCAGCTTTTTTTCTAACAGGCCCAAACTGGAAACAACCCAAATGTCCATCAAGCTATGAATGGATAAAGTGTGGTATATCCATAAAATGGAATACTGTTCTACAACAAAAAGGAGTGAACTCTTGATACTACAACACGGATGAATCTAAAAATAATTACGCTGAGTAAAAGGAGATGGGCAAAGGAGCACATGTTGTACTGAGGAAGTACAGGGAAAACAAGAGGAGCTTAATTCCTATAAAGCCACTGGTCTACGGCAAGAGTTAAATTTCCATACACTTAAGGACAAATACCTCCTTCTCAGAAAGAACAAATGAGCAAATAACAACTGTTAGAGAGTAATGGTTATTTGAACAAAAACAAAAGAAACAGTTTACATAGAAGTAACAATTCAAAGTCAATTTTTCGGGTACCCTAAACAATGCTGGCCATGGTAAAAGGCAACCTACAACTATCTTGTGACCACTAACGAATGATGACCAGAAGATAATGATCCAGGGACTGAAGGACACTTTCCCAGTCCTAGCCCCTCATCCCTTGGAAAAGTGCCTTTAAAAACCATGCACGGTACTCGTTCAGGGGCAACATTCCTCTTTCTTATCAGCTACCTTGTATCCAAGCTATCTCCAATTAACTCTGCTTGTTTTCTTTCTCTCCATCGCTTCTCGGCCTTTTGGCTAAGATCAAGTGTTTTCTTTCTCTCCAATTCAGAGTTCATTTCTATGACATTGAGACTCAAGAACCTGATCCTGGGAGTCTGGTAACAGCATGATTCCAGAAAATGCAAGCTAATCTATAGTGACAGAAAGCAAACCAGTGGTTACCTAGGGAGATGGAGACAGGGAGGGAGAAAAAAGTGGGGCTACCAAGGGCATTAGTAAACTTTTGGGGATGATAGATATGTTCACTATCTTGACTATGGTAGTGGTTTCATTCATATATATATATATGTCAAAACATCAAAGTTTACACTTTAAATATGTGCAGTTTATTGAACATTAATTGTATTTATTTAAAAAAAAAAAACTCACCTGTAAGTAGAGAGGAAATAAGTAGCTCATGGAGAAAAATATCAGAAAACCTAAGTAATGAGTGTTTGTTAAAACATATGACTGATTCAAGACTAAAACTTATAAATACATGGCCGATAATGTCAGTTGTTAAAAATTACTTTGAAACAAAAGAGCTATTGTTTTCTGAACAGTAGTATGAGGCCAAGTCACACTCATACCTCTTCAATAAAGCATGGACTGCTGAAAATTCTGGGCTTCAATCCATTTGTGGCAAGCTATTTACTCTAGGGGAATTATGGCCTTCAAGTTAGATTAACATAGGTATATATTAAAAACCTGGAAACCATCCTACAAGGGCTGAAAGATCAGGCACTGGAAAAGTACAAGAGACTCAGTAGTTGTATTGTATACGGAACTCAAGTCCATCCAGATTCTGACAGCTAATCATGGCCATCTCTAGCAGGGTGACAAGGCTACTTTAAACAAGGATTTTCTTACAAGTGTTCTCCCACACTTGCGATTCTTTGCTGAGCTCCAACTGTAAAAGTCTAAATTGAATATTCCTTAAAGGGTATAAAACATAACCATATCTTTTATAGTACAATTCAAACTCAAATGCAATATAAAGTCATAATAGGGTTAGAGGTAAGAAATCTCAATATTGCAACATGGGCAGAGAGAGGTGTTTTCATGTGAAGATGAAGATTTAAAGGCATGTAAGGCAGTGTAGCAGGAATATGAGAAAGGTAATGTGTGGAAGGTCAAAACAGGCACATAGTCATTCACAACTGACTTTAAAATATATGTCAACTTGCTCTCTTAAAATATAATGCGTGAAATATGCAAGAGAATGACAGGACAAGATTAAAAGAGTACAAAAGCTAAAAGATGAGCCTAAGATCATGAAGGTGCTCCTGGCTAGGGATCTACATAGAGATCTTATTCCAAAGACAGCCCATAAAGAAAGGTGGTATTTTGAGGAAATTTATATTTGCTTAGTTCAATAACTCCTTAAGTTGTGAAAAAGGCAAGTGGTAAAAGATTTTTCTGAAGGTAATGAATCAAATTGAGGTTTTCAATGGTGAAATTAAAAGAGCCAAGTGAATGACAATGGAAAAGCTTAGTTACTGGTTAATTCTCTATACCAGTCATTCTCTAAACCAGTAAACTAAGAACTAAGGAAACACGTCAGCACTGTTTTGCAAATGTTGACACCGCAGATCTTGGTAATAGAACAGCTACTAGAAATGATGGACTCAGCCCCTCCCCCTCCTCCCTAGCTACTTCTTATGTCAAACATCTTATAAGAGTTGTCTAGACTTTCTGTCTCTATTTCCTGATCTCCTCACCTTCTCCAATGTGGCTTTGAGGCCCATCAATCACTTCATCAAAACAACTCTCTCCAAAGTCAATGGTGGCCTACAGGTCATTTAATCCATCTAGCACATACATTCTCAATGGGAGCAATATTGTACCCAAGGTAGCAAAAATTGATTTGAGAGAGCAAAATATATTAGATATTAAAAATAGTCTGTGGTCCTCCAAAAGTCATAGTACATAAGCGGAAATACAAGATATCTAGGCATTCTCCACTTCTTGCACTATAACTTCTCCCCAGGTGACTTTAGGTATGCCATCAGCTTCAGCTACCACCCACCAACATCTGTACCTCCTAAAGCTACAGCTCCATCAGACAGTTCCTCTGACATTCAAATCTGTTGAACTACCTGCCAATTTGACATCTCCATTTGATTGTCTCAAAGGTATTTTTCTGGGAAAAGAACCCATAGGTTTGGTCAGATTCTCAGGTTAAGAACTACTGCCATATAGTAGTTTCAGAAAGGATCATAAAATCAAAAATGACAAACTTACAAAATTGGTATAAACAATTATTCTGTAGACAAGCTCTTATTCTTCTCTGATACCTTCAAGGCCTCTTGTGTAAATATAAGTTTCAGTTGATACACAATAGAAACTAAACTAGGTCAGAAATCAACATGTCAATGTATTGGTTTTTTCCAGAGCACTGAAGCAAATACAGCTATAGCGGTTATGCCAAAAGGTGTTCTGAAACTAGTGTCAGACCCTCAGTAAAAGAGAGGAAGAATAGAAAACATTGCAATTTGGTTGGTAAACTTGTTATGCTGTGTGTTGGCACAACTAAACAAAGTATAGGTCAACATTTACACCCTGGAAAGAATCCTGAAGATAAATCAATATCACAGGCAAACTGTATTAAAAAATAGTCATATAATTGCAATAACTCAAAAACTCTTGTCACTCAGTCATCCTCCATATGATAAGGCCACATCACTAATCTTTTACAAAGCTAAAACTAAAATACAGACCTAAAACTAAAAACGAGGCCTATCTTTTTGGCTCTATGGTTTCTGTCTTCCCGAGCCAGAAATTTACCAACATCAATACTTTTTTTTTTTTTTAAAGATTTTATTTATTTGACAGAGAGAGACACAGCAAGAGAGGGAACACAAGCAGAGGGACTGGTAGAGGGAGAAGCAGGCTTTCCACGGAGCAGGGAGCCCGATGCGGGGCTCGATCCCAGGACCCTGGGATCATGACCTGAGCCGAAGGCAGATGCTTAACGACTGAGCCACCCAGGCACCCCCAACACCAATACTTTCAAATAAAAGGAATTCTGCTTGTAAGATTAAAAACCAGGTTTATTTCAGGGGTTAAAGAGGTGCCCTGTTAGATCTCAAAGACATGAAAGAAATATTCCTCTTTGGCACAACAGGATTAAGGTCTAATCTACCAAGTCTAAATCATTGCTTGCTGATCCTGTTTTTCTGTTCAACCTGTCTGCTCACTTCATGATTCTGCTAAGTATTCTTCCTTAGTGATTTTTGAAATCATTATTAAAAATAACATAGTACTTCCTACTGGGTTCTCTAGTTGGATTTCCTTTAAGCACCTTAAACCCAACTAAACTTATCCTCTCCACATCTACCTCTTCCCAGGCAAATCTGTTTTAGATTTTATCTGGTGGCCTAAGCCATAAACCTGGGACTTAACCCTGAATTCTCTACTGACAAAATCTTATCGACTCTCTGTCTTACGCTCTTAAAATTGCCTCCTTGGCCCTGGCTTATGTGAAAGGTGGTGTTACAGGCTTCAAAGAGGTTAGGTGATGGAATCCAATAAATCTGGGATTGAATTCCAGTTCTGCCATTGCTAAGTGTGATCTTAATTTTGGGCAAATTACTCAACCTCTCTAGGGCTCATTTTTCTACAGAATAATAAAATTTACCTCATTAGGTTATTGAAGTGAGTAAAAATGAGCTAATGCCTCTAAAACACTCGACACTGGGCTGGTACATTATAAACACTCAGAGAACGGCAGCTACCACTATCCTGCAGAATTGTGTATCAATTAAATGAGACAGTATTTGACACACAGGAAGGACTTTATATAATAATTTTTTTAAAAAACCAATTTCACCTCTCATCTTCTAAGTATATTACTTCAATAATCTCCTAACATCTAGTCTTAGTCACCTCATCTACTCCCCACAGTGCCCTAAGTGGCTCCTGTTTTCAGGATAGAATCCAAAACCCTTCTCATGATATACAAAGCTGTTTATGATCTTGTCTTTCTTTATTTCTTAAGACTCGCCTCTTGCCATTCTTTTACCTCTGATCATATCCAACTCAGAAGTGTCATATTCTCTCAAGTCACTGCTTTCACAACGTCATTCCTTTTACCTAAGATTCCCATCTACTCTTTTCTCCAACCCAGTTACAATTTTGTCTCAGAGTACTGCTTCTAATCCTTTAAAACTCAGCCCAGGAAGCCTTCTGCTACAACCATACCCCCAATTCTGAGTTGAAAACACAGTCTCTGTACCCCCATATATTCTTACAATTTTTTCTTCTAATGGTATTAAAAGAAGTATTTTATTTTACTTGAGATTTTTATACTTAAGTTGATAAGAGAAATTAGTCTGTAACACTACGTTCTTGTAACGTCTTTATCAGGTTGGCAGTAAGGTACTAGACTAGTACTAGTCTCTATAATTACTTGGGGACTATTCCGTTTTCCATTCTCTGGAATAATGTAAAACTTGACGTTATTTTTTCCTTAAATACTTGGCAACTAACATTTATTGGCATCCACTGTGCCAGATTACACACATTTACAGGTTACCTCATTTAATCCTCACAGCAACTTTATGAAGTATATGCCACTATTATCCCTATCCTTACAGAGAAGAAACTGAGGCTTACTGAGGTAACTTTCCCAAAGTCACACAACTGGTAGGTAGCAGAGATGAGATTTGAACACATATCTCTGCATGTTCTTAACCACATGATATGTTGTCTTGTAATACTGAGAATATGGCATTATAATTATCTACTCATTTATCTGCTTCCCCATTCATGAGTGAAATCTATCTAGTAAGATCTTTGAAGAGTAGGATGATGTCTTTCATTTTTTGCACCCCCTAAGTCTAGCTATCATGTATAACAATTAATAGATACTCAATAAATTGCTGCTAAATGAATGAATGAAAACATGTAATTTGATTCTTATAACAACTGAGGTAAAGCAGTTATTATCAATTCCTGTTTAGAAAGCAGATGTATGTTCATTTTAGAATGCTGCTAAAGTGGTTTTGTCTTTAAGTTAAATCATAACCATGCAAAACAGGCATATATGATTTAGTTTCTTCAACAAGGAAAAAGCAAAAAAAATATTTTTTAATTATTTGCAAATGACTGACAACAGATTTAATTTTCTGATACCATCTGTGAGACAGAGACCTTCATACTTTTTCTGGGGTCAAGAGTATAAGTCAAAGAAGAAAAAGATTATCCAGTGAGAAAATGGCAATAAAACAAAAGCCTTAAGCAGAAAAGCTTTCAAAGAAGGTCAGCATATAGCTAAAGAAGACTTCCCCACTGTCTATGCCATGTGGTAGGCATGTCATAAGAAGATTTAGGTTAGACATAAAACACCCACAGCAGGGATGTCTTGGCTTCAGTTATATGAACTGAACTAAATTTCTGTTCTTTTGCTTGATGAGTTGGTAAACACTTATATATGGGTACTACAAAACTGAAAGAATTTTTGATGCAGATCAGATCATAATTACGGCTAAACAACTAGGTTACAGTAAGACAAATCTGGCCTAAATATAAGAATGAACTTCCTGAGAGCCAATGTCCTTAGATTCTGAAATTGTTATCCAGGGAGATTATGTAATTATAGTCCTAATGAACATTAAGAATAGAGAAGGTCCTTGAAATATTTAAATAGAATCTTGCCTAAAGTTACCCTAGACAACTTCATGAAGATTTTTCCAAGCCTCTTCTACCCCAATCCAAAACACATATACTTTTTCATTGCAGCTCTTCTTGTCATTTTTAAGACAACAGTATTATATCTCAAGGGGAGAAAAAGCACGTGAGAATAAAAACATACTAAAGAAACTTAAACACCTCAGAGGAAACCATTCCCACTAGTGGACTGCCACATAAAATTTTCAGGAGTCCTTGTACTCTCTACTACAAAATAAACAGGATATTCACCAGCAAGGGGCCCCTACAGATATTGCTTACACTCTCAAAGTCAATTACACTAATGATAAAATATTTGAAAAATTAAGAAACACACAAAGGACAGAAAAAAATTATTTCTAGTATCCAAAGATAATTTTTAAACATCTTGGAATATTTTATTTTAGTTATTTTTTTTCATCATTATTGGTGTTGCAAAAAGCTTTGTTTCCATTGGGTCCATGGCTTGGGAAAAGTTTAGGGGTGTTTAAGAAGCTGTCCTGGGGCAGGAAGCAGAGGCTTAGGCAGAAGTTCCAAGGGCAAGGGAATGCAAGAGTGCCCCTCAAAGGTCATTGGGCTACTATTTTACTTGGAATTTTACATTTCTGTTCATGAGAGAAATCAGTCTGTAATGCTGCTTTCTTGTAATGTCCTTGTCAGACTGGTATTAAGATTATGCTGGCCTCTATAATTATTTGGGAAGAATTCCCTGTTTTCCATTCTCTAGACTAGTTTATGTAAAATTTGGTATTGTTTTTTTCCCTTAAATATTTGGCAAGGATCCCCCAGTGAAGACATCTGAGCCTGGACCTGACCATAAATTTTTCTTTTTGGTAAGATTTTTAATAACTGATTTACTTTTGGGGCAGTTGGTGGCTCAGTCTGTTGAGCATCTGACTCTTGATTTGGGCCCAGGTCATGATCTCAGGGTCATTGGATTGAGCCCTGCATTGGGCTCCATGCTCAGCACGGAGTCTGCTTGGGATTTTCTCTCCCTCTCCTCTGTCCTTCCCCTGCATGCATACCCTCTCTCTCTCTCTCTCTCTCAAATAAATAAATAAAATCTTAAAAAAAAAAACCCTGATCTTTAATATGAGATGAGTCAGATTTCTATTTCTTCTTGCATCCACACTTGGTTTTTTGTTTTAAAGGAGTTTGTCTATTTCATCAAAATGATCAAATTTTTTTAGCATGGAATTGTTCATGTGTCCTCTTATTATCATTTAATGTCTCTAGGCTCTGTAGTAATGACTCCTTTTTCATTCCTAATATTGGTTTTCTCTCTTTTCTTTTTCACTGATTAAAGTGGTATATCCCTGGCAAAACTAAATTTTCAAAGGACCAGTTTTTGGCTTTGTTGATTTTCTCCACTGTACATTTGTATTCTATTTCACTGATTTCTGTTCTTTATGACTTCTTTCTTCTTTTTGATTTGCTATTTTTCCTAGCTTCTTAAAGATGGAAAGTTAAAACATTTTTAGCCTTTTTATTTTTTCTGATAATTGCAATTAAGGCTCTAACACTCCTTCTAAGCACTGCTTTAGCTGCATCTGACAAGTTTTGATATGTTTTATCTTCATTATTATTCCCTTCAAAGCATTTCTTAATAATTTCCGTTGCAATTTTATCTTTGAATCAGAACTCTTTTAAAAGGTACTGCTTAACACCATTATAATCAGAGAACACATTCTGAAAAATAACCCAGGATACGATCAATCTTGATAAATGTGCCATAATACTTAAAAAATTATATTCTATCACTGTTCAATGTTTTTATAAATGTTTTCATTTTCCTTGAGGAAATATCTAGCAGTAAAAGGCCTGTGTCATAAGGTAGATGTATGTTTAACTATATAAAATACTAAAGTTTTCCAAAGTAGTTATGCTCTTCTCTACTTTCACTACCAATATATCAGTTATAACTCATCTACATCCTTGCCAACATCTGGTACTATTAAGTTTGTCGTCATCATCTTCTCTTTTAAGCTATTCCAATGAGTATGAAGTGGTATCTCATTGTGTATCTACTGAGTTTCTATTTTAAGATTATCATTTGTCAACTTCTGACTTTCAATTTTATTCTATTTTATAGATTCAGTTCTCTGGTGAAATTCTCCATATCTTCATCTATTTTCTTCTTCTTTTCCTCTATTTACCTGAGTATATTAATCAACTGTTTTAAAGTCTTTGTCTCCTAATACCAATATCTGTATCATCTGTGAGTCTGCTTCAGTTGTCTCTTTTCCTCTTGGCTTTTGGTCATCTGGTCTTATCTCTTGACATGCCTAAAAAATTCTGATTGAATGCTGAATGTTGTTTTAAAACAAATTTAAAGGCTCCAAGTGATGTTATCTATAACCAGAAAAAGTTCACCCTTATCTCTGCTAGGCAGAGAATGCAGGGTTCATCAGTTTAATCCAATCAGGACCTCAGCAGAATCAAGGCTGCTTTATAGTTTGGGTAAGGCTTATTCTATAGTTGCTTAGACCATCTTGTTAGTGTAGGACTCTCCATGTTCCTATAGAACTCTACAGTCTCTTTTTGACTGAAAGCCTGGTATATTCATTGGGTCCTACCCCACCACACCCCCACCTCACCCTGGTGGGTCCTGAACTCTACATGTACTGTAAGATTATAGAAAATCTCTCTCTGCTTTCCAGAAATTTTCAACTTAGACCCTTAGCCTTTTTAAAAAATTATTTGCTTATGTATTTATTTGAGAAAGAAAGGGAACAGCAGGGGGGAGGAACAGAGGGAGAGGGAGAAGCAGACTCCCCTCTGAGCAGAGAGCCCAACATGGGCTCAATCCCAGGACCCCAAGATCATGACCTGAGCCTAAGGCAGACACTTAATTGAGCCACCCAGGCACCCCACCTTTAGCCTTCTTTATTGCACAAATTTAGACATTGGCAAATGTCTTGAGGAGAAAACTAATCAAGTGTTTGAGACCCCTCAAAGTCTCCAATTTTGTTAATTCAGTGCCTGAAGACTAACAAAAGCTCTTCTTAATTATCTGTCCTCCAGAAGTAGCTTTATGCTTGGTCCCAATTCATGTTGAAACAAATATTGAAAATTCCTAAAGAAATCTTTAGTTCTCACTGTTGCCAGAACTCTAGTTCCTTATTTCCAAATGTGTGTAAGTCAGCCCTCCCTTAATGTTCCACAGGCTTCCCACACTCAATGTCCTAAATTGAACTTGCTAGCTTTCTATCAAATCTGATAGCATTATAATTACTGTTTTCATCTCCTATTCTCCATTTGTCTGGCCTCCCTTGGTGCTCATCCTATTTAACGTCATCATCATCACCATCATAATCATCATCATCACCACCACCACCATCATCATCATGGTCATAATAGGTACTATTTACCATGATTTTATTAAATGCAAATACAATGTTAAGTATTTTACATATATCCCTCCATTTAATTCTGTCAACAACCTAGGACACAGGGATTATAATCCTCATTTTATAATTAAAAACACTGAATCTCAGAGGTAAAGAAACACGCTGAAGGTTACACAGCTAGTAAGTTGCAAATTCGAACCTAAGACTATTTGATTCCAAGCCTGTGCTATGAACAACTACTACCCTACCACATATTCACATTTAATATTCTCAGCATATAATGCAGTACCTGGCATGTGCCAGACTCTCAATAAATGTTTGATTGTTGAAAAATACCAAATGAAATAATATATGAAAGCCCTTCTAAATTATAAAACTCTGCATGAATACGATTATTTGCTTTCACTCTCAGTTTATGTTGATTTTTCTACTTCACCATCCTTATCTGCTTCCCCAGTAAACACATATTTCTCCATCTGGGCACAACTGAAATGTAATAATTTCTCTAACTTTCCAGATGGAATCAGTAATCCTGCTTCTGTGTTCTCCGGGACTCTGTACCTACTTCTTCTATTTTAATAATTATACTACTGACTTACATACAATTATTCCCCCATCCACCTTGGATTATGAATTCCTCAAGAAAAGGAACCACATTTTATTTATCTTTGTAATGCCTATGTCTAGGACAGTCCCATGATATGAAAGTGCCAGATTAATGTTTGCTGAACAAATGCAGAGTCACTCTCAAATGTGGATAAGAAGTGAAGTCCTTCCTTTGGAACCCACATTTTCCCTCCAGCTTTATTGAGAGATAATTGACAAAAATATTATGTAACTTTATGGTGTATAATACATATATCAATGATTTCTTATATATATAGTATGAACTGATTACCATGATATTAATTAACACTTCTATCACTTCACAGTTACCTTTTGTGTGTGTGATGAGAACATTTAAAATCTATTCTCTTAGCAAATTTCAAGTACTATAATGACAGTCACCATGCTGTACATTATTAGATCCCCAGAGCTCCTTTATCTTATAACTGAAAATTTGCAGCCTTTCACCAGCATCTCATTTTCCCCCTCACACACCTCTCCTTGGTCCTGGCAAGCACCAATCTCTGTTTCTATGAGTTCATTTTTTTAGATTTCCCATATAAGTAAGGTCATAAAGTATTTCTTTCTCTGATTTATTTTATTTTATTTTATTTTATTTTTTAAAGATTTTATTTATTTACTTGAGAGAGAGAATGAGAGAGAGAGCACATGAGAGTGGGGAGGGTCAGAGGGAGAAGCAGACTCCCCGCTAAGCAGAGAGCCCGATGTGGGACTCGATCCTGGGACTCCAGGATCATGACCTGAGCCGAAGGCAGTCGCTTAACCAACTGAGCCACCCAGGCGCCCCTTCTCTGATTTATTTTAGTTAGCATAATACCTCAACATTCATTCATGTCAGAAATGGCAGGATTTCCCTTTTTCATGGCTGAATAATATTTCATTATATATGTACCACATTTTCTTTATCCATTCATCTGCTGACAGACACTTAAGTTGTTTCCATGTCCTAGCTATTGTGAATAATGCTGCAATGAACACGGGGGTGTAAATACCTCCGTGAGATAGTGATTTCATTTCCTTCAGATATATACTGACAAGTGGGATTGTTGGATCATACAGTAGTTCTGTATAAATTATGTTTTTTGAGGAACCTCCACACTGTTTTCCATAGTAACTGCACTAATTTACATTCCTACCAATAGTGTACAAGTTTCCCTTTTCTCCACATCCTTGCCAGCATATATCTCTTGTTTTTCATATAACAGCCATTCAAACAGGCATGAGGTGATATCTCATTATGGTTTTGATTTGCATTCCCCTGTTCATTAGTGATGTTGAGCACCTTTTCATGTACCTATTGGTCATCTGTATGTCTTCTTGGAAAAATGTCTATTTAGACCTTTGACCATTTTTGAATTGGGTTGTTTGGGTTTTGTTTTTTTTTTTCTATTGAACTGTGTAAGTTCCTCATATATTCACCTTATCAGGTATATACTTTTCAAATATTTTCTCCCATTCCACAGGTTGCCTTTTCATTTTGTCGATTGTCTCCTTTGCTGTGCTGAGTGAAGTCTTTTAGTTTGATACAGTCCCACTTGATTCTGTTTGCTTTGTTGCTTGTACTTACAATGTCATATTCAAAAATCATTGCCAAGACCAATGTCAGGGGGCTTACCCCTATGTTTTCTTCTAGGAGTTTTAAAGTTTCAGGTCTTATGTTCAAGTCTTTAACCCATTTTGAATAGATTTTTGATGGAGTAAGTTAGAGGTCCACTTTCATTCTTTTGCATGTGGATATCCAGTTTTCCCAACACCATTTATCGAAGAGACTATCCTTTCCCCATCGTATATTCTTGACTGCTTTGCTGTAAATTAATTGATTTATTTCTATACTCTTTATTCTGTCCCATTGATCTTTGTATCCGTTTTATGTCACTACCATACTGTTTTGCTTACTATAACTTTGCAATATAGCTTGAAATCAGGAAGTGTGATGCTTCCAGTTTTGTTCTACTTTCTCAAGATTTCTTTCACTGGGGTGCCTGGGTGGCTCAGTCGCTTGAGCATCTAACTCGTGATTTCCACTCAGGTCATGATCTCAGAGTCCTGTGGGATCCAGCACTGCTTGGGGTGGGGAGGTCCATGCTCAGTGGGGAGTCTGCTGGAGAATCTTTCTCTCCCTCTGCCCCTCCCCCCTCATGTGCACATGTGTGCACGCGAGTGTGCACGCTCACGCTCTCTCTCTCTAATAAATCAATAAATCTTTAAAAAGAAAAGATTACTTTCACTATTCAGGGTCTTTTGTGGTTCCATACAGATTTTAGAATTTAGTATTGCTTTTTCTATTTCTGCTTTAGAACTTTGTTAGGAACAGCATTAACTCTACATATTGTTTTAGATAGTATGAACATTTTAACAATATTAATTCTTCCAATTTATGAGCTTGGACTATCTTTCCATTTATTTGTGTCATCTTCAATTTCTTTCATCAGTGTTTTAGCTTTCAGTATATAGATCTTTCACTTCCTTGGTTAAATTTTTTCCTAAGTATTTTATTCTTTTTGATGTTATTGTAAACAGGATTATTTTCTTAATTCATCTTTCTGATAGTTCATTGTTAGTATATAGAAACACAACTGATTTTTGTAAGTTGATTTTGTATCCTGAAAAATACAGGAATTACTGAATTCATTTATTAGTTCTAACAAGTTTTTGGCAGAGTCTTTAGGGTTTTCCATATATAATATCATGTCTACTGCAAACAGTTACAGTTTGATTATTCCTCTCCAATTTGGATGCCTTTTACTTCTTTTTCTTGCTTAAACACTCTGGCTAGGACTTCTAGTAATAAGTTGAATATAAGTTGGGAGAGTGGGCATCCTTGTCTTGTTCCTGATCTTAAAGGAAAAGATCTCAGTTTTCCTTTTTTTTTTTTTTTTAAGATTTACTTATTTATTTGAGAGTGAGAGCGCATTTGTGAGTGGGGGGAGGGGCAGAGGGAGAGAATCTTCAAGCAGACTCCCCACTGAGCGCGGGGCCCTACAGGGGCTTGATCTCAGGAGCCATGAGATCATGAACGGAGATGAAACCAGGAGTCGGACGTTTAGCCGACTGAGCCGCCCAGGCAACCCATGATTTCAGCTTTTCACTGTGGGGTATGATAGCTGTAGGCTTGTCATGTAGGGATTTATTATGTTGAGGTACATTCCCTCTATATCAGTTTGTTCAGAGTTTTTATCACAAATGGATACTGAATTTTGTCAAATGCTTTTTTTGCATCGATTAAGATGATCACATGATTTTTATCTTTCATTTTGTTAATGCAGTGTATCATACTGATTGATCTGTGGTGGTTGAACCTTCCTTGCATCCTTGGAATAAATCCCACCTGATCCTGGTATAGGATTCTTTTAATGTACTGTTGAATTCAGTTTGTTAATATTTTGTTGAGACTTTTTACATCAATGTTCATCAGGGATACTGGCCTGTAATTTTCTTTTCCTGTAGTGACCTTGTCTGGTTTTGGTATCAGGGTAGACCTTGTAATGAGTTGCAAAGTGTTCCCTCCTATTCAGTTTTTTGGAAGAATTTGAGAAGGACTGATGTTAATTCTTCTTTAAATGTTTAGTAGGATTGACCAGTGAAGCCAGGTCCAGGACTTTTGTTTCTTGGGAAGTTTTTGATTACCGATTCAATCTCACTTGAATCGGTCTGTTTAGATTTTCTATTTCTAGAAATTGCAATTGGTCTGTTTAGATTTTCTATTTCTTCACATTTCAGTCTGGATAGATTGCATGTTTCTAGAAATTTATCCATTTTTTTTCTAGGTTGCCCAATTTGTTGGCATATAATTGTTCACAGTAGTCTCATGATCCTTTGTGTTTCTGTGATATCAGCTGTAATGTCTCCTTTTTTGTTTATAATTTTATTTATTTGAGTTTTTTTTTTTCTCTTGGTTAATCTAGCTAAGTATTTCAGTTCTGTTTCTCTTTTCAAATAACCAACTCTTAGTGTTATTGATCTTTTCAATTTTTTTCCTATTCTCTATTTATTTCTGTTCTAATCTTTATTATTTCCTTCCTTCTGGCTAACTTTGGGCTTAGTTTGCTCATCTTTTTCTAGTTCCTTGAGTTGTAAGATTAGGTTGCTTATTTGAGATCTTTTTTCTCTGAAGGCATCTTGTACCTATAAACTTTCCTCTTAGAGCTGATTTTGCTGCATACCATACGTTTCAGTACGTTGTTTCCATTTTTGTTGTCTAAACATTTTATTTCTCCTTTGAATTCTTCTTTGATCCATTGGTTGTTCACAAGTGTGCTATGTGATTTTCACGTATTTGTGAATTTTCCAATTTCCTTCATTACTGATTTCTACTTTCATACCAATGTGTTTGGAAGAGACACCAGATATGATTTCAATCTTCTTGAATTTGTTAAGACTTGTGTTGTGGCCTATGTGGCATATGATCTATCTTGAAGAATGTCCCATGTGTTCCTGAGAAGAATGTGTGTTCTGCTACCATTAGATAGCTTGTTCTGTATATGTCTGTTAGGTCCATTTGTTCTTTAGGGTTGTTCAAAACCAATGTTTCCTTATTAATTTTCTGTCTGGATGATCTATCCATTGTTTAGAGGAGGATACTAGAGTCTCCTACTATTATTGTACTGCTATTTTTATTTCTCCTTTCAGTTCTGTTAGTATTTGCTTCATGTTTAGGTACTCTGTACATGTATTGCCAAAGCAAGCACTGTGTTTAGATACTCTGGTGCTGGATGCATAAATATTTATAATTGTTACATCATCTTGATGAATTTACCCCTTTATCACTATATAATGACCATCCTGTCTATTGTGACCCTTTCAACTTAAAATCTATTTTGTCTGATATAAGGATAGACACCCCCACGCTATTTTGGTGCTCATTTGCATGGAGTATCTTTTTCTATCCCTTCACTTTCAGCCTATATGCGTCCTTAAAGCAAAAGTGAGTCTGGTGTTAGTGTGAGTGTGGTATTAGCAAAAGAATTGACAAATAGGTCAGTGGAACAGAACAGAGAGCCCAGAAATAGACCTGCATAAATATAGTTAACTGATCTTTGACAAAGGAACAAAAGCAATACAATGGAGCAGAGACAGTCTTTTCAACAAATGGGGTAGGAACAACTGTGCAGAAAAATGAATCCAGACACAGACCTTACACCCCTTATAAAAATTAACTCAAAATGGATCATCGAGCTAAATGTAAAACACAAAATGATAAAACTCTTAGAAGATAACACAAAAGAAAATCTAGGTGAGGGGCGCCTGGGTGGCTCAGTCAGTTAAGTGCCTGCCTTCATCTCAGGTCATGATCCCAGGGTTGGCTCCGGGCTCCCTGCTCAGTGGGGAACCTGCTTGTCCTCTCCCTCTGCCCCTCCACCCTCCCCCAAAGCCCACTCATGCTCTCTATCTCACGCGCTCTCTCAAATAAATAAATAAAATCTTAAAAAAAAAAAAAAAAGAAAGAAAATCTAGGTGACTCTGAGTATGGCAATAATTTTTTAGATACAATACCTAAGGCATGAAACATAAAAAAAGTAATTGCAAGCTGGACTTCATTAAAATTAAAATTTTCTGCTCTCTAAAAGACAGTGTCAAAAGAATGAGAATTAAAGCCACAGATGAGGGAAAATATTTGTAAAAAATATGTGATAAAGGATTATTATCCAAAACTACCAAGAACTCTTAAAATTGAAGAATAAGAAAACAAATAACCCAATTAAAAAAATGAGCCAAAGACCTAAAGAGACACCTCACCAAAGAAAATGTACAGATGGCTAATAAGCATATGAAAAGATACTCCACATCATAGGTCATTAGGGAACTGCACATTAAAACAACAATGAGATACTATTACATAACTGTTAGAATGGCCAAAATCCAAAACACTGACAACACCAAATGATGGAGAAGATCTGGAGCAACAGGAACTTTTGTTCATTGCTGACAGAAATGCAAAATGGCCCAGCCACTTTGGAATAAAGTTTGGCAGTTTCTTTCAAAAGTAAACATACTCTACCATATTATCTAGCAAACATACTACTTGGTATTTACCCAAATGAGGTGAAAACATACACTCACATGAATCTTGCACATGGATATTTAAAGCAGCTTTATTCATAACTGCCATATCTTTGAAGAAACCAAGATTCCTTCAGAATGTGAATGGATAAACAAAACTGTGGTACAACCAGACAACAGAATATTACTCAGCACTAAAAAGAAATGAGCTGTCAGACCATGAAAAGTTATTAGAGGAAACTTAAATGCATATTACTAAGTGGAAGATAGACAATTTGAGAAGGCTATATATTGTATGCCAACTATATGACATTCTGGAAATGGCAAAACAATGGAGACAATAAAAAGATCAGTAGTTGCCATGGGCTGGGAGGAGAGAAAGATGAATAGGTAGAGCATGAAGCATTTTTAGGGCAAACTATTCTGTATGATATTATATCATGTGGATACAAGTCATTATCCATTTGTCAAAATCTAGAAGAATGTATAACACCAAGAGTCCATCCCAAAGTAAAATATGGATTACAATGTGTTAATGGAAGTTTACCAGTTGTAACAACTGTACCACTGTGATGCAGGATGTTTACAGTGGATGAGGCAGTCCACGTATACCACAAGGGGGTAAATAAAACTCTCTGTACTTTCTGCTTAATTTTGCTGTAATCTTACAACTGTTCAAAAAAAAAAAAGTCTATTAAAAAAACATAGCTCTTAACTACCTTTCATATGTCTATCCAGATAAAAAACCATTGTTTCCACTATGGATCAGAAGGCAAAACCACTGCCTGATTATTTCTAAAACTTAGCTTTCAAAATTATCTTAACTGGTAATTTAAGGCTCATAGTAAGGATCAAAGAACTTACTTTTCAACTTTCCTCTGATGTTCTTTTTGTCTTTGTTGTTCTTTTACTTGTTCTCTCTCAATATCCATGAAAAGTCGTCTATATCTCAGGTATTGCTTTTGACGCTAAAGGAAAGAAGTTAAAATTGTTGAGAGACTATGGACTCCGGGAAACAAACTGAGGGTTTCAGAGGGGAGGGGGGTGGGGAGATGGGCTAGTCTGGTGATGGGTACTAAGGAGGGCATGTACTGCATGGAGCACTGGGTGTTATATGCAAACAACGAATCATGGAACACTACATCAAAAACTAATGATGTACCGTATGGTGACTAACATAACATAATAAAAAAAAACTGTTAAGATTCTGCTCTCAGAGGACTTTCCAAGGAAGGAGAATATCCTTGTGCCATAGATATGCTAGATGATACAAAAGTCACATCGAATTAAGTCCTTAATTTCCTCCTATTTTATGGTGACCTAGGATAATATCACATACAGCAAGAGCTTTATATTCTCAAGCACATAGCTATTAGATATTACAGACAAATCAGAGAAAGAAGTACTAATTTAGTTTGCCCTTAGTATAGTCCTTTGTCAACAGCACTTGAGGAAATGACTGTATTTGATATGATAAGATATATTACTATATTTACTCTGTATTTCCAAATAATAAGTACTATAGAAGCAGGGCCAAAGAAAGAATGTGAGAGGTATTTTATAAAAGAACAACAGTCACTTTAAATTTTCAAAATTAAAACCACATCACAAAAGTATACTCTAAGCCTAGCCTCATATGGTAATAAAGAGGGAAGAAGGACTGAGGAATATCTGAGCACCATACTTTCAAAGGGAACAAGTATGGGGGCGCCTGAGTGGCTTAGGCAGTTAAGAGTTCGACTCTTGATTTCAGCTCAAGTCATGATCTCAGGGTTGTAAGATCAAGGCCCACATCAGGCTTGTGCTGGGCGTGAGCCTGCTTGGGATTCTCTCTCTCCCTCTCCCTCTGCCCCCCCCCCCCGCCCAGAAAAAGGGGAGCAAGTATAATAAAAGCAAGTGCTATTGCCCTGTGGGTTTATATATTCTCTGGGTTTATATATTCTCTTTTAAGGACACAAGCTACTTAAAGGGCACTGGTGTACACATAGACATGTTTTTACCCTTTTTTTTTTTTTTAAAGATTTTATTTATTTATTTGAGAGAGAGAATGAGAGAGAGAGAGAGAGAGCATGAGAAGGGGGAGGGTCAGAGGGAGAAGCAGACTCCCCGCCGAGCAGGGAGCCCGATGCAGGACTCGATCCCGGGACTCCAGGATCATGACCTGAGCCGAAGGCAGTCGCCCAACCAACTGAGCCACCCAGGCGCCCTGTTTTTACCCTTTGAGTAGCTTATGTCCTTTTGGTAAAAATTATTAAAAGTCTAATAGCTGGTTCTTAACACTGAGGCCATCACAAGCATCAGTGGTATTTTTTTAAAAACACAGATGCCCCAAACCTACCTTTTCATATACTGATCAGTATATCTGTTTGGGTTCAGGCATTTGTATTTTGAAAAAAGCTCCACATCTGATTCTGGCACATGGGCAGTGTTAAAAACTGTTGGTTTAAACCAACTTTAGATTAAGAAGGAAAAAAAAAAAAAGGGAAGTCATAAGTTAAAACCCTTCCTTTAAGTTATTGTGACAAATACACACTAATGGGAAAAATTCACTAGGATCAGATCTCTGATTTCACATCAAGGAATCCTAAATCCTAGAAGCTTGGAAGAAAAGTTCAACACATTATAATGACTCAAGTAACTTCTTTGCCTTTATCCATGGAATTTGTAGTACAGGCTCTTAATGTGTAAGAACACAGTAAATCATTCCCAATTTCACATGTACTATTATAGTAGAAATACTGGTGTCCAAAAGCAATTATCATTACGTACCTCTTTCTTGTCTTCTTCATGATCTACTCCAGATTGGAGTGTCAGTGGAATTTGGAATTCAGTGTTCAATTTTGATTGATAGTCATCATAAACCTGTTAGAAGTCCAGTCACACAAAGTGACAAAATTGCCAAAAGCTAGCCCTGTATATGCTTTTGATATTTTCATCTATTGTTTCTTTTCTCCTGCAAACTTAACCTCATCTGGATAAAATCAAACAATTAAAAAATCAATAAAATAAAATAAACTAAAAACGAACGAAAGAAGCAGATTCAGAAGAAATAAACCAAAGGAAATGACTCAGGTCAAAAACATGGGTAAATTCATAACAAATCAAAATGTTCAGAATGAAAGTTCTTCTAAAGTGGTCACTTGAAATCACTCTGAGTTTGCTTAGGACTGAATCCAGGATATAAAGCCAGATCCCTTATTATCTCAAATCTGTAATCATTTTCAATGTACACAACTCTTTAGGTGGGTGTGAGCCCAAATAAGAACCTGAAAATATTATAACATCAACTGACATGGAAGGGAGGAAACTGGAGCTAATTTTCCCCCATATTACTAGAAAAGCCTTATGACATAACTTGGTATATACCTACTTTGTTATGGGTCAAATTATGATCTCTAACTTTTAGAATGAAAGCTTAGTATTACTTTTTTTAGCTTAAAAGTTATGTATCTTTTAGCAAAGTTGCAGGATATAAGATCAGTATACAAAAATCAATTGTATTTCTTTATACTTGCAATGAACAATCTGAAAATGAAATTAATGGAAAAATCCATTAAAAATACCATCAAAAAATTACTTAAAATAAAATTAACAAAGTTGGTGTAAATTTTGTACTCTAAAACCTACAAAACATTGTTGGAAGAAATTAAAGAAGGCCTAAATGAATGAAAAGACATGAAAGGACAGATAAGATGGCAGTACTCCCCAAAATGATCAACAGATTTAACGCAATCTCCATCAAAATTTCAGATGACTTCTCATAGAAGTTGACAGGGTGATCCTTAAATTCAAATGCAAGGGACCCAGAATAGCTAAGATGGTTTTGAAACAGAAGAACATAGTTGGAGGAATCACTCTTCCCAATTCCAATACTTACTACAAAGCTACAGTAATCAAGATAGTGTGGTACTGGCATAAGAACAGACTTAAAAAAAAAAAAAAAGAATAGATTTATAGATCAATGGAACAGAACTGACAGTTCAGAAATAAACCATTATATTTACAATCAACTGATTTTTGGCAAGAGTGTTCAATGGATAAGCATTTCAACAAATGATGTTGGGACAACTGGCTATTCACATGCAAAAGAATGAAGCTCAATTCCCACTTTATACCACATATGAAAATTAATTCAAAATGGATCACAGACCTAAATGCAAGAGATATAAAATTCTTCGAGGAACACATAAGAGTAAATCTTCATGATCCTGCATTAGGTGGTTTCTTAGATATGACATCAAAAGCACAATCCACAAAAGAAAAAGTAACTCAGACTTCTTCAAAACTAAAAACTGTTGTGCTACAAAGGATACCATCAAGAAAAGAAAAGGAGAGCCTACAAAATGGGAGAAAACATTTGTAAATCATGTAACTAATAAGGGACTTGTATGGAGAATATATTAAGAATTTACAAACTCAATAATCAAAAGACAAATAACTCAATTACAAATTGGGCAGATAATCTAATAAGCAGTTTTCCAAAGAATACAAGTAGCCAATGAGACATGAAAAGATGCTCACTAATGCGGCACCTGGGTGGCTCAGTCAGTTAAGTGTCCATCGTCAGCTCAGGTCATGATCCCAGGATCCTGGGATTGGGCCACGCGTCAGGCTCCCCGCTCAGCAGAGAGCCTGCTTCTCCCTCTCCCTCTGCCTGCTGCTCTGCCTACTTGTGCTCTCCCTCTAGCTCTCTGTCAAATAAATAAATAAATAAAATCTTAAAAAAAAAAAAAAAAAAGATGCTCACTATTAACCATCAGGAAAATATATATCAAAACCATGATGAGATACCACTTCACACCCATTAATATAGCTATAATTAAAAAGACATTAAGTGCTGGTGAGGATGTGAAGAAATTAGAACCCTTATACACTGTTGGAAGGAATGAAAAACAGTGCAGCCGCTTTGGAAAACAGTTTGGCAGTTCTTCAAAAGGTTAAGCATAGAGTCCCCATATTCCCAGCAATTCCACTCCTTGGTATACTCAAGAGAAATGAAAACACATATCCACAGAAAAACTTGTATGCAAATACTTACAGCAACATTATTCATAATAGCCAAAAAGTAGGAACAATCCAAATGTCCATCAATTGATGAATGAATAAATAAAATGTGCTATATGCATAAAATGGAATGTTATCTAATGAGAGGAATAAAGTACTGCTATATGCTACAAGGTCAATGAACTTTGAAAACATTATGCTAAATGAAAAAAGCCAGTCACAAAAGGTCATGATCCAATTTATATGAAATGTCCAGAATAGGCAAATCTATAGACAGAGAGACTGGTTAATGGTTGCCTAGGGTTGGGGGGTGGAAGAAAAAGGAATTGGCTGCTAATGGGTAAGGACTTTTGGGGTATGATGAAATGTTCTAAAATTCATTGTGGCAAACTTTACACAACCCTTTGAATATACTAAAAACACTGCACTGTACACTTTAAATAGGTGAATTATATGGTATATAAATTACAGTCAATCCTCAATATTCCATACTCCTTATTTATGAATTTGCCTACTCACTAAAATTTATTTGTAATCCCAAAATTAACACTTGTGATGCTTTTATGGTCATTTGCAGACATGTGACAAATTTGAGTCACCAGATATGTATGTTGCCAGCTAAGGTTGAACAAGGTGATGCTCTGCTCTTTTTGTTTCAGCCTTCAAACTGTAAACAAGTATTCTTTTCAAGGTCTATTTAGTGCCAAGGTTTTTGCATTTTTGTGCTTTTTCTTGGTGATTTCACTATTTAAAATAGCTCCCGGAGCACCTGGGTGGCTCAGTCAGTTGAGTGTCTAACTCTTGATTTCAGCCCAGGTCATGATCTCAGGGTCCTGGGATTGAGCCCCAGATCGCGTCAGGCTCTGAGCTCAGGGGGAGTCTGCTTGAGGATTTCTCTCCCTCTCCCTCTGCCCTTCTCCTGGTTCATTCTCTTGCTCTCTCTCTCTAAAATACATAATTTTTTTAAAGAGATAAAAATAAACAACAGAATAAAATAAAATAAAATAAAATAAAATGGTTCCCAAGCACAGTGTTGAAGTACTATCTAGTATTCCTGAGCACAAGAAGGCTGTGATGAGGGGCGCCTGGGTGGCTCAGATGATTAAGCGTCTGCCTTCGGCTCAGGTCATGATCCCGGGGTCCTGGGATCGAGTCCCACATCTGGCTCCTTGCTAAGTAGGAAGCCGGCTTCTCCCTCTCCCACTCCCCCTGCTTGTGTCCCCTCTCTCACTGTCTCTCTCTCTGACAAATAAATAAATAAAATCTTTAACAAAAAAAAAAGAAGGCTGTGATGTGCCTTATGGGGAAAATACATGTATGAGATGAGCTCATTCAGGAATAAGCTATAGTGTTACTGGCTCTGAGTCCATGTTAATAAACCAACATTATATATTAAATAAAGTATCGTTAAACAGAAATTCACATAAAATAAAGTTAGGTATTGATGAGTGACCAAAACATTGTGATCAGAGGCTCACAAAAAACTAACTCTGTATTTCCCCTAGGAACAGTGGTTTAGTATTCACCAATTCAATGTTTGTGGCAACTTTATATAACTACCGTGAATAACAAGAATTGACTGTATACCTCATTATTTTTAAAATTATTTATTTGTTATAGATAAAATCCAAAAATGATACATAGCAGAGACTGATGGTAGTTACTTCTGGAATTTTGGGTTATTTATTCTTTTTTTTTGTGTTTACTTTTGCTACAATAAAAACGAAACATTTTCTGCTTTCAAAAAAGAAAAACCAGGTTTTCAGCACTGGGCAAGGGGTAAGCTCACTATGGACCCGTCTGTCTCACTGATTCTAACTAAAGCTTCCAGGAAATGTGGCCTGTGGTATCTGGAGAGTGTAGGGATTGGGTATCCTGAGGAGGAATGAGCTAGAAAAGTAGATTCCTCAAATCTGTGTACGAATTGGCGTATATCCCCAAATCGTCCCTGAGTTATGCACGCATGGGATGGACCTAAAGGAGTATAATGAAGGCTTTGAAAATTGAACTAACATTGGAGCCACTCTTCACAGAAGGTGAGAAAGAACTTATAAACGTAACCAGGTTGATTGCCTGCTAGAACAAATAAACAAAAGATGCAACATTCTTCAGAGGATTTCAAAAGAAGCCAGAGTCTCACAATATAATATTCAAAATTGGACCCAGAAGAAAGGATGGCAAGAGAATCCAGAATATGGTCCAAAGACAGATAACTCTTCTTCTGACATAGTAGGAACAGGTAAGAATGCCAAAAAAACAAATGGCTGAGGGAGGTAGTGCATGATGGCTTCTATTTTCTTCATCAAAGTCTGAGAGTATGGGGATGTAGCAAGAGCTTTACAAAGTATTTAAGATTTACTATTATTAGTGTGGGCCATAGGAGAGGGGGCTGACAAAGGGCAAGCAAGAAAAATGCTAAGCAGCATGGGGGACACAGCAGCTGTGACCATAAGCCCAAAGTATGACTGTGATCTAAATCTACACTGTTAAAGTGTTTTTTCCAATAAGGCGGGATTATTTCAGGAGCCTAAAAGGAGAAAGGACTGATCCAGGAGATTGAGGCTTGTATGGCAGAAGGACAAGAAGAAGAGCTTCTGACCACCAAGGCAGCACCCTCAAGCAAACAGAGTTAGGTATGCCTCTTCCGTGCTCAATTAATGCCCTATGCACCCTCCACCATTAATTATGTTGCTTATGTGTCAGTCTCTCTTCTTTAGATTGTCTGAAATTTGTGTTCTGTGTCTGATTCACAATTGTATCTTTGATATTTAGCATCTAAACAATGGCTAACACCTAACAAGGTGTTCAATAAATGTTTAATTGATTAATTCAAAACATATTTAGCAAGAGACTGTCCAGTACCAGGCTCTGTACTACGAAGGCTGTCCATACACTGGTAAACACATCAGGTGTGGTACCTCTCCTCATAAAGCTTACAGACCAGTGGAAAACATGCTAAATCAATAAATTATTACAGGGGCGCCTGGGTGGCTCAGTCGTTAAGCGTCTGCCTTCAGCTCAGGTCATGGTCCCGGGGTCCTGGGATCGAGCCCCGCATCGGGCTCCCTGCTCTGCGGGGAGCCTGCTTCTCCCTCTCCCACTCCCCCTGCTTGTGTTCCCTCATTCGCTGTGTCTCTCTCTGTCAAATAAATAAATAAAATCTTTAAAAAAAATAAATAAATAAAATAAATTATTACAAATTGTTTTGTGTAGTGAGAAGGAAAGAGAACGCAAGGATAGAGAAAAACAGAAGCGAGGAGACCTATTTTTAATAAGGTGGTCGGGACAGTCTTTTCCAAGGAGAGAACATTGAAGCTGAAACCTGAAAGACGAGAAGGGACCAGCTTTGTGAAGAAAAAAGAGAAGGATAGCCAGGCAAAGGAAAAAACATATGCAACAGACCTGAGGTAGGAAAGAGCCTGGCATACTTCGGGACATATAAGTAACGATGTAGAATAAAACACGACAGTGTACCTTTAGGCCAACCTAATAGAGACAAACTAAAAATTATAAAAGAGCTACATAGTAGTCCTGAAAACCTCAGCCCAAATCCTACTTTCTGTCTTTATGCTCCTTTTCTCCTGCTGCTCTCTTAAAAGGGCCAAGAGGAAATGTCTCTTTATCTCTTTTATATATCCTAACAACACTGGTTGCCTGAAGGCTCTGTTGTTAAAATAACATAAAATCACAAGATAGAAATTATCTAGACAGTGATCAATTCTAGTGGGAATAAGCTAGACTTTAGTTAAGCCATGGAGGAATCTTAGGAGGCCAGATTATTTTAATGTTTTCTTGAAAAACTATAGATCTTAACTCAGTACATCAAAGCTTAGGCAATATAACCCTAATAAGCTCCAGCCTACACCCTGAACAGCTTATTTCTTGGTGATCCTGTCTTATGCTCTACTAGCCTATCGATGGAGATCTAGGCCTGGCCATTGGGTGGAAGATCCTCCTGACCCCTCTCCCTCAGAAACCACACATTTCTTCCCCTCTCATGCCATAAAAGACAATGGCCATTAGAAATACACCTCTTATAAAGAACACACATATAAAATACAGTTTTTCCAATACCCTAGGTTTCGGGAGAGCACTAAAGTAATCTTAGGTCAGGACAAATTTTACACACTATGAACTAAAACAAGAATCTGTTTGTTGCTCAGCCTTACCACTCCCAGCTCTGTAGGTGCCTGCAATCCTACCTAAATTCCATTACTCATACTCTACCTGTCTTCTGCTGGAAGCCTCTGTCTGGTGCTTGGCTGGCAGATGCTGCTGGTCGTCCAGAAGCAAATCCTCTTGCCATCTTTCAGCTGTCCCAACAGACGGCTGCTGCCTGAAGTATAAGCTCTAAAAGAATACAAAAGCAGTCACCAAAATATGTGAGCGGTGACATAATGCTAGTAATGCTGCAGGGATAGCCCTGACATACTCTATACAGGTCTGTTAGATTAGTCGCATACATTATGGCATAAAAGTAGACACTACACTCCTTGCCACTATTATGGATCTTAACTGTATCCACAAAGCAGTCCTAAGTTTCTTCATCTATAAAACAAGGATAATCACAGAATCTATCTCCCCAGATTATTGTGAGAATGAGAAATGACACAATGGATACAAAGTTCTAGAACTATTTTAGTTATGGAAAGTGCTTAACAAATGTAAGCTGTTACTCATATTATTAATAGTATTAATAAGAGAGAACACTACCAGAAGCAACAGGAACACTGTTGTTAGAAGCATAGCTCTGGCAAGCCCAGATCAAACTCTAACTGATTTACTTTCTGTTTACTTTTGACTGCACTCTGCTCTACCTGCTCTCCGGCTGAACCTGGATCCTGGATATCATGTAAATCATATTTGTGGTGCTCTGGAAATAACTCCTTTCTCCATCTCTCATCTGTCATATTACGTAAGGCCTGCTCATAGTTCCTGTGCTAAAAGACAACGTAAACATTGAACATCAATTGTTGAAGCAGAAGCATCATGCCAGGGCAATGGTAAAAGCCTCAGTGAAGAGGCCTGAAGTAGTTTCAACAGGTCAGAATGGTATGATACATCACAGAACTAGAGGACAGGATAGCTTTGCCCACTATTTACTGATCTTAACACTAAATCCCCAAGTAGTTACTATATTTCCCTGTTAAACTTGAGCCAAAATCTAAGCAATTTATTCCTCACTATGCTCTGCTCTACTTATCCCCCAGAGAGCGGGATCTTTTTTTTTTTAGATTTCATTTATTTATTTGACAGAGAGAGACACAGCGAGAGTAGGAACACAAGCAGGGGGAGTGGGAGAGGGAGAAGCAGGCTCCCTGCGGAGCAGAGAGCCTGATGAGGGGCTCAATCCCAGGACCCTGGGATCATGACCTGAGCTGAAGGCAGACGCTTAAGAACTGAGCCACCCAGGCGCCCTGAAAGGCGAGATCTTAAACACTGGGTGAAACATACCGATGGCACTCCAGAAGCAATTCTTCTTTCAATCTCCCATTTCTCACAAGATGAGGGTTGCTTGATATACTTGCTCTAAAGGAACAACAAAATACAAAACTATTTAAGCAGAAATGATTAGTGACAACTAATGACATCAGTGACAACTCCAAAATAATGATACTAGGGGAGGATAACATACCAGAGTTGGTGGGCATGTGTGCCTGCATGTGTTAATGCAAAACTCCCATATATAAATCAAAGTAGGAAGGAAAATAGTATAATGAATCCCAAGATACCCAACCCCCAACTTCAATAATTAGTAACATTTTTTTTCCATCTGTCTCTTTTCCCACTTTTTTCCTGGACTATTTTAAAGCAAATCCCAGATTATTCTGGTACTTTTTTTTCTTTTTTTTTTTTTTTTTTGCATGGGTAACTCTTTATTCAATAATATGTTTGGAAGAAGTAAGGCAACAAAGTAATATTTTTACAATGTTGCTAGCATTTTCCCAAGGTACAGCTAGGAAACAAGCTTGTGTCATTTCCACAAGCACTCCTACTAGATGTCCCCAGTAACTCCATTCACAAAAACTAGCAGTGGTAAAGTTCAGGTAGTTCTCAGGTGGCAAACAGTTTGTTTTATCCTTCCTCATAACTGGTTTGCAAACTGGTAGAGCAGAATGTCTGGTTTTGGTGTACTCAGTTGGCTAAGAGGAGAAGCCCTTCAGTATTTATAAAACTAAATGCAGAAAGTCAAATATACTCCAGGATGTGAGCTTATGCAAATGTCTACTGTTAATCAATCAATATTATATGAACCCTGTCTCTTGGTCAACCCAAACGACAGATATGCTTTCTCACCTGGACAGACTTTAGGTCTGGCACATTTTGAAATAGCTGAAAATGTTATGCTCTTAGCCTCACTCTAGAAGCTTTAATTCTATGTAGCCTCCATGTGAACTAACTTGATAAGCTCCAACCCAAATCTTAAGTAATTTCATCTGTTACTCTTTTAGGAAGGAGAGTCCTCCCCCTGTATTCTGCTCTACCTGTTCTCTAGGGGAAGCTCGGTCCTGGGTTTTAGGTTCAACATACTGATTATACTCCAGAGGCAATTCATTGCTCATTCTCTCTGCTCTCATAAAAGATGGCAGTTGCTTGAGAAACATGTTCTAAAGGAATAAAAATAAAAAGCAAACTGTCTGACCAGGGCAACATGCTAATCATAATATTGTAGGTTTCAGTGAGAACTCCAGGGAAATGGTACCAGGTGAGGATATTCTGATACATTTTAACTTGAACAAGGATATAATACTTTTATTTTATGCTATTTATTTTTTAAGGATGTAACACTTTTAGCTCAACTCTGTAAACCTGAATTTTTAATCCTAAACCATGTACAGAGTAGTCTGACAAACTCCCCGTATGTTAAGTAATTTAGGATCTGCCACAACTTCCCACACTGTTCATGTAGGAACAGTGTGTTGGTGGTAATACTGGGGGCTTC
Organism: Mirounga leonina; assembly: GCF_011800145.1. NCBI lineage: Eukaryota > Metazoa > Chordata > Mammalia > Carnivora > Phocidae > Mirounga > Mirounga leonina. The sequence continues at coordinate 20,116,452 of NW_023270387.1, read as the reverse complement.
AGCACAAGTTGTAGCATAATCTTAGTAAACTAAAATAGTTTGATTCTACAATAAGAATATGAATGTGATCTATCAACCTTCTAAATGACAGAACTGATTTGGTTGATATAGTTCATCAGACCAGGGTCTTTTGCACCTGTTTCTATACTTCATGTTACTGATTATTGAGAATATATAAAATCCAGTTACTTTAGCTTCTGTTTATCTCCTTTTTATTTTGCTCTACCTGATCTCTGACGAAGGTCTGGTCCTGGAGTTTAGGAGGCAGATACTGATAACCTGCCAGAGAATAGTCTTCTCTCCCTTTCTCACTTGACATATCAGAATATGACTCCTTGAAGTGTACTTTCTAAAAGAAAACAAAAACACTAATTATAAATTGTCCAGTAGGAGTAATATGATAGTAATAATACTATAGGCTTTATTGAGAGCCTTACAGTAATTTTTTTAACTCGAGATAATGTGAAATATGGAATAAAACAGAAAGCCATACTTTCTGTCATTTCCGAAGTCTAGCTGAGGACAACCTTTGCAAGTTCCAAACTAAACCCTTAACAATTCAGTTCCTGCTGGACTCTCTCCTTTTTCTGTTCTACCTTGTCCCTGGTGGAGTTCTGATCTTGATGCCTGGGTAGAATATCCTGATGGACATCCAGAGGAAACGCCTCTCTCCCTCTTGGGCCTATCAAAATTGATGCTGGCTGCCTCAAATTTGCTTCCTAAAGAAAGAACAAACACAAAATACCAATTGTTCAGTTAAGAAAGATCAGTTAACCAATACTTTAGGCTGTGGTGAGAATTCTGGCATTAACTGAGGTCAGAGTATAACTGAACATATGAAATAGAAGAAAACACTATATTCTATTCCACATAAGCCCACTTACAACCCTATGTGATTTACTTCCTGTTGATCCCTTTCTTCTTATTTTTGGCCTAACTGATCTCTGGTGGAGGGCTGGCCTTGGAACCTGAGTAGTAAAAGATACTGTTGCACACTTGTGGGCCACTCCTTGTTCCATCTTTCAGCTGTCAAAGCAGATAATGGCTGCCAGAAATATTTTTCCTAATAAAGATTAAAAAAAGAAAGTAAATTGTCCAGTAAGGGGTAATGTGCTGCTAATACTTTAACATTTAATGAGAACCCCAGACTTTTGAGGAATTAATGAGGAAACTATTTTTTCCAACTATGACTCTCCAAATCAGCTGCAATTTAGTCCTTGCAAATCCCACTCCAAAATTTAAGTAGCTATTTCTTCTTGTTATATCTCCTTTCCACTCTATTTACCTGATCTCTGGGTAGAAAATGCTGATGCTGGTCTCTGGGTAGAAAATCCTGGTCCTGAAATTTGGATTGAATATTCTGGTCTTCAGGGAGAACATGCTGGTCTCTGGGTGGAAAATGCTGGTCCTGACATTTGGGTAGAATATCCTGGTCTCTGGGTAGAAAATCCTGGTCTTTAAGTAGAAAGTCCTGGTCCTGACATCTGGGTAGAATATTCTGGTCTTTGGGAAGAACACACTGTTCTTTCGGTAGCAAATCCTGGACGTTAGACACAATACTCCCATCATCTAGTTCAATATTCTGGGCTTCTGGCATAATACCCTGAGTTTTTATCTTAACAGCCTGGGCTTTAGGCTCAATAGCCTGCGCTTCGGGCTCAACAGCTTGGCTTTCCAGCTCAATAGCCAGAGTATTGAGTCTTGGCTCAACACTCTTGGCTTCTGGCTCAATACTCTCAGCTTCTAGCTCAACACTCTGGACTCCTGTCAAATCACCCTGGGTTTCCAGCAGATCACATTGGGCTTCTGGAAGATAATCCTGGGCTTCTGGAAAAATATTCTGAAGGCCTTGAAGATCTAATTGCTTTTGCTCTTCCTCTTTCATCACAGCAAATAGTGGATTTTTGGATTGTACTTTCTAAAAGTGAACATAAACATCAAATATAGAATGCCAGGTAGTAGCAACACTCTAGATTTTCCACAAGATTCCTAAAATAATTTCAAAAAGATATGGTAGTCAGGGGCGCCTGGGTGGCTCAGTGGGTTAAGCGTCTGCCTTCAGCTCAGGTCGTGATCCCAGGGTCCTGGGATCGAGCCCTGTGTCAGGCTCCCTGCTAAGTGGTGAGCTTATGTCTCCCTCTCCCTCTGCCTGCTGCTCCCCCTGCTTGTGCTCACTCACACACTCTCTCTCGCTCTCTTTCAAATAAATAAAATCTTAAAAAGAAAAAAAAAATAGAGTAGTCAAATTACTAGAATAAAATGGGAAATTATAATCTTTGCTCGACTTAACAGAACCTAAATCTATAATCCCAAACTAGTGCAACAATATGGTATCACTAGTCCAAATCACACTTAGTTTAATTTTTATTATACTATCTCCTTTCACTCTGCTTTACCTGAACTCTGCTGAAAGGTTTGTCCCTGTCTTCAGAAAGGAGATGCTGCTGGTCTCCCCAAAACAAATTTTCTGTCCCTTTCTTATCTATCATAATAGATGAAGATTCCTCAGAGTCAGGTTCCTACAAAACAACACAATCAACAATGTAAAAAAGTATCGATTACAGGTATAAACAATGTGATTACAATAAAATCCTGGGATTCAGCACACTATTAATATAATTTGGTAGGTCAATATAATCAAATATTATAAAAACAGGACATTACAAAAGAAGCATAAGACTATATAATGAAAATTATAAAACACTGTTGAAAGAAATTTAAAAAGATCTAAATAAATGGAAAGAGATCCCATGTTCACAGATCTCAGAAGATAGTATTAAGACATTGATAAACCCTCAGTCAACTGGTTTTCAACAAGAGTGCCAAGAAAATTCAATGGAAAAAGGATAGTTTTTCAACAAATGGTACTGGGACAAGTGGATATCCACATGCAAAAGAACTAAGTTAAAACACTTCCTCACCACATATAAAAATTCACTCAAAATAGATTATAGACCTATATGTAAGAACTAAAATTATAAAATTTTTAGGACACATAGCAGAAAATATTGATGACTTTAGATTAAGCAATGGTTTATTAGATACTACATCAAAAGCATAAGCAACACAAGAAAAAAGAGATAAACTACACCAAAATTAAAAATTTTGTACAGGGCGCCTGGGTGGCTCAGTTGGTTAAGCGACTGCCTTCAGCTCAGGTCGTGATCCCAGGGTCCTGGGATCGAGTCCCACATCGGGCTCCCTGCTCGGCGGGAGGCCTGCTTCTCCCTCTCCCACTCCCCCTGCTTGTGTTCCCTCTCTCGCTGTGTCTCTCTCTGTCAAATAAATAAATAAAATCTTAAAAAAAAAAAAAAATTTTGTACAAATGATAGCATTAAGAAAGTGTAATGACAACCTACAGAATGGGAAAAATATCTGCAAATCATGTATCTGATAAGGGACATGTATCCAGAATATATAAAGAACACTTATAACTCAGTAATAAAAAAACCAAATACCCCAATTAAAAAATGGACACCACATTTGAATAGACATTTTCTCCATAAGAGACATATAAATGGGCAATAGGCATGTGAAAAGATACTCAAGATCATAAGTCATCAGGAAAACACAAATCAAAAGTATAGTGAGGTATCATTTCACATCAGTAGGATGGTTATAATCAAAAAGATGGACAATAGTAAGTATTGGTGAGGATGTGGGGAAATTGGAACCTACATATATTGCTGATGGAAAACAACTTGGCAGCTCCTCAAACTATTAAACACAGAGTTAGCCTATGACCCCAAAATTCCATTACTAAAGAAATGAATGTCCACAAAACAACATGTACATAAGTGTTTGTAGCAGTTATTCACAAAAGCCACGAAGTCCATCAACTGATGAATGGATATACCAAATGTGATAAAGCCATAAAAGGAATATTATTCAGCAATAAAAAAGGAATGAAGTACTGATACATTCTGCAACATAATGAAAATATGCAAAGTGAAAGAAGCCAGTCACAAAAGACCACATATTATATGATTCTATTTAGATGAAATGTCCAGAATAAGCAAATCTATAGAGACAGCAAGTAGTTTAGTGGTTGCTTAGGACTAGGGGTAGGGAAAGGAGTGAATGGGAAATGTTTCCCATGGGAAACATGGGAAATAGGGTTTCTGTGGGAATGGGAATAGGGTTTCTTTTAGGGGTGAAGAAAGTGTTCTAAATTAGATTACGTTGACAGTTGTACAAACCTGTGAATATACTAAAAACCACTGAAATGTATACTTTAAATGGGTAAACTGTGTGGTATATAAATTATATCTCAATAGAACTGTTAGGAACAAAATAATACTGGACATTAGAATCTTAACCCTCAAACCCAAACATAATTAGCATAATTAGCTGTGGACGGCTCTAACAAGCCATTATTTTTTCCCTTTATTCTTTACATTTCCCTCCCTGATTTTCTATAAATTTCTGGCAATGTGAAGTAGTTAAAAGACCAAAGACCTTGACAGACCTTAAAGGTCAACTGTCCTCTTGTTCCTGTATTTATCTTGAGGGATGATGACTTCCTATAAAGTGCTTTCTGAAAAAAAAAATTAATACAAATATAGATGGTCTAGAGAAAGCAATATGCTCATGATACTAAGTTGAGTTTTTATGAAAGATCTGGAATGATTTTAACAGATGAGGGTGGTTTAATATAAATAAAGAAAAACAAGTGGTGAGTTCTACTTCAGATTTACAAACAAATCACTCACACATCAAACATGGAGTGAAATAGGCTGCTAGGAGAATATATTAACTTTATAAATGACAATTTGTCCCTATCCCAGCCAGGATCAATTTTAGGAGGCTTATGATTTTATCTTGGTGACGTGACAATGTGCAAGCAAGTATATCTTCTATTTGTATCTCTATATCTGGAATAACAATAAGAACCAGACAGATTTTAAGGTCAGTAAAAAGTCTAACAAGGAAATGAAACCAGAGTTCAACTGGGTTATGGATTGTGTCCTTTCTGACTGGCAGATTTCCACTTCATACAACTGAGGGGGTAGAAAACTGTTCAGAAGTGAGGGAAAGACCACATACTTGATATAAGAAATATAAAAAATTACACTAATTTCTTTTATCAATCTCATTTCTATGGAATAGATGTTTCCAATGTTTTAGCTGAAAAATACACATGCATTCTTTGGAAGTAGCAGTCAGTCTGAATTCATCATCATCATCATCATAATGAATTTACATTTAAATGGCATCTCTGACATATAAAACTGGTTTATACAGGATGTTATCTCAGACTTAATTCTTCTCCCTTCTACTGAATGATGCTTTCAGTCAGACCTGTAAACAAGTACTTTTTCTGGAAAAACATCAACTGAAAGGTTTGAACATGTTTCACACAATATAAAATATGAGTCTCTAGGATCTGATGACTCTTTTTTTTTTTCTGGTTTACTAGAATGTGTCCAACCACTTCCTTCTAACAGTACCCTGGAGTCAGTCTAATGTCACAAACTGGAGTTGCCAAATCCATTAGGTATGAAAATTGTCTAAAAAAACAAGCCACTGAGAAGAATTTAGGTACAAAAGAAACTCTATCTTGAGAGTCATAACAAGACAATGCTAGAAAAAGGTAACCATACTGAATGCATCTGGGATGAAATGCCGTATGTGACACACACACCCATGCCCGCTTGTTTCTTATATTTAACTATAAATGTCTTAATTACCACTGAAGAAAGAGACATTATAGGTTAGCATTCTACCAACTGTAAACATATAAGAGACAAACGTTTTTGATGGTTGTGTTGAGATACTTAAGGAAAAAAATACAAAAAATATATATATAATCTAGGAAGCAAAACTAGGAAAGAACTAAGTAAGGGACAGAGGTGGATGATGGCCAAAAAAAAAAGCAAAAAAGATGAAACAGTCCATTTTACTAGATGCTGCCTATCAAAACTTGAAATTAATGCCAAAATGAGTAAACACAGGAAAATACATGAGTTTGTTTTCAACACCCAAATTTGTGAACACTGAAATAAGTAGGCACAGAACAATGTCATTTTACAAGTATCACCTTAAATATCCTTTTAAGTCACATTTAGGTTCCAATTATTCACTCTAACCTTGTATTTTGAATTAAAAGAATTTCTTTCTTTTAACAGTATTGGTTTTTTTCCTGATTAGAAAGTAAAATATGTGCATTATGAAAAATTTTTTAAATAGAGAAAACAGAGAGAAAAAAATAAAAATCACCTGTAATAATGCTAACCAGAAATAATCAGTATTAACCTCTTGGTCCATTTCTTTCCAGGCTTTTGTCTCTGCACACAGCATTCCCTCCCAATCTCTTTATTTTGCTTTATTTTTTTTATAGCACTTATTGTTTGAAATTATATTCTACATTTATTTGCTTATTTATTATTTGCTTCCCTACTAGCACAGAAGCTCCTTGAGGGATCTTTGTCTATATTTTCTCTAAGTCCTGCTTCTAGAATAATGCCTGGCAACTATAAACATTCCATAAATGTTGGCTGAATAAAGTTTTTTAAATTGAGAATATATTGTATATAATCTTGTATCCTACTTTTTTCACTTAACTTTGCATCACACTTTCCCTTGTCTTCATATATTCTCTGAAAGCATGATAACTTTTAGAATAGCTATATGTGGATACACCGTAATTTTTTAACCATTCCCTACTATTGGATATTTCAGGTTATTTCCAATTATTTTTACAGTTCTAAATAATGTTGAGATGTAAATAAATCTTTATTTGTACTTTTTAAAACAATTTATTAGAAATAAATTTACCTCTTGAGGGGGAAAGGTTTTCCTTCTACCATCTGGAAACACTGACGCATTTTTTTTATTCACGGTCTTAAAAGATGCCAGCCGGTGACGGGCCTGTTTCATGGTTTGACTAAGCTGCCAGGAAAAGGGAAAAAAGAGCAAACAAAAACAGGCTAAAGTTTTAATACCCAATTCACTAAGTGTTCCAACAGGAAAACAGGCCCCTATTATTAAAAAATGCCAGACCTAAGACAAGAGGATTACCTGCAAAGGACACTTTGGTCTGCTGATAGTATTTTTACATGATTTTCATTATTCTAAGATACTATATTTCATAACTTGATTTAAGTGCTGTTATTCAAATTTTTTTTAACAACATATGCTTTGTATTAAGAATGTACACAAAAATATCAGAACCTGAAAGTTGGAATTAATAAACTTAGAAATGATTGAGCAGATACATTGCTTACCTTCCATTCATCTTCTCAATAAGGAGTTATTTCTTCAACTAGTCCTTGCATGCCTAATCACTGTTATCACTCCTTGCTAGAAGACTCTATTCCTAGTCCCTCTAAAATTCTTTTTTCCTATTTACAGGAATCCCTTCTTCACCCCTAACATTTGAAGACTGTAGCTATTGTTTTTTCTCAAATCTCCTTTCTTTCAGGAAGCCTTTCTAAGTTAAGTCAGAACACAAACTCAAACATCTCAACTCATTTGTTTCAAGTACTCTAAGTAACAGCTGATAATAAGTATTAATATTAAATACACTGGCTTTGTGTTCATTCCTTATATCTACCTACTAATTTCATTAAGCACCTATTTTGATTTCTTTTTCAGAGAAGCATAGAATATTTTATTTTTCACAAATCTGCACAGAATGTTCCCTTAAAGAAAATACAGAAATTAACAAAATACCATTTTTTAGGCTAAGCCCTACATCATGTGGAAGAAAAGTATATCCCTATGATACTCAGTAAAATTATGGCAAAACCAAGACCAGTTCTAACCCATCCAGCAAAAGTTTAATGATATCAATTCTCCCTTGAAGGCAAATCATGACCACGATTTACAGATATAAATAACAAACACCTTGATTTTTACTAATAGTGAGCTAGAGATAAAAGCACTCTCACTGCCAGCACAGTTTCCTTACAGTATATCACCTCTGTTTTGTCTTTGCTTTTAAAGGTCTACACCTCCAGCCACAGAAATCAGCTTGAAGCATTACTCTTTATTCTGCTAAGATGAGGACCTCTAAATTTGGTTAGCAGAGTGGCTAAAGGGGTCAAGATAGAGATAATCATATTGCAAAAAGAGATACATGTGCAGTTGAGGTTATGAAAAATACAAGAGCCACACATATGCCTGCTTTTGCTCATTACCAAGTATGGTAAATGTTATTGCCCTGCACAATGTGACCAAGGATTCAAAATACTCGTCGTAACAGATATGAAATAAGGATACATAATGTTCATCTCCCATCAACTCCAAACCTCTATTAGAGTCACAGATTGATTTTAGTCCCTTAAGCAGGGTATTTCAACTGGTCCAACAGCTGGAGTATACATTATAGTCTTTCCATTTCTCTGTTATTACCATAACCCTTCATCAAACCTCAACCTGAAGGCCCTTTCAATGACTAACTATGAGGACTGTAACAGGCTGAATAATGGACACCCAAAGACACCAGGTCCTAATCCCTGAAACCTGTAAATGTTACTCTATAAGGAAAAAGGGCCTTTGCAGATATTATTAAGTTAAGGATCTTGAGATGAGGAGATAATCTTGGACTATCCACATGGGCCCTAAATGCCATCCCCAGTCCTTATGAGAGAGAGGTAGAAGAAGATTTGGCTTACAGAAGAGAAGGTGTTGTAAAGACGGAAGCAGGGATTGGTACAATGTAGCCACAAGCAAAGGAATGCCAGCAGACACCAAAAACTGATAGAGGCAAGGAACAAATTTTCTCCTAGAATCTGTGGAAGGGGCCCTGCTGACACCTTGATTTTGGCTCAGTGAAACTGATTTTGGACTTCCAGCCTCCAGAACTTCGAGAGAAGAAATTTGTCCTTTCAAGCCACTAAGTTTGAGGTGATCGGTTACAGCAGCCAAAGGAAACTAATACAAGGGCCAAAGTGAATGTTAATAAGTATTAAACAATAATAAAGAAAATAGGGAGATGTTACAAATCAAATTATTATTAAGTGGGCATCCCAAGCTATAGGCTTGCCAGTAACCTAGATCTTCCTCAAAAAGGCAGGCTGGGCCAATGAAGATTCTTTATCTTACATAATGAACTAGGAAGTATGAAAAGTCAGAGTCAGAAACTGAACTGAAAAGGTCCAAAGCTGGAGAAAAGAGGCTAAAGGAGCCTACATATGCCAAAGTTTCAGAGCTGTGATGATGAGAATATGAGGTAGTAGAAAATTAAGCAAATAAGGGAGAAGCATATGTGTAGAGACAGGGCAACCAACTCTCCCACTTTGCCTGGAACTGTCCAGGTTTAGCACTGAAGGTCTCATGTCCTCAGGCAATGGGGAAAGGTGGGTCACCCTACGAGGACCACCGAATCAATCAAGTTAGTGATTAAATATTAGTGGGAAGATCAAAGATCCTATGCTGTGTGATCAACGGAGCTAACTCAGACCTAAAAAAATTGTCCGGCCACACACTCCTTAAGGGAGTTTAGATTTGTGTGAGTTTCTGATTCTGTCTTTATTATCCCGTGCATATTCTTAAAATAAAATGAATTCTTGCAGCCAAAGAGCCTAACTCAAACACTAGTTTTTCAATGATAGATTACAGAAAACTTAACAGGTTATTTCATATTGTTTAAACCTTTCTTAATTACAAAAGTGAATTGTTATTTCCAGGGTTGAAAAAGCTGGAAAACCTGCAATATAAAGAGAGAATAAAAGTAAAAAAACAAGATAATAAAAGATTCAGTGAGAAACAAATAAAAAGCTGAGGTATACCATGCTAAAAAATAGTAGTGAGCTTAATAGTGTATAAATAAAAAGTTATTACATGGTGAGAAACAATGATCAGTTGTTCTTCAATTCCCCACCAAAATGAAGCTATCAAGGAACACAACAGAAACTCAATCCTTAGAGATAAGTACCAGTCTTAACAAAAAGTTCAGGGCTAGGCTAATTCTATTTTATGGGAACACTTGAAATTTCTTCTGGGTTTTATGATTATACTTCCTAACTTTAGGTACCCAATCTTAATCTACCTTAGAACAAGTAGGTAATACCGAGTATTATAAAAGTGGAGGATGGGGTGGGGGTACAGAATAAGAGAGGTCCTAGCAAAATCACATTTGGGGTATAGTTCCGTGTTCAGTTTTGAGGGTCATATTTGAAAAGAGCACTGAAAAACTAAATAACATTCAGAAGAAATCAACCAAGATTATAATGACAGAAAGCATTAGGAATTTAAGAATCAAAAGAGAAAAATGATAGTTATAATCAAATACTTGAAGTGTCTTAGAGATGACCACGGTTTTTTATTTTCTATTGCTTAAGAGTACAAAACTAGGCCCAAAGGGTAAAAATTATAGGGAGAAGAATTTGACTCAATATATTGAAAAAATACTTATAATTTCAAAACTTCTAAAAATGAAATAGTCTAAAAAGTAGTAAGTTGCTCAGCAGTGGCAGTGTTCTAGCAGAAACTAGATGGCCATTTATATATGAGACATTATAAAAAGAATTCGTTAGAGAAAGAAAGGTTAGACTAGATAATGTCTTTTCTTTTCCAACATTTAATTAAAAATGTAAATAAATTCAAACACATTGGAAACTTCAAACATACAGAGAAGTAGACAGAAGCTATAATACACACCACATACACATCAACCAGTTTTAACATTATCAATTCCTGGCCAATCTTGTTTAATATATAATGCTCTACTTCACCTCACCCTTACATTATTTTGAAGTATACCCCAGATGTCAAATCATTTCATCCTTAAGTATTTCAATATGTGACATGAATATGTAAAACCCTCCAACTCCAGGATTCTATGTTTCTATCACTCCAAGACAAGAAAATTGAAAAGTCCACTAACACTCCGAAAGTGAACTGCATTCACGATTTACTCAGCCACTTCTAGATAAACCAAGGGAGTTAGTGCTTGAACAATGTCTCACTGTCTAGTTCTTAGTGACACCTAGTGGATAAAAACTGAAACAGAAACAGTAAAATTGAAAAGCATTTATTGCCATGGTGGTGTAGGGGCAAAAGTTCATAGGCTTAAAGTAGTTTAGATCACTGAACATTCTTCAGTAGTTTATCTTTTAAGGAAAAAAAAAAAAACAGGGTATAAAAACTTTTTGAAATTTTATAACATTTCATGCTTTTCATAACCTGATTTCCTCCTACCTATCTAACCTCATTTTCTGTTACTCTCCTCTGTAAACTATCAATTAGAATGGTTCCATCACTTATTCCCAAATATACCAAGCTCATCATATATTCAAGACTTTTCACTGTTCCTCCTATCTCAAAATTCTCTTGAATTTACCAATTCAATTCACTTTATCAATTCAAAATATACAGCTCAAGTCCACCTCTTCCAGGAATTCTCCCACAAATATTTCCTTGGATTTAAAAATTTTTGACATCCCATAGCACAACTCTTCATCAGATACAGCAAATGTCTCTATATTATTATCTAATAGATTGGGGTCTGTTAGCTTTATATCTCTATTTGGAAATATAAACCCATGAAGGGTCCTATTTCACATTTCACTGGTATCTCTACAGTGTTTAACAAACACAGTATATTCAAGTATCTGTGACCTGATGTGTTCTATTTGTGTATTACACAGACGAAGTAAAATCCTCACACAGTGAGGCAATAGCTACGACACCATGAAAGCAACAACTATGTCTTCATCAGTGCTCCATCCCTTATACTTTACGCAGTGCCTGGCTCAATAAGTATTTGCTCAACAAACTGTTCATAATCTTCAAAAGGAAAACAAAAATGATTTATAAAATGATTACTACAAATCAAGCAATGGCAAGAAAAAGTCATAGTTTGGGACAAAGAGAAAAAAATGATTTTAAGTATTTCAATATAACATGTGCTTATAAAGCTTTTCCCTCTTGATACTAACACCACCGTTGGATTTGTTTCATGCTTATGACCGAGCACATAAGCAGTTACAAAACTTTTATTTTCACATTATCATCATTTTCTTTTTTCTTTGAAGATTTATTTATTTATTTTAAAGAGCAAGAGAGAGAGAGTGAGCCTGAGTGGGGGAAGGAGAAGAGGGAGAGAATTTTCAAGGAGACTCCCCGCTGAGCCCAGAGCCCCACACGGAGCTTGATCCCACAACCAGTGAGATCATGACCTTAGCCGAAACCAACAGATGGGCACTCAACCAACTGAGCCACCCAGGCACCCCCAGACAATCATCATCTACATTTTTGCTCTCCTCTCACTCTCCCTAGAAATACATTTTAAATAAGATGAAGGGGGGCGGAGCAAGATGGCGGAGGAGTAGGAGACCTGGATTTCGTCTCCTCTCAGGAATTCAGCTGGATAGGGATCAAACCATTCTGAACACCTACAAACTCAACAGGAGATCGAAGAAAAGAGTAGCAACAACTCTCTGAACAGAAAAGCGACCGCTTTCTGGAAGGTAGGACGTGCGGAGAAGTGAATCCGCGGCGATATTCGGGAGGATAGACGGCGGGGGAGGGGCCTCCGTCGGCCGCTTCTGGCAAGTGATAGAGCCGCGGAGCACAAAATCGGAACTTTTAAAAGTCTGCTCCGCCGAGGGACGTCACTCTGGTGGCTAAGCGGGGGGTGGAACCCTCTGGGACAGTGTGGTCTCAGGACCCTCGGGGTCACAGAAAGACCGGGGGTGCCTGAGTGCGGCAGAGCTCCCAGGTAACGGAGCAGGGAAGCCGGCTGCAGAGGCGGAGCCCAGGCGCGGGCTCTCAGCTCGGGGTGGCCATAAACCGTGATCCGCGGCACAGTCGGGCCCCTGCTCCTCCAGCAGGGACCCAACAAGCGGCAGATCCGGGGAGACTCCCCTTCCTCCCCCGGGAGGAGCCGCGCGGGGTGCACCGCAGGGATCTGCTGGGTTTGGAGACTCCACCCGGGGTCGGGTGCCAGAGATAGAAACGCGCGGTCACAGGCCGGGTGAGCACGGAGTGCGACCGGAGACCGGGGAGACGGGAGTGACTGACGGCTTTTCTCTGGGGGCTCACTGAGGAGCGGGGCCCGAGTTCTCGGCTCCCCCGGGGCGGAGATTGGGAGGCCGCCATTTTCACTCTCCGCCTCCAAAGCTGGACGGAAAGCTCGCAGGGAACAAAAGCCCCGGAGAGCAAACGCGAGCAGATGACTTAGCCGGGAGGGGGCAAGGGCGGGGCACTTCCGCCTCCGGCAGAGACATTTGGGAACCACGGCAACAGGCCCCTTCCCAGAAGATCAGCGAGAACAGCCAGCCAAGACCAAGTTTACCGATCAATGAGAACGGCAGAACTCCAGCGCTAGGGGACTACTGCACATAGAATTCACGGCTTTTTTACCATGATTCTTTAGTCTTTTAAAGTTAATTTTTTTTTAACTATCTTTTTTGTCTTTTTATTTCTTTTTGAATTTTTCTTTTTCCCTTTTTCAACCAACATCTTATCAATCCCTTTTTTTAAAAAAAACATTTTTATTTTTCATTTTTAGAGTCATATTCTATCCCTTCATAGTAGTTACCCACATTTTTGGCTTATATATATAAGTTGTTCTCTCTTTAAAATTTTGAGATAGTTTCTTCTAACAGATTAAAATATACCCTAAATCTCTAGTATATGGTGTTTTCTATTCCCCTGCCTGATCACATCCTCTCCCTTTTTTTTTCTTTTTCTTTTTTTTTTAAATCCTCCTCTTTCTTTTTTCAAACAACTTCTTATCAATTCCTTTTATAAAATTTTTTATAATTTCCATTTTTACAGTCATATTCCATCCCTTCATCATATCAACCCTTATTTTTGTACATATATAAGTTTTTCTTTCTTTAAAATTTTGGGAGGCACTTTCTTCTAAAAGACCAAAATACACCCCAAATCTAGTGTGTGGCACTGATCTATATACCATATAGATCATATTTGATCACATTCTGGTTGTTCTTTTGTTGTTGTTGTTTTGTTTTGTTTGTTTTTGTTTTTATCTTTATCTTTTTCTTTTTTTTCTTTTTCTTTTTTCTCTCTTTCCCTTTCTTATCCCACTGCTTCAGGTCTTTTCTGATTGTTTAAAGTATATTTTCTGGGGACGTGGTTACTCTGCTAGCATTTTGTTCTCTCATTAATCTATTCTCCTCTGCACAAAATGACGAGACGGAAAAAATCACCTCAACAAAAAGAACAAGAGGTAGTACCGACTGCCAGGGACCTACTCAATACGGACATTAGTACGATGTCAGATCTAGAGTTCAGAATCATCACTTTAAAGATACTAGCTGGGCTTGAAAAAAATAGGGAAGTTATTAGAGAAACCCTTTCTGGAGAAGTAAAAGAGCTAAAATCCAACCAAGTAGAAATCAAAAAGGCTATTAATGAGGTGCAATCAAAAATGGGGGCGCTAAGTGCTAGAAGAAATGAGGCAGAAGAGAGAATCAGTAATATAGAAGATGAAATGATGGAAAATAAAGAAGCTGAGAAAAAGAGAGATAAACAACTACTGGATCACGAGGGCAGAATTCGAGAGATAAGCGATACCATAAGACGAAACAACATTAGAATAAGTGGGATCCCAGAAGAAGAAGAAAGAGAGAGAGGGCCAGAAGGTATAATGGAGCAAATTATAGCAGAGAATTTCCCTAATTTGGGGAAAGAAACAGGCATGAAAATCCAGGAAGCACAGAGAACCCCTCTCAAAATCAATAAAAATAGGTCAACTCCCCAACATCTCATAGTAAAACTTACGAGTCTCATAGACAAAGAGAAAATCCTGAAAGCAGCTCGGGAGAAGAGATATGTAACCTACAATGGTAGAAACATTAGATTGGCAACAGACCTATCCACAGAGACATGGCAGGCCAGAAAGGACTGGCAGGATATATTCAGAGCACTAAATGAGAAAAATATGCAGCCAAGAATACTCTATCCAGCTAGGCTGTCATTGAAAATTGAAGGAGAGATCAAAAGCTTCCAGGACAAACAAAAACTAAAGGAATTTGCAAACACAAAACCAGCCCTACAGGAAATCTTGAAAGGGGTCCTCTAAGCAAAGAGAGAGCCTAAAAGCAACATAGACCAGAAAGGAACACAGACAATATACGGTAACAGTCACCTTACAGGCAATACAATGGCACTAAATTCCTATCTTTCAATAGTTACCCTGAATGTAAATGGGCTAAATGCCCCAATCAAAAGACACAGGCTATCAGATTGGATTAAAAAACAAGACCCATCGATATGCTGTCTGCAAGAGACTCATTTTAGAACCAAAGACACCCCCAGATTGAAAGTGAGGGGGTGGAAAACCATTTACCATGCTAATGGGCACCAAAAGAAAGCTGGGGTGGCAATCCTTATATCAGACAAATTAGATTTTAAACCAAAGACTGTAATAAGAGATGAGGAAGGACACTATATCATACTTAAAGGATCTATCCAACAAGAAGATTTAACAATTGTAAAAATCTATGCCCCTAACATGGGAGCAGCCAATTATATAAGGCAATTAATAACAAAAGCAAAGAAACACATCGACAACAATACAATAATAGTGGGGGACTTTAACATCCCCCTCACTGAAATGGACAGATCGTCTAAGCAAAAGATCAACAAGGAAATAAAGACTTTAAATGACACACTGGACCAAATGGATTTCACAGACATATTCAGAACATTCCACCCCAAAGCAACGGAATACACATTCTTCTCTAGTGCCCATGGAACATTCTCCAGAATTGATCACATCCTAGGTCATAAATCAGGTCTCAACCGGTACCAAAAGATTGGGATCATTCCCTGCCTATTTTCAGACCACAATGCTTTGAAACTAGAACTCAATCACAAGAGGAAAGTCGGAAAGAACTCAAATACATGGAGGCTAAAGAGCATCCTACTGAAGAATGAATGGGTCAACCAGGAAATTAAAGAAGAATTAAAAAAATACATGGAAACCAATGAAAATGAAAACACAACTGTTCAAAATCTTTGGGATGCAGCAAAGGCAGTCCTAAGAGGAAAGTATATAGCAATACAAGCCTTTCTCAAGAAACAAGAAAGGTCTCAAGTACACAACCTAACCCTACACCTAAAGGAGCTGGAGAAAGAACAGCAAATAAAGCCTAAACCCAGCAGGAGAAGAGAAATAATAAAGATCAGAGCAGAAATCAATGAAATAGAAACTAAAAGAACAGTAGAACAGATCAACAAAACTAGGTGCTGGTTCTTTGAAAGAATTAACAAGATTGATAAACCCCTGGCCAGACTTATCAAAAAGAGAAGAGAAATGACCCAAATCAACAAAATCATGAATGAAAGAGGAGAGATCACAACCAACACCAAAGAAATACAAACAATTATAAGAACATATTATGAGCAACTCTATGCCAGCAAATTAGATAACCTGGAAGAGATGGATGCATTCCTAGAGATGTATCAACTACCAAAACTGAACCAGGATGAAATAGAAAACCTGAACAGACCTATAGCCACTAAGGAAATTGAAGCAGTCATCAAAAATCTCCCAAAAAACAAAAGCCCAGGGCCAGATGGCTTCCCAGGGGAATTCTACCAAACATTTCAAGAAGAATTAATACCTATTCTTCTGAAACTGTTCCAAAAAATAGAAACGGAAGGAAAACTTCCAAACTCACTTTATGAGGCCACCATTACCTTGATCCCCAAACCAGACAAAGACCCCATCAAAAAGGAGAATTACAGACCAATATCCCTGATGAACATGGATGCAAAAATTCTCACCAAAATACTAGCCAATAGCATCCAACAGTACATTAAAAGGATTATTCACCATGACCAAGTGGGATTTATCCCTGGGCTGCAAGGTTGGTTCAACATCCGCAAATCAATCAACGTGATACAATACCTTAACAAAAGAAAGAACAAGAATCATATGATCCTCTCAATAGATGCAGAAAAAGCTTTTGACAAAGTACAGCATCCTTTCTTGATCAAAACTCTTCAGAGTATAGGGATAGAGGGTACATACCTCAATATCATAAAAGTCATCTATGAAAAACCTACAGCAAATATTATTCTCAATGGGGAAAAACTGAGAGCTTTCCCCCTAAGGTCAGGAACGCGGCAGGGATGTCCACTATCACCACTGCTATTCAACATAGTATTGGAAGTCCTAGCCACAGCAATCAGACAACAAAAAGAAATCAAAGGCATCCAAACTGGCAAAGAAGAAGTCAAACTCTCACTCTTTGCAGATGATATGATACTTTATGTGGAAAACCCAAAAGACTCCACCCCAAAACTGCTAGAACTCATACAGGAATTCAGTAAAGTGGCAGGATATAAAATCAATGCACAGAAGTCAGTGGCATTCCTATATACCAACAACAAGACAGAAGAAAGAGAAATTAAGGAGTCGATCCCATTTACAATTGCACCCAAAACCATAAGATACCTAGGAATAAATCTAACCAAAGAGACAAAGGATCTGTACTCAGAAAACTATAAAATACTCATGAAAGAAATTGAGGAAGACACAAAGAAATGGAAAAACGTTCCATGCTCATGGATTGGAAGAACAAATATTGTGAAGATGTCAATGCTACCTAGAGCAATCTACACATTTAATGCAATCCCCATCAAAATACCATCCACTTTTTTCAAAGAAATGGAACAAATAATCCTAAAATTTGTATGGAACCAGAAAAGACCCCGCATAGCCAGAGGAATATTGAAAAAGAAAAGCAAAGCCGGCGGCATCCCAATTCCGGAATTCAAGCTCTATTACAAAGCTGTCATCATCAAGACAGCATGGTACTGGCACAAAAACAGACACATAGATCAATGGAACAGAATAGAGAGCCCAGAAATGGACCCTCAACTCTATGGTCAACTAATCTTCGACAAAGCAGGAAAGAATGTCCAATGGAACAAAGACAGTCTCTTCAACAAATGGTGTTGGGAAAATTGGATAGCCACATGCAGAAGAATGAAACTGGACCATTTCCTTACACCACACACAAAAATAGACTCCAAATGGTTGAAAGACCTCAATGTGAGACAGGAGTCCATCCAAATCCTAAAGGAGAACACAGGCAGCAACCTCTTTGACCTCAGCCGAAGCAACTTCTTCCTAGAAACATCGCCAAAGGCAAGGGAAGCAAGGACAAAAATGAACTATTGGGACTTCATCAAGATAAAAAGCTTTTGCAAAACAAAGGAAACAGTCAACAAAACCAAAAGACAACCGACAGAATGGGAGAAGATATTTGCAAATGACATATCAGATAAAGGGCTAGTATCCAAAATCTATAAAGAACTCATCAAACTCAACACCCAAAGAACAAAGAATCCAATCAAGAAATGGGCAGAAGACATGAACAGACATTTTTCCAAAGAAGACATCCAAATGGCCAGCAGACACATGAGAAAGTGCTCAATATCACTCAGCATCAGGGAAATCCAAATCAAAACCTCAATGAGATACCACCTCACACCAGTCAGAATGGCTAAAATTAACAAGTCAGGAAATGACAGATGTTGGCGGGGATGCGGAGAAAGGGGAACCCTCCTACACTGTTGGTGGGAATGCAAGCTGATGCAGCCACTCTGGAAAACTGTATGGAGGTTCCTCAAAAAGTTGAAAATAGAGCTACCGTATGATCCAGCAATTGCACTACTGGGTATTTACCCCAAAGATACAAAAGTAGGGATCCGAAGGGCTACGTGCACCCCGATGTTTATAGCAGCAATGTCCACAATAGCCAAACTGTGGAAAGAGCCAAGATGTCCATCGACAGATGAATGGATAAAGAAGAGGTGGTATATATATACAATGGAATATTATGCAGCCATCAGAAGGAATGAGATCTTGCCATTTGCAACGACGTGGATGGAACTGGAGGGTATCATGTTGAGTGAAATAAGTCAAACAGAGAAAGACATGTATCATATGATCTCACTGATATGAGGAATTCTTAATCGCAGGAAACAAACTGAGTGTTGTTGGAGTGGGGGGTGGGGTGGGAGGGATGGGGTGACTGGGTGATGGACACTGGGGAGGGTGTGTGCTCTGGTAAGCGCTGTGAATTGTGCAAGACCGTTGAATATCAGATCTGTACCTCTGAAACAAATAATGCAATATATGTTAAGAAAAAAAAAAAAAGAAGAAGAAGAAGAAGGTAGCGGGAGGGGAAGAATGAAGCGGGGGAAATCGGAGGGGTAGACGAACCATGAGAGACGATAGACTCTGAAAAACAAACTGAGGGTTCTAGAGGGGAGGGGGGTGGGAGGATGGGTTAGCCTGGTGGTGGGTATTGAGGAGGGCACATTCTACATGGAGCACTGGGTGTTGTGCACAAACAATGAATCATGGAACACTTCATCTAAAACTAATGATGTAATGTATGGGGATTAACATAAGAATAAAATTAAAAAATAAATAAATAAATAAATAAATAAGATGAAGTATAATTCCCATAGCAGAGTTGAAGAATAGGATATTGACTGGACAAAAAGCTCATGTACACTAAGGAGAGTTGAGTGCATGGTGACAAGTGATTTGAGTGTATGAACCTAACGATGGTAGTTAATTTTTAAATAACAGATACGCAAGGGGCGCCTGGGTGACTCAGTCAGTTAAGTGTCCGACTCTTGGTTTCGACTCAGGTCACGGGAGATCGAGCTCCACATCAGGCTCCGTGCTCGGCACAGAGTCTGGTTGAGATCCTCTCTCTCTCCCCCTCTGCCCTCCCCCTACGCTCTCTCTCTCTAAAATAAATAAATAAATCTTTAATAAATAAATAACAGATATGTAAAATCAATTACTAGATATGTTACATTTTAAAATTCTGATTATGTTGAGAGTTTACTATATTATTACTTGACCTATAGATCTATTTATTATGAAAATCAGATTAAAGGACAGAAAAAAGGAAAAAGAGACAAAAATAATGAATGAAATGCCCCATACATGTACTGTACCTATTTGCAACAGAGGTTAGGAATCAGTTCTGTCCATATGCTACAAAGAGAATAATTTACCCATAACACAATTCCAGTATAATTGGGGGGGGAAAAAATCTGTTCTTTGACCTAAAGCTCTTTCTCATAAGGTTTGACTCTTACACTTTGGCACCTTCCTTTAGAGGATTCTAAACTGTCTTACCAAAAATAAATAAATTTAAAATATGTATAAAAAATAAACATCATTTCACTATTCACCACTTACAAAGGTAAAAAAAAGTAAAAGTGAAGTTGAATGTGATACCTCCTAATCTCTACTTCATATCCTAGATATGTCCTGTATCTAAAAAAAAAAATCATAGACATAAAATGAATATGTACTTACAGCCTGGGCTTGTTGTTGGAATAATTCGTTCTGATTCTCTCTGTCATCCATTCCATCCCCAAGCATCTGGGAAGGAGGTAACCTAGCACTTCCAATAGCAGCATTCAAGTTGCTTGGAAAAACACTTGTTCTTTTAGGAGTTAAATGTGCTGGATCTGAAGACTGCATGGCTATAGAGCCTTCTTTTTCTGCCTACACAAAGGAAGAAAGTGAGATTCTTCTAGTGAGGTTCTACTCCAAGCCATTATAATCAAATAATGTCTATAAGCAGCCCCAAAGATTTTAAATCAGGATCAGGGGTATAAAGGGGAAAGTTTTAACAGGCAAAGAAACTAACATTTACCAGGCACCTACTATGTGCTAATAATTTACTTATCTAATTATCATAACAACATTGTGAGACAAGTATCATAGCCCCAATTTTATAGATCAAGAAACTACAGTCCACAGAGGGTAAGTAATAAACCCAAGGTCACATAGCTAGCAAGCAGCAAAGCCAAAATTCAAACCCAAATCCAAAATTCTGACATTGTTTTATACTATTGGTGAGAGCAAAAAAAAATTCTTGTGAGTCAGAACAACACAAGAATAAAACATACAAATCTACCGCCCTCCCTAGAAATTATACAAAGCATGAAATCCAAAGAAAGTGAGTCTGTAACTGTCTAACAGCTTATCTCATAACACACACTTCACATTCAATCTTTACTCAGGTTCACTTTTGAACTTACTGCTTCATAAGATCTCTGAAACTGTTGCTTTTTTCTCAGCCTGATTTGCTGATTTACTCGGTGTTTGACTTGTCTCTGAAAATGCTTCAGAGCTTCTTGTTTTTTTCTTAGCTGTTCCTTTAGTTCTTCTTCAATCATATATGCTGAAGTCTTGAAAGATGAAAGACAGAAAATAAACTTAAATGTTAGCAGTTTTTGCCCACTAGGGCTCTGCTGTAAGCACAAATCAGTCAAGATAAAATCCTGACAAAATAATTCAGTTCTATAATCCAGAATTCCCAGTAGAGTAAGGAAATCACAGGAGTTCAGAGCTGATAATCTAGACATAGCTGGTGAGTACCAAGAACTCAAACCAAATCACAAACTAAAAATTGGAATTTGTGAGCACTCAAATAAAATCTTAATTTTTCATTGAACTGATAACTAAAGTTGTCTTCATTAATTCTTAATGAACCAATTCAAACCTATCTTATGTCACACATTTTCTAAAATTGCTCACCACTCACTAAATACGTCCTATTATAAAATGCCTTCACACTCAGATTTATGCTCCATTTTTAACATAGCATGCTCTTCCTGTCATCTCTATCTAGTAAGGTAAAGGCTTACTCATTCTTTAAGACCATCTAATACCCACCACCTAGGACCTTCCACAATCCCTTCTTCTTCTGAGCTCTCCTATGCTATAATACTTCTCATTCTTATTAACATTAATTGAGAGCAACACTTCTCAAATCCCCCATTAGGTTAGGTACACCTTGAGGACAGGAAATGTATTTAACTCTCCTTTGTTTCCCCTACAATATGTAACACAGAGCCTTGAATATAAAGATACTCAATATTTATGTAATGCTCAATTCCAAAACATATTCTAAACAATCTAGAATATTTTATCCCGTTTGAGTCCCTGATCAGTATTCACTTCCTCTGAGTGCTCTGAATAACAACCATAGTCATCATAATTAAAAGCAGTTACCATTATTAAAGATCTGCTACAAGACAAGCACTTTAACTACATTTTATCACTGAATCCCCAACACTACCTCCAACAGAAGGTATTCTTATCTCTTATATTAAAGATGAAGAAACTGGGGCTCAGAAAGATTAATCTTTAGTAGTAGCCAAAGAGTCGATGGCTGGCAAGTAGCAGAGCTAGAAGTTTCTCTGACTCCAATATGTATGCCCTATACTGTACTGTTTTTCTCTCGACTGTGTTTCTCTTTCAAAAGGAATCTTCAAATTAAATAAAATCATACTCCTATTGAGCCCTTCTTCTAACACAGTGATTCCAAATTCTAGTTCAGAAGGTGCCCAAATATTTCATAGGAGGTCATTAACTCTCAAAATCAAATGAACTTAAATTCCAATTAAAATTAAATTTTCCAAGAAATCTACCCCATATTCTATACGAGTATATACCATAGGCGTAGAGTGTACAAAACAAATATCAAAGAACAATTAGGTAAAATAATTCCAAAGGAGAGATACAGATAGTAAAGCCTGAACAACTGACCGAAATTAACTCAACTCCCAGAAGATTAAAGCCATCCTTCCTTTTTTTACTTCCACTATCTGTCTGCCCTCTCTTTACCCCCATGCTGAGATTATCAAACATCTTACTGAAGTATATGACTGATTCCAAATTGTGAATCTCAACTGTAAGCCAAACATAAGAATGTGCCATATTTTAGAAACATATTTTTCTTAGCAAACACCATTGTTTAAGGCCACCAAAACCCAAGAACATTGTCCCATGTTCTGGAATGTTAGGAGATTCTCAGAGTCAAATAAATTTGAGAAATACTGGGTTAAGCAAAAATAAATACTGTTTCAATTGTAAAACTAACTCCTCGTAGACTTTTTGAACCTTAAGGACTATCCAAGTGGGCAAGATAGGATGAAGTGTTTCTCACAACAACCAAAGAACATTTTTGGATAATTCACATATGATGGGACTGATATTTAGATTACACAGTAGTCTCCAAGGATGATCTCCCCTTCTCCCCACAATGAATCAAGTCTCCCAGTATTTATGCCCTTGTGTAGTCATTTCCCATACTGAATGTAGTCTGGCTCTGTATATCCAAAAAGAGGAAGAAGCATTGGCTCCATGACTTCTCCAGCAAGGTCATAAAGCAACTTCCACCTATAGCTCTTGGAATGCTCACCCTAAGGAAACCAGCCACCATGTAAGAATTCTACCCTAAGACTACCATGCTGAAAGGAAGCCCAAGCTAGCCAAGTAGAGAGGCCGTGTGGAAAGAGAAATCTTCCAGCAAGCTCCTAGCCATTCTAGTCATCCTAGCCCAAGTGCCAGTTATGTGAGTGAGAAAGCCATCTTGGACTTTACAGCCCAACAGATGCCAGATGAAGGACAAAGAAATCCAACCAACAGCCAGAACCCAGTAAACTTGTCCCAGACATCCCCAGCCATTTTAGCTGTCCCAACTGAAGCTTCAGACACCATGTTGCAGACAAGCCATCCCCATTGTGCCCTGCTTGAAATCCTGACACACAGTATCTTTTGCTTTATGCCACTAAGATCCAGGTTTGTTACACAACAATAGATAATCAGATAAATTATAAAATAATGCAATAGCCATGAATGCTGATAGAACGGCAGTGTCTTTCGGTGCTAATTTAATTAATGGAAGGGGAGGGAGGTCTGAAGTTACGGTATTTTTAGGAATCTTGACAGCTCCTTGAAACTTTGGGGACAAAAATGATTAGGAGCTTCCCTTTAGAATAGGCATGATATTAGGTCTACCATGCTTTAGAAGTAACTATTCAGCATTTATTCTGAGCTGACAAGACTGCATCTGTTAAGGGTGGATTCCCCAGTCCATACATGCTAAATCGGTAAAGAGTTCTATGAGATGCTTGATCAGATTGACTTTGACTGGTACTGATCAAAATTTTTTAAATGAGGGAAAGGAGACATGTTTATATTTTTTCCAAGACTAGTATTTCCATTTAGTGTTTGGGAACATGAGATTCAATTCTCTTTCACATAGAAAAAGAAAAATTTGGTGGTTTTTAGGCATTTTGATGCTACATTACAAAGATGTCATTATTTGAGCAATGAAAAAGAGGAGTCACTAACTTAAATACCAAAATACCTTTGTACCAAATCTTACTGATTCTTCTGGGATAAATATAAGACATTTATCCCTCTTCATTCCTACTTCAACCACCCTTTCTCAAGGCTTTCCCTCTTTATTCCTTACCATTAAACAAGTCTTGATGCTATACTTCATGGCTAAATTGTTACGATTACATCCTAATTTGTCCCCCAGGAGCCAATCTATCCCTCACTTCAAAAAAGTTTTGAAGCAATTAACCTAATCAGAACACTGTTTTATTATGAAATTCATCTGTAAATATTAAACAATGAATGAAGTCAATCCCTTCTCCATTTCCTGTGGTTCCCTACAGCTCCTATTTTCCACAGTTCTATCAGCCACCATCCCCCTACTAAGCTTCCCACTCCAATCAATCTAATCTACCCTTAGAATCCTGATACACCTCGCTCACTTCCCACTCTCCCCATTCTTCTTTTTTTTTTTTTTTAAAGATTTTATTTATTTATTTGAGAGAGAATGAGAGACAGAGAGCAGGAGAGGGAAAAGGGCAGAGGGAGAAGCAGACCCCCCGCTGAGCAGGGAGCCCGATGCGGGACTCGATCCCGGGACTCCAGGATCATGACCTGAGCCGAAGGCAGTCGCTTAACCAACTGAGCCACCCAGGCGCCCTCTCCCCATTCTTCTTGAATCATCCTCCTTCTCTATCTAAATTCTTCATTAAACTTGCCTGTATCACATCAACCCAAAGTCCTATCTTTCTTCTTTAAGTATCATAGTCATAGCACTTAATCATATACTACTCAGATACTTAAAATCCTTTCTGGAAATAGGCAGAAGAGGAATAAATGAATATGTATGTACATACATATTCACATACAAAAAATAAAATTAATGAATATATGATATTGCTTCGCTATTTAAGATTTACTTTAAACATGTCTCATTTCTTCTCTGAGATCAAGGACCACTCATATTTTTCATCTTATGTTCAGCATGTTGTCGATACATTCAGAAGAACCTTCCCACAATTTGTGCATTCCATTTATTAGGCACTAAGATAAAGTCGGGGGCATGATAATAAATAAGATTTTTTTCCTGTGCTCTGGAAGTTCACACTCCATCAGGAAAAGTAGATATGTAAACAACTTACTACAAATATAATGTGGTAAATGCCACAATAAAATTCCAACAAATAGCTAAGAGGCACACTTTAGTGAAAGACTATCAAAAATATTCTTACAAAACTGTCCTCCTGTGTCAATTAGCACATGAGTTATTATGTAAGCAGGCACACATGTAAACTTCGCAGAAGTTTCCCTTCATCTGAAATGCTGTTCCCTACGATCTGCACTTACAACATTTCCATTTTTTAAGGACGAACATAGACTACATTTCCACATCCATTTTTTGAGTATTTCCTTAAGACTTACTATATGACAGGACGGGAATGAACAAAAAATAAAGTTCCCTGTCCTCATGAAATTTATAGTTAAACTTTCTCAGAATCCCAGTCAGAATTAATCTGTTCTTTCCTTATTCTGTGTCTGAATCTTACTGAATCTCTACTACACTCTTATTAACTTCAAGCAATCAATTAATGCTTAAGTGTAGCAACTGTCACCCCTACTATGTTGTAGGGTGTCTGCAAGATATAGATAGTGCGTATGTCTTGTGCATAGCAAGCGATCAAGAGTTTGTGAAATGAACAGTTTTGGCAAACAGGTGTTTGTTCTACAATCCTAATTCAAGAACGTACCTATTTATAACAGAAAAGAAAGGACAACCCCAGAAAGGACTGTTCATCTTTATCTAAGCACCAGGGATTACAGAAGGCTAATATGGGGGGAGGGGGAGAGAAAGAAAGGAAAAAGAAAAATGGGGGAGCAACCCCACTACATTTGCATCAAACTGACACTCACATATGCTGGGACCTCCGAACTATCTGGCAAGGCAGGTTCCACCCATGCCCCAACTGGCATTATAGCCTGGTTCCTCTCAGCCAGCACGGCCAACACGTCCTTGCTCTTCAGGGGGTTTAAAGCCAGAGGCACCCTTGTGGTATTTCGAGGCTTCTTGAGGGGGGCCATACTTCCTGGCATCTGTGACTCCTGGGCAGGAGAAAAGAGAAGCTTAACATCTTCAAACGACTGCGCTAAAAGCTCAACCTCCTGAGCCATGAGCACAGGCTCCAGAAAGGGAGAGAAGCCTTGCAGGAGGCAGTAGCCTGACAGGCAGTCGAAGAACGAGAATGCTGGAGAAGGAAGGAAAGAGGAAAGAAGGGGAGAGAAGTGGGAAGAAATAAAAAGGAAGAGTATAAAGACTGCCTTCTGGAAAGAATGGGGATGAGAGGGCGAGAAAAAGGGATCTACTGAGAGAACGAAGACGGTGCCCACCGGTGGCACCGCGAGGAAAGGCAGGAACGACCGCAGCAGCCAGAAGGAAAGGGGCCTGGTAGGGTGGGGTGGGAACCTGAGCCAGAGGCAGAGTCCAAATGACCGGTATCCGTTTATGGGGGAAAGCGCTGGACGCCGAGGAGTCCCGGGCCAGACAAAAGCCTGTTTCTGAGGCCTCAGGGGTCCCACCCCTGCTAAGATAGCACCGACCCAGTACCGGTGAGCCGCTCGCCACAGACTCAAACTATTCCGGATACTAAGGGAACCGCTTCCAGTAAACCGCCACGTTGGGGAGGGCCGCCCCGCCCCGCCCCGCCCCGCCCCGCCCCGCCCTTCGGGGGCCTTGTAGCCACCCCTTCCGGTCTTGCGTCCCCTCCCCGGGGCTGGGCAAGCGTGAGGGGCGGGACTTCGGGCTCCGCAAAAACGTCACTTCCGCTTCGTTCTAGCTGAGGGGGCGGGACTTATGAAGGCCCGGGAAACTGGGCGGGACGAGTGGGTTCGCGCGGCTGCTGGGTAAGGCGCCGGCTGAGGTGTGGTCGGCTGCTGGTGCCGTTGAAGCCCCAGCACGGAGACCAGTTCAAGTGTTTCAGGAAGGGATTACATTGAGCTGAAGAACGGTGACTGGGAGGGACAGGGGTCCCAACAGAGGGAAGTAGGAGAAAAGGATGGAAGAAGGTGGGCCTAGCAGGGCTTCCTCTAGGAACAAACTAAGCTAACTAAGCTAAGTTTAGTTAGTCTGTGTACACCTCGTTACATTTATAAGGCTATTTAATACATATTCTTATATTTGAACAGCCACGCGAGCGGTCACCCTCACTGCTCCAAGCTCTGCTATAATTCTGGGACACTTCCATTATCCCTGTGAAATACCCATTCGTTCATTTAACATATAATTGAGAGCTTTTTATGCACCCTTACTGTTCTGGGCACTGGAAATACATAGCAGTGAACAAAACAAAGACCCCTTGTTCATAGAATTTGTAGTAAGTAACCAAACACAGGAGTGAGTAAGTGTCTGATGCTCATGAATATTGTAGCGTAAGCAGAGACGATAAAGAGTGTTGCAGGGAGAGGAAATGAATTTTTAGATAGGATGACTAGAGAAGGCTTCACTGAAGTGCTTTTTTAAAATATTTATTTATTTGAGAGAAAGAACACAGAGGGGAGGAGAAGAGGGCGCCATCCCAGGACCCTGAGATCATGACCTGAGCTGAAGTCAGACACTTAACCAACAGAGCCCCCAGGCGCCCCCACTGAGGTACTTTTGAGCAAAGGCTCCAATGCAAACTCCCGCAATCTAATGGAACTAGCTACCATAATCTTCAAAGGAGAGTTAAGTGTTCAGGTAGAGGGGACAACAAGTACAATCACTCCAAAGTAGCTGAGAAACAGCAAGGAGGCTGGTGTGACTGGTACAGAGTGAGAGGGGGAGAGTGTTGGGGTAGGAGTCAAAAGTTAGGGGGTAGGCAGTCATATAAAGCATTGTAAGCCATGGAAAGGCATTGAGATGGGGAATCACCAATGTTTTGAGCAAAGGAAGGCCATAATGTGACTTAAATTTTTAAAAAATCACTGTAGATGCTCTATTGAGAATAGACTGAATGAGCCAGGAGTATAAGTAGTAGGCCAATTAAGAGGCTATTCCAATAATCCGAATAGGAGATGACAATGTCTTAGATCAGAGAAGTAGTGGTAAAGATGGTGAGAAGTAGTTGGGATTCTGGATATATTTGGGAGGCAGGACTTTTGGGACCTGTTGAAAGTGGGATATAGAGTGTGTGTGTGTGTGTATGTGTGTGGAGAGAGAGAGGAGTCAAGAAAAATTCTAGTGATTTTGTCCTGAGCAATTAAGAGGATGGAGTTGCCATTACCATTTACTAAGATGGGGAAAATGGCAGACAGAATAGGTTTGGGAGGAAGATCGGGAATTCGGTTTGAGACAGATTACGTTTTGTTAAATTCGGGGGTAATTCATTACACGGAAAGTGATAACTAATACAAATAGGAATCAATAATATAGAGGAAGAGACGTTGGAGGTCTGAGGAAGGAAGATAAGGTACAAAATATTTGTCCAGAAGAGTAGAACCAGAGACCTGTGCAATTGCCAGATGGCCTTAAGGACCCATGTGAGATTCATGATTCTGCGTTTCAAGTGAGACTAGTCAGCATGGTTGAGCATTTTTCTTCAGTTGTATGGTTATAGGCATAAAGTAGGTGGAAAAATTTATTTTAATCAGGGTTGAGTCTTTACCAAAATATTACTCTCAAGCAAGAAATGAAGATTTAGGGAGTTGAAGAGAGATTAGTGCAAGGGAGTAATTAAATGACTGACCATGAAACTTAAAATAGATAATAAGGAAAGGGAGGACAAGTGGGATGTAAGGGACATTGTAAAGTTAGTACAATAAAGAGATTGAAGGTTCCAGTGGAGATCTAAAGTTTGTTAAAGCAAGATGCTGGAAAGAATGCCCTGAAAAGATAAGAGGTGGGGATCCAAGAGTGGGATGCTTGAAACTGAGGATATGGAGGGGCTGCAGATATTGGTACTGTCAAAGTCCATGGTAGGACCAAGGGAGGGAATGCTGAAGTAAATTAAAATCCCTGGAGAAAAAGAGGTCATAGAAATGAGGGGCCAAAGCATTGGATGGACTGTTCCCAAGGTTATCAAAATCACCAAAATATATGACCAGAATAGTGTTGGTGAGAACCAGGAACAATAGTCTTCAAGGAATTTCAAGAAAAGACCTGGAGGTTGGTAGAGGAGAATAATTTGGAAAGCAGTGAGTGGTATGGTCTAACAACATCAGATTCAAAGAGAGGAGTGAAGCCAAGAAAAAGGAGAGAGAAAGGTTTATAAATAGCAGTGAGAAAGAAGGTAACCCATCCCGCCTCCACCCAGAGGGCTAGGGAACAGAAAACAGCCGCCCTTTGAGAGAGGGAGATTGATTTGCATACCTCCAAACACACACACACACACACACACACACACACAACCCTCAACACTGGGGAGAAATGTGATTAGGTAGCTCCTTGCTTTCTCTAAACCTCTAGCTCAAGGTCTATGCATCTCACTAGCAGCTGTGCCAGTAGTTTCATATGAATCTATACTCTTGTTATATCCAGGACGCTCCCATTTTCTGACCTTTTCACATGGTTTATCTTCTATATGGCCAGAGTTAGTTTCTCAGCAGGGAACTGTTGCTCAAGATTGTCTATTTTCTTATGACAGATGTTGGCGGGGATGCGGAGAAAGGGGAACCCTCCTACACTGTTGGTGGGAATGCAAGCTGGTGCAGCCACTCTGGAAAACAGTATGGAGCTTCCTCAAAAAGTTGAAAATAGAGCTACCATATGATCCAGCAATTGCACTACTGGGTATTTACCCCAAAGATACAAATGTAGGGATCCGAAGGGGTACATGCACCCCAATGTTTATAGCAGCAATGTCCACAATAGCCAAACTGTGCAAAGAGCCAAGATGTCCATCGACAGATGAATGGATAAAGAAGAGGTGGTATATATATACAATGGAATATTATGCAGCCATCAAAAGGAATGAGATCTTGCCATTTGCAATGATGTGGATGGAACTGGAGGGTATTATGCTGAGCGAAATAAGTCAAACAGAGAAAGACATGTATCATATGACCTCACTGATAGGAGGAATTCTTAATCTCAGGAAACAAACAGGGTTGCTGGAGTGAGGGTGGGGTGGGAGGGACGGGGTGACTGGGTGATAGACACTGGGGAGGGTATGTGCTCTGGTAAGTGCTGTGAATTGTGCAAGACTGTTGAATCTCAGATCTGTACCTCTGAAACAAATAATGCAATATATGTTAAGAAAAAAAAAAGATAGGAGGGGAAGAATGAAGGGGGGGAATCGGAGGGGGAGATGAACCATGAGAAACGATGGACCCTGAAAAACAAACTGAGGGTTCTAGAGGGGAGGGCAGTGGGAGGATGGGTTAGCCTGGTGATGGGTATTAAAGAGGGCACGTTCTGCATGGAGCACTGGGTGTTATGCACAAACAATGAATCATGGAGCACCACATCTAAAACTAATGATGTAATGTATGGTGATTAACATAACAATAAAAAATTTAAAACAAAAAAAAGATTGCCTGTTTTCTTTAGAAACTTAAAAGAATGCGTGTTTCTGGCACCAGAGTCTTGAGGTCCTGTACCACAGAACTCCTCACCAGAGCTGGATTGTATGGCTGGGGGATCCCTGGCCATCTCTGCACAAAGCCCTGAGTCATTGGGTCCTTGGCAGCAGTCCACTCCACACAGAACTGATTGTTTGATGAGCAGTGGGGGCAATTTGCTCTTTGGTTGCCATTATTCTATTTGTGGCTGACAGACCCACACTGGTAACAGATCAGATGACTTGGTCACCAATTATTCCAAAGGGCTGACCCCAAGGAAAACTTCTCTAGAGGTGGGAAACCTGCCTATTCCACTCTCATGGGATCTGGATGTTGGGAACTCAACCCCAGGCAGCTGAGTCACATCTATTTTCACTCTCTTCCCCAAACTTGAATTGGATTTCCCAGGACTAACCAATGTTCTGGGTTATTTCCTGAAAGTAGAGCATAGCACTATCCTTTGATCTTCTTCTTCCTTAGCCACCTCTCCAAATAACCTTCCTAACTGGAATCATTGGTGAGGGTCCTTCTGGTTGCCAATGCAGACCAGGTTTTCACAGCAGAATTTCATCAAAAATGACACCAGTAACAGATCACTTAGTTGTCTCAACAGCATCTGTTATCCTGACCTTTGCAAAAGAGTCTCTAATTTTGGATTAGAGAATGCAGAAGTCTTTCTCCTTTCTCTTGGTGAGTGATAAAAAAAAAAAAATCAGCATAGGAGTCTCAGCGTCTTTCCACATTCCCAAATACTCTCCCAGGATGGACACAGAGAGGCACTTCCCAGATCCCCCTTCAAGGAAGGACGCATTGGCTCAGCTTTTGTGAGTGCTGTTGTTTTTCTAGCTGTCAGCTTCTTCGGGGACTGCCTCAGCTTCAGACTGCTGCCTTCCCTTCCCTTTAAGGAGCAGCCACATCCAGTGACTGCTGGATATGGAGATGTAAAGGCCCAGTGGTTTCTGCCTAACTTGGAACAACTAATGGGTCATCATTTCAGCTTCAGAGCTGCCTGTGGGGTCAGCTGAAGCCGTCTGGCCTGCATCACAGCTCAGCTTCTTCCTCTGCCTACTCCTGCTTCCTCCTCCTTTCCACAGGTGTCAGTCTCAAACACACTCCTTGATCAACATGAAATCCTGTTGCAGAATCTGCTTCCTGGAGAACCTAACTACCACACCCTTGGAAGGTTGTGAGATCTCAGGGACCAAAGCACTGGCAATGCTCAGGCCATGTAAGTCCTAATGTGAAAACCCACAGAGTCCTGATCATTATTCTCTTCCTTTCCATCAGAGACACCTGCAGTATTTCAAGGAGATGGTCCAACCACAAGCTAAAGTCCTTCTTATTCCCTATTGACATTTTTGAGCCTCTGGATTAAGCTAACTCTCAAGGCTACCCTGCCTCCAGACTATGTAAATAGGAGAGCGAAAGAAGCTCTTTATTGTTGATGCTAACTTGCATTAAGTTTTATACTGTTTATAACGTAAAGAGCCCTGAGATGCACAAAATAGAGAGAGTCAATTGGTCAAGAGAGGAGAATGGAGCAGAGAAGCAGGAAGATCCAGAGTTACCTACAAAAATTGATTTTGGAAGCTGCCCCAGTGCTTGAGCTCTTCTCCTCCAGATCCGCGCAATATGCCTCTCCTTCGATGGTAACTTCACTGGGATATCTCCACTGTGAAGCCAAAGAAGCTTGACTTTGCCTTAATATAAAGCAAGTTTGGTCAAAATGATTTTATCTATCTATAGTTATTATCTATATGATTTACCATACTTTTGACTGTTTTTGAAAATGTACTCCTAAAATGCAAAAGTTGCAATCATTAAAGATACTTTAAAAATATGGTGCAGGTTTTTAAAGCAATGTCAGAAGAGGAATTGAAAAAAATGTTTTATAGAATAGGTAGCAAGGCACTCAAGGTAACTATTTGGAGAAAACCAAGCCAATAATTTGTGCTTTGATTGTTATAATAATCTGCTATTAATAGTAACATTTTCTATATCCCAAACTTCTAGGGACAGCATATTAACGGTGCAGAGAACAGAGCTTTGGAAACAAACTTGGATTTATATTCTAGCTCTGCAATTTACTGTCTGTGGTCAAGTCACACAGTCTGAGTCTTTGTTTCTTCATCTGTAACATAGGAGCAATAATTGACCTTTCAGGACTTTTCTGTGAGAATTAGGGTAATATATATGAAATGTGTGATATGTAATAGGTTTTCAATAAATGCTTGCTATTTTTTTTTAAGGAATCAGGATAGAAATCATCTCTTCTACCTTTAGAAGATTTTGACTTCTCCGCCCAGAGTCCCTTCTCCTATTTTGGGGGGGGCAGGGGCGGGGAATAGACTGACCCACCTATGACTATGAGGTTAGGCACATGGGCCAGCCTGGAATGGTATTCTATTCCAGTTATAATGATTGATCCAGAGCTGTGCATGTCACACGTGCTAGGCCAACCACAGTCCTTCACCAAGATTTTTTTTTTAACTAGCTTCATCAAAAGTCTCCTCTCTGGATGACAAGAAGCACTGTCCCGTATGTTAACCAGTAGCTACATGTGGCTATTTAATTTTAAATGATTTAAAATTCAATAAAATTTATAATTCATATCCCCAGTCCTACTAGCCACATTTAAAGTACTCACTAGCCACATGTGACTAAGAGCTACCATACTTGGCAATGCAGATATAGAACATTTCCATCATCACAGGAAGTTATATTGGGCAGCACTGATAATCTATAGCATCTGACAACCATAACTCCCAACAAAAAGTATAAGAAGGTTTAAGAAAATGAAGCTGACACCAAAAGCTAAGCAAGAGATGAGTAATAACCAATATGGCTTTTAAATATCTTAATTCCAATTATCCAAGCTCCCTTCAAAATTTTGACACGATACAAAAAATTTCTCCCTTTTTGTTTCAAATCGTTCACGTTGAACTTCTATCACAACAAAAAGTCTCGACGGGGGCACCTGGGTGGCTCAGTGGGTTAAGCGTCTGCCTTCGGCTCAGGTCATGATCTCAGGGTCCTGGGATGGAGCCTGGCATGGTTGGGCTCCCTGCTCAGCGGAGGATCTCTTTCTCCCTCTCCCTCTGACCTCCCCCGCTCACCCACACCACTCATGCTCGCTCTCTCTGTCAAATAAATAAATAAAATATTAAAAAAAAAAGTCTTGACAAATCCCACTCCTTAGTTTGTTGCACAGCAAACCAGATGCAGAATCCTGGAGGACTAACTCTGGCAAAGATCTCTAAATTAGACAAAGCTAGACCCTAGAAGTACAGAGACAAGGGCTGAAAGCTTTGGCCTGTCTTCAAGGCCTCCTTCCCTATACGGGGCCTTCTTATTCCTGGGGCACCTGGGTGGCTCAGTCAGTTAAGCATCTGACTTCGGCTCAGGTCATGATATCTGGGTCCCGGGATCGAGCCCTGCATCATCGGGCTCCCTGTTCAGCGGAGAGCCTGCTTTTCCCTTTCCCTCTGCCCCTCTGCCCCTCTCCCCCTTATGCTCTCTCCCTCTCTCAAAATCTTTAAAAAAAACTTTGGGGGTGCCTGCATGGCTCAGTTGTTAAGTGTCTGCCTTCGGTTCAGGTCATGATCCCAGGGTCCTGGGATTGAGCATCGGGCTCCCTGCTCGGCGGGAAGCCTGCTTCTCCCTCTCCCACTCCCCCTGCTTGCATTCCCTCTCTCGCTGTGTCTCTCTCTGTCAAATAAACAAATAACATCTTTAAAACAACAACAACAACAACAACAGAAACTTTGTTTCTCCCCCTGTTGAGTCTTGTGTATCACAAATCCATCTTCTTAGTGTCCCTGGACTCATTACTGGGGACCCAATCGTTCTCTTGCTGATTAGGCTTTGTTTTTTAGGTCCTCTTGTCTGCCTTATCCCTTGTTTCAGAGCCTTGCTGTATTCTACTGAATTTTTACATCTGGGCCTGACTGAAGGCAATCTCTTTCTGGAGTCGTATATAAACACTAGATCAAGAAGCACAGGCTGAGTCTGGACTTTGAACAGGCTACTTAGCCTCTCTGAGTTTCACGATTTTCTTTGGGAGAAAAAATTCCCGCACATAGAATTGATAGAAGATTAAATGAAATAATAATTTATTTTTATTTTTTTTTAAGATTTTATTTATTTATTTGAGAGAGAATGAGAGAGAGAGAGAGCATGAGAGGGGGGAGGGTCAGAGGGAGAAGCAGACTCCTTGCCGAGCAGGGAGCCCGATGCGGGAGCCGATCCTGGGACTCCAGGATCATGACCTGAGCGGAAGGCAGTCACTTAGCCAACTGAGCCACCCAGGCGAAGGCAATGTGTAAGCGGCAAAGCGAATGTATTGGCAATCGTACCTGCTTACAGATTGAAATATACCGCTCCCAACTATATTTAAGCACCTGGACAGGAACCGTGCCTTCCATTCCTATGGAATGTGCCACCGTTCCCCTTTCCCACATTCCACTCCTCTTGTTAACCTCTGGAACATTGTGTGCTCTTCACACAGTAAGGAATTATTAGATGCTGGCTAGCTGATTTCCATTTCTGGGCCTCCCTCCCTGGGAGGAGGGGGGGAAGAGGAGAGGGAGACAGAGGGAGTATGGCAGCAAATCCTTCCGCAGGACATGGTTGGTGGGAAGACACCATTTGAGGATCTAGAAGAAGGGAAACAATGAAGCCTTTCATGAGTTGGGGGTAACTGTGGCTTCCCCAGGATTTTTCAACCTGTTTTTATTTGAGTACTGAAGTTTTACAAGAACAGAACTCCAGAGAAGTTCTCTAGAATGTCCTCACTGCATCTTAAATAGGTCATCAAAAGCACGATCTTTCCAACACTTTAATGCCCATTAATTTCCCCTCTTTGTTCCTCTGGAGAGTTGCTGAATAGGGCGCGTTCAGCAACCATGGACACAAGCCTGAGTTCCTCCCAGTTTCTGAGGGGGTGGGAATTCTATTCAGAAGTCAAATACTTACTCTCAGCATAAAAGGCTTTGATGTTTTTCAGCTGGCCAGCTCAGTTATGGGAGCACCTCCTCTCCACCTTACTGAAATTCACCCAGGACCCCTTGCCGTCCCAAGATCACATACTTCTCCCAACCCCCCCCCCCCCACTTTTTTGAGATACCATCTGTCTGCAGAAGGCTTTTCCTCTGAGAGACTCCTCACATTTACAGAGATCTGCAGGCAGCAAAACCAATGGTTCAGGACGAAGGCCCTGGATAGGGCGGAAGGAGCCTTTTCACCCCATCTCCACTTTCTATTTGATGTTTCTCAGAAAGGACCCGGAGTAAGGCTACCTAGAAGAACTTTAAAAAGGAAAAGGAAAGACGAAATGTCCTTTGGGAGGGCCATTCCTGGCTGTCCAGGTCCAAAAAAAAAAAAAAAAAAAAGCTTGTTTTGTTCCGAAGAGAGCTAGCTAATCTGTCTCTTGTTCAGTGCTTGCTGGAGCAGCGAGGCCCTGCCCCCTCTCAGCACAAAGCCTCACACAAATTCCTTGTTTCCCAGGCAATGCGCTGCTCTACAAGTTCTCTGGCTGATGTTGGCATCCTGATTCCGCCCTCTCTCTCCATCCTGGCAAATTGAATTTATGACAGGGACAACTCTGGCACCATTCACGTATAGGTTTATGGAACCAAGAACCAAAAACAGCTTCAGCAATAATTGGGGGCACCAGGGGTGGGCAGAGAGGGCCACCTTACTTTCTGGAGCTTAGTCAGAGAGCTGTTGCTGGGTATGGTAAAAGACTAGACCAGGACCAAGTGGATTCTGTTGCGGAGCTAGGGAGGTGGTCAGAAGCCCAAGCTTTGTTGGTCATCAGCCTGCATTTCCTTTTTTTTTTTTTAAGATTTTATTTATTTATTTATTTGACAGAGAGAGACACAGTGAGAGAGGGAACACAAGCAGGGGGGTTGGGGGATGGAGAAGCAGGCTCCCTGCGGAGCAAGGAGCCTGATGCGGGGCTCGATCCCAGGACCCTGGGATCATGACCCGAGCCGAAGGCAGATGCTTAACGACTGAGCCACCCAGGTGCCCCATCAGCCCGCATTTCTAATCCAAGTTCTGCCACTGAGTATCTACAGGACCTTAGCGCATAGTTAACTTCTTGGAATTTGAAATTTTCTTGTTTGTAAAGTGGGGTTATAATGTCTGCCTAAAAGGGCTCTTGGGAGAATTAAATAAACAAATAGATATAAAATGCCTGGCAAAGTGAGGATTATCTTACACACACACACACACACACACCTATATTAGTTCTCTATGCTGCATAGCAAGTTGCCACAAATTTAGCAGCTTAAAACAATATACAACTGTTACTGTACAGTTTCTCTGGGTCAGGAGCACAGGCATGGCTTCGTTGGCTCTTCTGCTCAAGGTCTCACCAGACTTCAGTTAAGGTGTCGGCTGCTCGGCATTCCTCTCTAAAGGTCGGGGGTCCCCTTCCAGGCTCCCTGCTTGTTGGGAGAATTCAGTTCCTTGTAATTGCAGGACTGAGGTCCCTAGTTTCTTGCCGGCTGTTGGCAGATGGTTACCCTTGGCTCCGAGAGGCCACTGGCAGTTCCTTTCCACGTGGCCCTGGCCCACCCCACACTTTACACCTTCAAAGCCAGGAGGACGACAATCTCTCTCTGGTCTGCTGAGCCAAGTCTTCCACGACAAAACCGAATCAAGGGAGTGGCTATCCCACTACCTTTGCCATATTCCATCAGTCAGATGGAATACATTCATTCTGCATTAGGTGTATTAAACTTTTCTGGAAGTTTTGAAGAAGACAGAGGAGGAAGGGTTTCACAGCACAACTTGTTCACACTGTTCTTTGCATGTCTTCAGCTCCCCCATCATGTGGCTCTCTCATTCTCTCTCCTTCCTAACTTCTGTCCTCTCTGCTTGTCCCCCTCCCCAAATTCCTTTCTATTTCTAAAGCACAGCAGTTTACCTTTTTGTTCCTCCACCTTTGATGCTTAAGACCTTACCTCCCACTCCCTGTGATGTATTTAAATCTTTTTCTGGCTAAAGACAATTCCCTCTCTAAGAGGAATCTTGGTGCCATTTGTTGGAGGACTTTTTTTCATTCTGCGTCCAGGGATGATTTACAATCGAATGGAAGAACAGATATGACTCAATATCAGTGAGTGAATAGAGAGAAAGAGAGGAGAGTGCTAAATATAAAAATTACCACTGATATTATGGTCGATAAGGCCAGAACCTCTCCAGTGGTATCATGAATGCCAGTGCATTCTTCCTAGAGCCTGGAGACAAACAGGCCAGGTGGGTGGAGATGTTCTTAAATCTAATGGTCGAGTTATTAAAATTGGTACTTATCTACCAATTTGTGTGTGTGTGTATTTTACCTCTTCTTGCCTCTATAATGAAGTAACTTCAGGAGTCCTGGGTTGATCATTACATAACAGTTTAACTCTGGGCAAGTTACTTAACTTCTCTGTCCTTCAATTCCCTCATCTAAGAAATAAAGAAGTGGGACAAGGTAATCTCACATGTCTCTTGCTGCGGAGTGAATCTACTGTTCTGCCATTCCTGCTAGACCTTCAATTCTTTGAAGACAGAGCTCATTTTTATGATTCTCCAGCCAGCTTCCCCCGCCCACCAGCATTTCCCATAAAGGTCTATGTAGAATGGTGACTTATTCAAAATCACTAAGGAACAGCCTCCTGTCCTGGGGATGGAACACTTGTGAGTTTAAGTTGACAGGGGTGTGTGTGTGTGTGTGTGTGTGTGTGTCTTGGGGGCTCCTTTCTGAGCCTCAGGGGCACCATCTGGGTGCTCAGCGCAGAGGTCTGAGTACAGCCGGCTAGGGCCGCCATGGGTGCAAGGGTGAGGGGTCGGGATCCCAGAGTCCCAGCGGGGGTGCCAAGGAAGAGTGGCCAGAAGCAACTGTGTGCAGCAGAGTCAAGAGAACTGGGCCATGCTGCGCAGAAGAGGACAATGCCTTTGGAAATGCACCTGTGAAGTGCTCAGAGGAGAAAGGGGCCCGGGTCTTGGCTAAGCAAGGGCGTTACTGCCGTCAGTCAAGTAGTCCGTCAACATCATCTGCTTCAGCAGCTGCATTAAGCCTCACTCAGAAATGGGCCC
Source organism: Mirounga leonina (assembly GCF_011800145.1). Taxonomy (NCBI): domain Eukaryota; kingdom Metazoa; phylum Chordata; class Mammalia; order Carnivora; family Phocidae; genus Mirounga; species Mirounga leonina. The sequence continues at coordinate 20,077,736 of NW_023270387.1, read as the reverse complement.
CGCGAGGAGACCTGTAAGAATGAAGAGTTATAGTCCCTGCACTGGAGAATCTCCCGGGCTAATGAGGAAATGGCCTCAGGAACACTTTCTGATGTGTTCCTGCATGTGCCCCAAAGTGGTACATGCAGACTGACACGTATAAATAGATTTTTGAAGTTGAAGAAATGTAATATTTAGAATCAGGATATCCCTATAAAATCAGAGAACAGCCTATCCTCAACAATTACATGAGGCAGACACACCCACAAGACATATGGAAGGATAAAACAAGGCAAGCGAGGACAGGTGAGATACACGTTATGTTATGTGTGAGAATCGAGTTGGCTAGATTCTTACCTTATGTGTCTGTAACCCAGTTGCTTATCGGATGAGGGCCACCCCCCAAAGTGAATCCCAGTTATTTCTGGGAATTCACAAAGAGGTGCCTCATCTGTGTTCCCAAACTGGTCTGTCATCTGCAGTCATTTGGTGCCCTCCCTGCCCTCACGCCTCTGTCCCAGCTCCCCTTCACAGCCATCCTATACTGTCTCCAGTCGCTTAAGGAGCGCCCCGCCCCACCCCCCCCACCCCCCCACCCCCCCGGCAAGTTCTCATCCCTGCAATATTCAGCAACTCTTTGCTGAGAACCTACTATGTGCCCGGCCCTGTGTTAGGCAGTAGGACTACAGAGACCAGTAAGACATAGTCCTTCAATCAGAGCACTCGCTGGTTTAAGAGAGAAAGGCACATAGGCCGATGACATAAGCTTCTTTAGGTCTACTCATCTTGGAAGGGCCTGAAGCAAGATGGCAAGATTGCTCGTTGCTTCGTGCCTTTGTGGCTGGCTGCTGTGATCTGTCACCTGTGTCCCCTCGCAGCCCCCAAGCTAAATATTAATCCAACCTGGTAAACTCATTCTTGACCCGTCTATTTCGACATTCTTTTGAGGAGGCTCAGTCACTGCTGGGACAACTCACGCAACTGCTCATTCAATTTGTTTAGTTTCCTCCCCCAACCCAGCTCCTCTCTAAGGAGAGTTGGGGTGAGTAATACAAGGTGTGGCTTCGGTGACCTTGTGACAAGCAGGGAGCTGGTGTCTGTGGACCTATGTGCTGTTCTCCCTGCTCCCTGCTGAGCTACACGCTGACCCCCCCCCAACAGCAGTTGGCGGTCCCCAGCTGTTGCCAGTTCTTTGTCTTCTGGGCACTTCCGAGTCCCCTCAAGGGAGCCTGTGAACACTTTGGGGCGCTTGCATATTCTGCATGGGTGTAAGGAGCCTAAGGTCCACCCCTAGGGCAGGGGAAGGGAGGATGTTGAGAAGTTAGATTCCACTTAGGTCTCCCGCTATCACATTTTTCTTTCCATCGTCCTTCAGGCTAAAAAAGGCAAACTCCAGACTTTCTATTTCCTGAACATCATATCCTCCTTTTACCCTTGGACAATAAGCCTCAAGGCCTAGCCCTCACAGACAAAAGAGGCCATTTATCTATACTATACAGCAGAAGAACTCTGTGAGTCCGTCCAAAGGTCGCTCCGTGATAGGTGGAAGTCATAGTTAAAGGAAATTAAAATATCCTTTTGTCCTTTACAAAGACTGGCTCATAAGCCTTTTGTCTTGCTACTGATTCTAAAATAGTATTTTAGATGTCAGAAGCTAAATCTTGACTTTTTCTTTTTCATTGTATGTCTGCTGAAACCACGCTGACTTTTACCAGAGGCAAAAGTCTAGGGAAAAGTCATAGACACAGAAATGCAAAATAAAAAAAAAAGTGTCTTTACGTATTTCAGAGTATTTTTTGGAGATCCTTCATGAACTTCAGAACCAATGCTTCTCTCCTCAACTCCCCATCCTTTGGCTCAGATGAGTTATGCAATGAGTCTTTAGTTCTAGAAACCTGGCCTACTCAGGCTTTCTCCAGTATGTAACAAGACTATTTCAAGAGGTAGCTACCACATTTACAAGACTAAGACCAGGCTTAGAGACAACCAAGAGGGGAGCTGTAATCTTTGGTCTCATCAAGATATAAAGATTGCTACAGGAATGAAAGAGAAGAAGAGGCAGGTTTTTTTAAGTTTAAAATGTTATCTCTCTAACAAAGGATTTCCAAGGCACTCCACTGTACTAAATTGTCTTCTCAACAATTCCTACAATGAAGCTACATACCCTACAAAGAATATGTGAAATTGGAGGCTTAAGGAGATTGTAAGCCCATCCCAAGATCTCACAGCTAGTAAGTATACATTCCATTGACAGTGCTCTTGAAAATGTGTGGACATAATAGTGAGGGGTCAGGTGGAGCTAGGGTGTTTCTCCTCATCACATCCTCGAGACAAGAGGAGATAAGTAGGCTGTGAAGCTGCTAATAGAACCCCAGAATGCTGGCTGTTAGAGTATTACCTTCATCTGTGCTCTGACATGTTCTAGAAAATTGGCTGGAGGCAGGGGAACGAACAGAGTGGTTCCTGGAAAGAGGTCCCCAGCATCTATGTGATTCTGTGATGGGAGAGAGAATCCCAAGCAAAATCCTTATTTTCCTTGGTAGGAAAATAATAGAATTTGAGCCATTTTCCAATCTTCTTCCTGGGGGTGGAACAGGGATTTTCCATTTCTTCAGCAGTTCTCTGGAGTCTCTCTTTCCCCAGCTTTTTAAAAGCTCCTCTGCTTCCCTTTTCAGAGCTTATTGGAGGTCTGTCCCTGGCACGCGCCCTCCTTCACAGGAACACAGAGCGTGAGGTGGAGACGGGATAGATTGGGACACAAGATCCAGTTCAGTGTGTGTCCCAGCCCAGTCCCTTCACTGAGCCCCAATCCTCATCACCCCCTGGTAGTGGGGCTCAGCACAGGCAGGCAAAGAACGGATGGGACCCATCCGATTAGAACCTGCATTGAAGATTATATCCTAAGTAGATACCCCCTTCCGAACCGGGGATGTAGTGCTTTGAAACTAGAAAATGCCAGGTCTGAAAGAGAGGAAAGAACAAGCCCAGCAATACACAGGGCTCTGTGTATTCAGAGGGAAGTTGGCAGGGTTGTGTTCGGGCAGAGAAACTCCTAGTGGTACAAAGGGACGTGCCCAGAGTGGAGAAATCATGCTAATTGTCTGCACCAGAGCCGGAGAACGCCACCCAAAATGAAGAGAGAAAGGGGAGCCCCGTCCAGAGCCTTCAGTGCCCTGAGCCTCACTCCTTTTGTCTACCTTCTTCTGATCCAGACAGGTAGGAGACCAGAAGGGTAAGAGAGGGTCTGGAGAGGGACCCCGCTACATGCAAAAGGGAGAGAGGGGGAGTTGAAGGCCAGAATGCCTTTAATCTGGGAGGAGGGGAGAGAGCTCAGCTGCCCGTGGGAAGCATCTCAGTGAATTCAGGCATTAATGTTTAATGTATTTCTTCATTCTCTGTGCCTCCCACCCAGCCCCTGCGCCCCTCCCCCAAAAGGCTGCATGACTTCGGAGCTCCCACAGCATTCAGTACATTAGATAGAGGGCAGTGAGCCATTTCTTATGGGATGTCTTGTTGGCGTGGGCCAGTCCGGCATTCTTTCCAAAGGACCATGATGGGGCTTGGAGGGGTGAGGGAGATCTGGGTTTTTTGCCTCCCCAACCCCCCACCCTGGCTACTCTAAGTGTACAACAGCAAGGGAGATGAAATAAGCTTGGGAGATCATGAGTCTTTTGGTTTTTGGAAATAACAGCAACCCATCCATAACTCACCCCATGCTGTAGACACCTACCTTGTGTACTGCCCCCTACCAACTCCTTAGAGAATTGATCTTACTTTAAATAGATAAGTTTCTGTGTGTGTGCGCAGGCATGGGAATACACACACACACACACACACACACACTATTCCGGAGAGCCTAGCAATTCACAATTTGCTGGGGCAAACAGATGCAGAGATCATTTTAATAAAATGCAGAAACTACGATGAGTGAGATATACAGAGGATGCCCAGGATCAGAGAGGGGTCGCCTACCCCAAACCAGAAAGCTGGTGCTAGCGGTGCAGGGTGGGGTGAGGGGAATATCAGGGGAGGTGTCCTGGGAATGTCTGCACTAAATTTTAAAAGATGAGAAAAATAGGTAGATGCAGGAATGGGCATTATAGTTGGGGAAATGGGCAAAGGTCAACATTTTGAAATGGCATCATGGGTTTGGGAGCAGTCCAGCCACTCATCCTTGCCGGAGAAGAGAATGTTAAGTGGGCAAGAGCCTTGTAAACCATACTAAGGAACCTGGGATATAATCTGCAAACAGTGAAGGGGGGAAGGGAGTATTGGATGGCTTTTCATCTGGGGACTGGCAGGACCAGACTTGTGTTTCAGATAGCTCGTTCTGCTGCGAGGCATTGGAGAAGAAACTGGAGGCAAACAAGATAGGAAAGGAAGCCTGTATCCATTTGCTAGGGCCACTGTGACAAAGAACCACAGACTGGGTGGCTTAAACAACAGAAATGTCTAGTCTCACCGTTCTGCAGGCTAAAAGATTGAGATCAAGGTCATATTCCCTTTGGGGCTCCAACGAAGAATCTGCTCCAGGCCTCTCTGCTAGCTTCAGGGAGTTCCTGGGCTTGCGGCAGCAGAGTTTGTCTCTTCACAGGACATTCTCCCTATGCTTGTGTCTGCATCCAAATTTCCACTTTTTATCAAGACATGAGTCAGATTAGATTAGGGGCCCATCCTCCTCCAGCATGACCTCATCTTACCTTATTACCTCTGCAATAACCCCATTGCGAAATAAGGTCACATTTGAGGTACTGGGGGTTAGGACTTCAACATATGAATTTGGGGGTGGGGGCACAATTTAACCCATAACAAGGTTATTGCAATAATTCAAGGGAGAAATAACATGAGCTGGAGTTAGGATAAAAATAGGGGGAATGAGGCATGTGGAGATAATATTCTGGAGGGAAAGTCAGGACCTAGTGATTGATAGGAAGTGAGAGGATCGGGGGTGGGGAGGTAGGATTTCTGTGTGAAACCTGAAATGACAGCTGGGATAGGGTTGGATATATGATAATGAGTACTGTCCATATTGAGGTTGAAATGTCTATGAGACATTTGTGGGAAAATGTGAAATAGCCTAAAGCAGGAGTGGGGGTGGGGGGCAGGGAGGTGAGGGTTGAGGTGGGAGCTCTCAGCCTATAGGTGAAATTCAAAACAATGAGAATGGATAATATCACCTAGGAGGAGAAAATGGGCTGAACATGGAACATTGAGTAACCCCAAGATTTGTAGAGGAAGGTAGAGGGAAAAAAGGCCCACCAAGGAGGCCAAGAAAGAACAGTGAGAGACAGAGGGGAACTAGAAGGCTGTGGTGTCCAGAAAGTCAAGGGAGTTGGGAGTTTTTTGGAGAATCAGTATCAAATGTGTCAAAGAGGTCCAGTATACCAAGGGCCAATTATATCTCAACTATTAGTATTATTATATTACAACTAAAAACGTTTGTTGGATATGGCAATTCAGAGATAACGATTAACCTTAGTGAGAGTGGTCTCAGTGGAAATTACAATGAGTGGAAGGAATCATGAAAGCTGAAGGTATGGAGGCCGTGAATAGAGAATACAAAGTGCACGGTGAAATATACAAGTCAGAGCTGTCCTTAAATTCCTTCAGGTCATAGAATGGTAAGGAAAAAAATTATAGAAAGATCTTGTCAGTCAGTGTGACCAGGTAAAATCAAAAGGTGACCAAGGATCTTCTATGTGGGAAAATATAACCCAATAAATATAACAAAACATATAAATTATGCTGATAGGATATTAGTTATGACCTATGATGGGTAAGAAGTAAGTGTAGGATTAGGCCATTGTATTGCTGTGGACTCAAGAACAATAAAGAGCTGAGATTCTACAAGGAATTTCTGCCATGCTCACCATATTACTTAGGAAAATGCCAGCTTCTGTGACAAACAAGTTCCCAAATTTAAGTTCCTGGCACTAACCATGTAGTAGTACAATGCAGTTCCACACTAGGCCTAGGATGAGGAAGAACTCTGTTCTGTGAAGTTTTCAGGGACCAAGTTGACATGTGTTTCCACTAGTCACCCTGTCACCCTGAGGTTTTCCTCCCATTTCTTGCAGGTAGAGGATTTAAAACAAACAAAAGAAACAAAAAAACAGGAGAGGTTTTTTCCAAACTAGCCTATAAGTGGTACCTATCAATTCCACTGGTTCTATTGTCTGGAAGAGAGTCACATGGCCATACCTAACTGCAAGGAAGGCTGGGAAATGTAGTTTTTAAGATTAGCACTTAAAGGGGGCAAGTAACAGTCTTTAATGCCTTGTCCCTAACACGGACAAATGAGGCTTTCCTAAACTGATCACAGCCCAATTCATGAAACATTCAAACAAAGTTTTTCTAGAGGCTAGGACACCGACATACGGACATAAATATGGCATGCCTTAAATCTAGATAATCTGATTGGCAAAATTTTACTCTTTGGAATCCTAGAACTATTCCATCCTCTAGGGACCCAATAGGAAAAAGTCCCTTACCTGGGTTTTACCCTTTTAGCCCTAAGATCACCTCCACATTGTCGGTGCTATCTTTTTCTTCCGACAGAGAGTTATGCCCAGAAATGCATTTAACATAAGGATACAGTTTGATGAACCTTTAAAAAATGAATGAACCCATGTAATCAGCCTCCAAGATCAAGAAATAGAACATTTCAGCACCTCAGAAGCACACCCATACTATTTCAGTTACTGTGGCCCTCCCCTGGGTTACAGTGATATCCTAACTTCTAATACAGATTAATTTTGCATGTCTTTGAACTTTGTATAAATGGAATCATATGCATGGATTCTTTTGTATCTGGCTTCTTTCACTGAACACCAAATCTGTAAGATTCATTCGTGTTGTTGTTGAAATTGTAATTTGTTTGGTCTCAGTGCTGTATAGTATTCCATTGTATGAATACACCACAATTTATTTATCTATTCAACTTTGATAGACACTTTGGTTGTTTCTAGTTTGGGGCTTTATCAATACAGTTGTTAAGATATTCTAGTACCTGTCTTTTGGTGAACAGATGTACACATTTCTTTGGGGATATACTTAGGAGTAGAACTGCTGAGTTATGTGTGTGTGTTTAGCTTTAGTAGATATGGTCAAATAATTTTCAAAAGTGATTGTATCAATCCACATTCCCACCAGCAGCTACAGATACCCTGCATCTTCACCAACAATTGTGTCTTCTCTTTTTTATTTTAGTCATCCTAGTGAGTAGGAAGTGGTATGAAATTACAGTTTAAAATTGCATTTCCATTATTACTATTAATGAAGTTCTATCTTTTTCATATCATTATTAGCCATTTTGATATCCTTCTTTGTGAAGTACCTCTTCTAAGTCTTTTGTGCTTTTTCTACTAAGTTTTCTGGATTTTTAAAAAAATTATTGATTTGTAGGAGTTTAAGAAATATATTTTGGATACAAAATATCCTTTATAGGATACATGCCTTGCAAATATCTCTCACCCTGCAGCTTGCCTTTTCACTCTCTTAATAGTGTCTTTTGATAAACAGCTCTTAATTTCATTGTGTCCAATGTATCACTTCCTTCTTTTATGGGTACCACTCTTGTGTCCTGTCTAAGAAATCTGTGTCTGCCCTCCAGTCATGGAGATATTCTCCTATGTTTTCTTTTTTAAAAAAATATTGTTTTACCTTTCACTTTAGATCCACAGTCCACCTAGAATTGATACTTGTGTAAGGTGTGAGGTAAGGATCAAGATTCATTTCTTTCCTATATGGCCTGGCACTATTCATTGGAAAAAGAATCCTTTCCCCAGAACACTGCAGCATACCTTTGTCATAAGTCGAGTGATCAAATATAAGTTTATTTTTGGACTTTCTGTTCTATTCCACTGATCTGTTTGTCTATTCTTGTGCCCTATCACAAAGTTAACCTCCTAGGATTTTGATTGATATTGTATTGAATTTATAAGTCAATTTTGGAGAAATGACAGCTTAACAATAGTGCCTGTTCTGATCTAAAACAAGGAAAATCTCTATGTGCCATCTTAGTATCTATTAGCTAGATACACATTACTGAACATCTACACTCTTTAAAGTACAGATAAAAAGGTACAAAGACCCTTCTCTTCCTGGATCCCAAGGGCCTTCTTCACAATTTCTGTTTCCTGGCTTTCTCCTGTGTTCCTGAGTGATTGACACTTAAAATGATTTCTCACTCGTGTTGGCCCTTGGAGGCCTCAACAGGATACTAACAAAAGAACACAACACGGTAACTTCAACAAGTATGTAATCAGTGGTGCACCTATAGGACGGGGCAGAGGAGGGCTTTGTTCTCAGAGCATTGTCCCCTAGGAAGAACATTAAGAACCAAAATCAGAAAGCAAAATGTTTTCCTTTTAGAAAACCATGCTGTGGGCCACCCTTGGATTCTTGTATGCAGTTCTGGTCACTGCACCTCAAAAAAGAAATAATAGAATTGAAGAAAGGGCAGAGAAGGGTATCTGTGATGGCCAAAAGGACTTCCTTGTGGTGACAGACCCAAACAAGACAAAAAACCCATAAAGAAGGATATAACTGCAGCCCACGGTGTTAGCGAGTATGGATTAAGTGTATAAAAACCAAATCCTAGAATATGTGTTTGGCATTGTCTCATTGACACTTTTAAAAGGAAAATTTCAGGCAGATACTGGTAAAAGGAAAACTGTGCCAAGCAAAAAGGAGCATAGGAAAATAAGCAGATGATGGTTCCCTTAAAAGGAGAGGCTCTTAAGGGAACCCAGGGTTACTAGCATATACTTTCTCATATTTTAAAGCTTAACATTTCTTGGTTGCCACCGCTGGTCAAAATCCTCCTTGAGAGGGGCCACCTACCAGTATGGCACAGTTTAACAGGTAAATCTTGCTGTGATGTCAATTTCCTTTTGTTCAGCCTCCAATGGGAACAGAGACTTTCTACATAACGATGCCTCAGAGACTCAAGGACCATGATTAAGTTAATCGCTTCTCAAGGTTGAATAGCCCTAGTCCCTTTTATTTCCACTGTGGATTGTAGTTATAGCCATTTCCTCATTTCTGTGTCCTGCTTTGGCTCCTGTCCCAGTTCTCTGTGTCCCTTGAAATTTGTGGAACCCTGAACTTAATACCAACTCCAATTTTGGCTAGAGTTTTTGGAAACAGTGTTTGCTCAGCAAAATACTCTGTCAGCTTCTCAGAAAGACTGCTCCATTCATTTCTTTCTTTTTTTTTTTTTAAAGATTTTATTTATTTATTTGACAGAGACAGAGATAGCGAGAGCAGGAACACAAGCAGCGGGAGGGGGAGAGGGAGAAGCAGGCCTCCCCCCGAGGAGGGAGCCCGATGTGGGACTCGATCCCAGGACCCTGGGATCATGACCTGAGCCGAAGGCAGACGCTTAACGACTGAGCCACCCAGGCGCCCTGCTCCATTCATTTCTGAACATGAGTACATGCATCCCTGCGACTCGTGGGCATACCTGTGTTTGCGTGCACGAGGAAGGTACCCACCCAGAGAAGGGTGAAGCCTAAGGCAATCCATATGCTGTAGCTTTTCCAATGTTTTTATGCAGAAGAATCAACTTTAAACTGACAGAAAGAACTGACCTGAGCTGGGAAGACATCACAAAAGGACCACTAGGACCTTGTAGGGAGCGACGGGAAATGGGGGAAGCTCAAGGGAGGGCCAGAGATGGAAGGAAGGGGAATCTCTTCCACTTCTCCTTGGAGCTGGGACTGTCACTCCCTAGCCTCCTGGAAGGAGGAAATGAGAACCCTCAAAGTTTGATGCAGGACGGTTCTGCATCTACAACCCTCATGCACTCGTACCCCACTGCTTCCGACTGGGTCCTGAAAGAGGTTCCCCAACCATTTGCTCATCACCACCATGGCCTTTAATGAAACTCAATGACTTTTCTCAGGGCCACCTCAAGTCACACATTCCAACGTCTATTAGCCTATCCAGGGAACTCTGAAAGCTTGCTTTTCTAAATCAAGCCAAGCCTGGGACCTAGCTGTTGCTAGGCAGGAAATCCCATCTAAATAATCACAGAAACTCAGAGCTGGAAGAAGTCTTAAGTATTATGTGAGCAAATGGATATCAGTCTGATACACAGAGCCAGAGGGATTCCTAGTAGTACCCCAAGTTATTGGGGAGGACAGGAGTCTGGTCCCCACCACCTCTTCTACTGAATCTGTGAGCCAGAACTAGATTTTGTTTTCATTTTTATACATGGTTTTATGGGAACAACAATATCTTTAATAAAAAATATTTGAAAATATTTGATTTTGTCCATTATACCTCCCCCAAATCAAGACTCCTCTCAATAACAAGCATAGGGGTCTCTGGGTGACTCAGTCGGTTAAGCCACTGGCTCTTGTTTTCAGCTCAGGTCGTGAGATCAAGCCCCTCATTGGGCTCCGTGCTCGGGGGGGGTGGGGAGTCTGCTTGAGATTCTCTACCTCTGCCCTGCCCCTGCTCTCTCACGTGCTCTCTCTCCTCAAATAAATAAATAAATCTTTAAAAAATAACAAGCATATCATATTCATACATATGGACGTTTTAATCATTCAAATAGTCTCTTCCACTTTTAAAGTTTTATGATTCTAACTTACCTGGCAGGTCAGGGATCACAGAATGTCAGAGCTAAAAAGGACCCTTGTGATCATCTGGCCCCACAACCTCATTATACAGAGGAGTAACTGAGGCAAGAGAGGTGAAAGAATAGCAATGGGCCTTTCCTCCATCCCTTCCAAAGGTGACAAGCTCACTCTTTAACAAAGAATTTGTTTCAAAAATGGACTGAATAGGTTTATTACATTTGCTTTGATCTCCACAGCTCACCTTTTAAATTAATTCCCTCCTGGCTTGGTCTGGGTCCTCTGAGCACAAGTAGAAGAATAAGGAAGGGAAAGGTACAACCTAACTTCCCCAAATTTAAACAACAGTAGCAGAATGGGAGAGTGGGAGAAAGAGAGAGAGAACTTCAGAGGCAGTGACCATCAGAGAGAGCAGCCGGGGGTGCAGGGGGACTGAGAACCTGACCTGTAAGTGTCTGTTCAGGTAAACTCAGCCCTGCTCCCAGCCGACATCCTCTCCAGAAGACCGTCTTTGGGTGGTCATATTGCTCTACAAGGCCATGTAACACCAATGAATGGCATCTGTTCAGGCCCCGAAGCCCCCTAAGAGACCTCTGAAATATGAGATGCATCTCTAGATGGGGCAACCATTTGACAAGATGGTAAAATCCCAGAATGGCAGGGCTGACAAATGGATGTAACATCAAGTTTGCCACTCATTTTACCTACCTGAGTCCCAAACAGGTAAGTGACTTCTCCTAGGTCCTAAGTCAACAATAAGGGCCCAGATCTCTGATGTTCACTCTTGTGTTCTCTCCACTACACAACAATAACTGATGTATGTATTGTGCTTTTCCATTGTGAACCTGATAAGGCAGTTGTTCTTGTTGTTGCTCATATCCTGATTTTCTAAATGAGAAGAATAAGGCCTAGAATGATGGCTTGCCTAGGTCCACATAGGCTGTAGGTGGTGGAGCCCAATCTTACAAGGCCTTCTGATTCCAAACTCTTTGTTCTGCCCATCCCAAATCCCTCTTCTATAGGGGTTGCATGTTGGACTGGGTGTATTTCTAAAACCAACTACTCAGCTGCAGAACTCTTTGGCCCCAGGTAGGCCTGGTAAAGTAAAAAAAATGCAGCGGGGGCAAGGAGAGAGGAGACTCTTGGTATGAATGAAGAATGGTCTAGTTGTCTTCTGGCCCCTAAACTTCCCCTTCATTGGCACTGCCTTGTGACACACTCCCTTCTTTATGAATCTCTCTTCCCATGCTTCTCCATTCCTTACTTTCCCAATCCCCAATCAAGAAGCAAACCTGACAAATTCACCCTGAGGTCCATCTTTGTCCGTTTTGCTCACTGATATATCCCAAGGGCAGAACAGTACCTGGCACGTGGGAAGTACTCAATCAATGTTTCTGTGAATGGAGCATAGAGTGCGTGGGTTAGCTGGAGGTCTTCCTCAAAAGGGAGGCGGTGGAGAAAACCGCCAGAGGCAGAGAGCCAGCGAGAAGAAGGACTGAGGGCAATGCGATGGGTGTGAGGGGTGATGGAGGATCAGAGGGGCCCAGAGCTATCATGGGAGAGGAGATGGCATCAAAGTGTAAGAAGGAAGGACTGACAGGAGGTGAAGAGCCCAGAGGGTGAGGCATGAAGACATCTGAGGACGTAAAGGAGGCAGAGGGGTAGGGAGCCGAGGGCCTGACATTGCCCTCTCCCCGTGGGCCTCTGTCCACAGAGCCCCTGGAGGGGGTGAACATCACCAGCCCGGTGCGCCTGATCCATGGCACGGTGGGGAAGCCCGCCCTGCTCTCTGTGCAGTACAGCAGCACCAGCAGCGACAAGCCCGTGGTGAAGTGGCAGCTGAAGCGGGACAAGCCAGTGACCGTGGTACAGTCCATCGGCACAGAGGTCATTGGCACCCTACGGCCTGACTACCGAGACCGCATCCGCCTCTTCGAAAATGGCTCCCTGCTTCTCAGTGACCTGCAGCTGGCCGACGAGGGCACCTATGAGGTTGAGATCTCCATCACGGATGACACGTTCACTGGGGAGAAGACCATCAACCTCACTGTGGATGGTAAGGTGCTCTGACAGGGAAGGAGACAGGGCCGGTACCTGGGATTAGGGGAGGGTCTGCCCAATGCGCTGGCCAGATCCCGGGAACACCAACACGGAAGCCGCTTGGGAGCTGAGAGTGAGACAGTCGGGCATTAGAAGTTGGCAGGCAGGACACGCAAATGCGTATAGAGTGCTTACTAAGTGGCAAAAACTATTCTAAGTGTTTTGCATATCTTGACTCATTTAATGCTGATAATAATGTAGGCATAGTTAATATAATTATCCCCATTTTGTAGATGCAGAAACTGAGGCACAAAGAGGTTGACTAACTTTCCCAAGGTCATGCAGCTAGTACGAGATAGAGCCAATATTGGAACCCAGACATTTGGAACCTGGGTTTAGCCCAACTGAAATATGTTCCAGGCTGGGCCAGTTTAAGACATCCTGAAAAGGCATTTGAGAAGAAGGAAAGGAAGGTCCGTGAGGGCAGGGACCATGGCTGTCTTACTCAGCATTGTACCCTCTGTACTTAGTAGATGCTCAACAAATAATTGGTAAAGAAATGAATGAATGAATGAATGAATGAATGAATGAATGAATGAATGAGTGGATGATGGGGAAAGATCGGACTGATGATCCCCGAAGGGCCTCTCAGACCACAAATCGAGTTGCGACATGTTGCAAGGCAGGGAGTTACGAAGGGGAGGGGAGACGCTGTTTGGCCCCTGGCTCACAGCACCCCCCCCCCCGGGACTCAGTGCCCATTTCCAGGCCACAGGTATTAGTGGCTTCCACCACGGTGCTGGAGCTCAGCGAAGCCTTCACCCTGAACTGCTCGCACGAGAATGGCACCAAGCCCAGCTACACCTGGCTGAAGGATGGCAAACCCCTCCTCAATGACTCGAGAATGCTCCTGTCCCCTGACCACAAGGTGCTCACCATCACCCGTGTGCTCATGGAGGACGATGACCTGTACAGCTGTGTGGTGGAGAACCCCATCAGCCAGGGCCGCAGCCTGCCCATCAAGATCACCGTATACAGTGAGTCTCCCTGTCTGCTCACCCTCAGGACTCCAAATCCCGAGAGGAGGGCGCTGTGAGGGACTAAGGACATCCCAGACAGAGTGCAGGGATGAGAGGCAGGGATGGGCCAGCTCTCCATGGAAGCCAGCAACAGGTGGGAAGTGGGCTCAGCAAGCTCCACCATGGACCAGCCATGCTGCACAGGGCTCCTTTTATTTTCCTTCTGCTGCAGGAGCTCTCCTCATCAGACTCGTTGCCCCTCTGAAGTCTCTCCCACCTCTCTGCCTCTCTCCCCAGGAAGAAGCTCCCTCTACATCATCTTGTCCACAGGAGGCATCTTCCTCCTTGTGACCTTGGTGACAGTCTGTGCCTGCTGGAAACCCTCCAAAAAGTCTGGGTAACTCTTCAAGTTCCACACCCTGAGCACCCTAATCCTTCAATCCATCCCCACCCCAAGCTCTAGTCTTAGTCTCTTAAAGGCCTATCCCCCCCCCGCCCCAGGGCCCTGCAGCTCTTCCCGGGAGATCCATTTTAGCCTTGCATGTGTTGCGTATGGACCTATATTCTGTGCTCACAACACCCAAAAGCCCCAGCGCTGAAACAATGGTTTCGCTTAGGGCACCTTTTGTGGGCCGCCATGGTGGTTGTGGTTAATGAACTGCCTTTTAAGTGTGATTATCCACAGTTTACAGATAATAACACAGACTCAGATGGGTTCAGTGACTTGCCCGTGATGTCAGCCACAGACTCAGGACACAAACCTAGATGCGACTCATTCCAAAGCTCACGGACTATTGCCACTCCCACTGCGCCCAGCCCATCCTGTTACAAGGCCTCTTTTACTGCCACGAGATTGCACTTGTGACACTGCCCCCAGGCCGTCTCCTGCTCACACGAAACAACTCTGTTCAGAGGATGCTGGGTTGATTTGCAGGAAGAAGAGGAAGCTGGAGAAGCAAAGCTCCCTGGAATATATGGACCAGAATGATGACCATCTGAAACCAGAAGGTGAGCTCCCAGCCACCCACTCACTCATCCCATCGTCACTCAGATCAGTGGGCTGCTGGGAAAAGGCAGAACTGGGCCACAAGGAAGCCAGCTCTGCAGGGCCCCTTCCTCCACCAAGTGCACGAAGACTGCAGAGCAGGGAGAGGTGCGGCCAAGGTAGGACCCCAGGTATTCTGGATCCTTTGGTGGAGGTTGTGGCGGGGCCATACTGGCCACTTGGGGAGCAAAGAGTGTAGGTGCTGGCTGGTGGAAAGGGCTCCGTACTGGGCCAGCCACCCCCATTCTTCGCCCTGTGCAGCAGATACCCTCCCACGAGGCAGTGAGCAGGAGCGGAAGAACCCCATGGCACTGTATATCCTGAAAGACAAGGTGAGCATACTTGTGCTGGTGTCCCCACAAATACACAGCGAGCCCTACCACGTTCTGGTGCTCCATAGCCATACCATCTCTTTATAGCATTCAGACGAACCCTGAGAAATATTTGTGTCACCCGCACTTTCGGGCTTAGAAAAATAAGGTTGACAGAGGTGAAATGACTTGCCCAGTATCAAACAAGTAAATACACATTAAGTGGCAGATCTAGGCTTCAAACCTGGGTCTCTGGATACCAACTCTGGTGATTTCCCCACTGTTCTACAACTAAGTCTGTCCCAGGCTGTCCAAGACAAGTGGGAAGAGGAGAATAAGGGGACAGAGCACTCAAGTTAAGGCACTGCTGCCTTTACCGAGCACCTGTTACGGGCCAGACACCGTGCTAAGGGTCTGTGCGGCCAGAAAAACCAGACCTCTGTCTGCCGCCTTGCACCAGGTGGGAGGGTGGAGGGAAGCCTGCTCCTTCAGCTCGGTATGCCCCGCGCCCGCACTGGGCGCTCACCCCCGCGGCGCGTGTCCTTGCAGGACTCCCC
The DNA here is from genome assembly GCF_011800145.1 of Mirounga leonina. Lineage (NCBI taxonomy): Eukaryota > Metazoa > Chordata > Mammalia > Carnivora > Phocidae > Mirounga > Mirounga leonina. The sequence goes on along the minus strand of NW_023270387.1, from coordinate 20,062,199 downwards.
GGAGCCCGAGGAGAACCCCGCCCCGGAGCCTCGGAGCGCGACTGAGCCCGGCCCGCCGGGCTACTCCGTGTCGCCGGGCGTACCCGGCCGCTCCCCGGGGCTGCCCATCCGCTCGGCGCGCCGCTACCCGCGCTCCCCGGCGCGCTCCCCCGCCGCCGGCCGGACGCACACGTCGCCGCCCCGGGCCCCGAGCTCGCCCGGCCGCTCGCGCAGCGCCTCGCGCACACTGCGGACTGCGGGCGTGCACCTGATCCGCGAGCAAGACGAGGCCAGCCCGGTGGAGATCAGCGCCTGAGCCGCCTCGGCACCCCCGGGGGTGGGGGGCGCCCAGCAAAGCGGCCGGGGCCCGGAGAAGGCGGGGGAGCGCGGCCGCCGCCGCCGCCGCCGCCAGGGACCAGGGCAGGTCCCCGCGGCGGCGCGTGGGTCTCGCGGGGGTCTCGCGGGGGTCTCGCGGGGGTCTCGCGGGGGTCTCGCGGGGGTCTCGCGCGGGGGCCAGCGTGAGCATGCGCGGGTGGGGGACGCAGTGGGGCAGCCAGGAGTGGCTCAGGGGGTGAAAGCGGGTGGCATTTGCTCCTGGTTCACCGGCTGTGTTCTCAGTGGGTGTGGGTTGTGCCCTCTTAGGACCGTATAGATTCTTAAATTTCTGGCCCAATCCCCCAAGGGTCTTATGGAAACTAACATCAGTAACCTAACCCCCGTGACTATCCTGTCCCCTTCCTAGGGAGCTCTGTGCTTCCCACCCAGCTTCCCTCCGAATGAACGCCTGGTTCCCGGGACACTTTCTTGACAAGCTCAGATTAGAGAGGCCACTTACCCAAAAGGAACAACTGTCCTAAACTAAGGGGAAGTCAGATGCCGGTTACTGGGTGTACAGAGGACTGTTCTGAGAATCCGGGAAATCACTGTGAAGGCAGTGCCTTATAGCACCCTTCTCTGGGCACCTGGTACCTGGGTATGTAGAGTTGGTGAGGCAGGAGTCAAGTTCATTCCTTTGACCCCTGACCTGCGCCCTAGCAAGGGCAAAGAATTCAAGCCTCCAGTGCTTGGCCTCCTCCCAAAGCCTCCCTCAGTGGCAACCAAGCCTTCTTTCCCTCTCTATTCCTATAAAGAAGGGGGTTCTCACTCCCGTGACCCACGGGATCAAGTGAAGAACTTTTTTTGAAACCCTCACACCTATGCCTTCTCCCTGGCTTCCTTACAAAACAAGACTTTTAAACAATCATTATCCCTGGGAAAGGTCCTTGGGCTTCCTTCAGCTGTAAGAGAATAAGGTTCCAGTCTGCAGAGTAATGGTAGGGAAGGGGAGGAGGAGGAGGCTTATTGCGCCCCAGGACAGCAGGGAGACAAGATCCAACCCTTGGCCTCCAGGCTCCCACCTGCCCTGCTCCCAGATGCTTGGATCCCAGGAGATAGGACAAGGGCAGACTTCTTAATCACACAAACATAGAATACAGAGAGGTTGAGCCACTGCGTTGCCAGACCATGCCATGTCACCGCCTCTTGAACAGTTTGCAGCAGAGACAATAATCTGTGTGAGGAGTGAGGGCAATTAAAAAGCTGTAAGAGAAGTAAGGGCCTCTGTGTTCTAACCTCTCTTCCCTGATGCCTGTAGGGGTCCTTGCATCCCTGGCCCCTCCCCAACCTCCTAAGCTCCAGTCCTGACTCTCCACCATCCCACAGAGAAACTCCTGTGTCTCCCACCACTCCACACTGAGGCAGGTTTTTTTGTTCCAGCCCCAAGGGCAACAGCATTTCTAATTGGCCCCCTTCACCCTTATCTCGACAGCATGCCCCTCCCAGCTCCCTGTCTCTGTGCCCTTCGCTCCTTTGAGCAGTTGTGCCTTTGCAGCTTTCCCTCCTTAGCCAGAACTCTTCCCCTAGCTTCCCCAGGTGCCTCATCCTGAATAAGATCATTCCTACAGAGGAAAGTTGCTCAGGCAGGTGGGAGATGCAGGACTTGGTGAAGGAGTGCAGGCTGCTTAGGCTTGGGAGGCAGGGTTGAAGTGAGGGGAAGACGAGAGCATGCTGTACCCTATGCCCTGGTGCTGAATCCCTGAGGGGCCGGCTTCCCAGGCTCAAGCCAAACCTGCCTTAAATCTTGGGGGGTAAGTAAGGAAGTGGTTTTGTTTTTGTTTTGTTTTGTTTGATCTTCATCTTTGTATTACCAGCATCTAGCAGAGTGCCTAGCGCATACTGGATGCTCAATAAACTTTTGATGAAATGAAATGACAACTTTATTGCACTTAAGCGAGGAGAACAAAACAAGCAGCTTAAAAATGCCAGTCATTTCCCTTTTCCTTTTTCTTCTCATCTTCCTTCATCATCCTTCACCCTCTTTGCAAATCCCAAGTTGTCCACTCCAAAATCATCACTCACTCACCTATCATTCATTCATTCATTCATTCATTCCAGTGCTCTTTCATTTATTCAACAAACGTGTTTATCTACCTTGGACTAGGTCCTGTGTGAGACACTGGGGAAACAGTATAACTATACCATGACCCCTACCCAGAAGACAGTCCCATGGAGGAAGACAGATGAGTAAGCAGGTTATTATAATACAGTGAGGAAAATGCCATGACTGAAGTAGCTAGAGCATGTTCTGAGAGCATGTAAGAGCATCATCTAACCAGGGATTGTCAGCAAAAGTATCTTGGAGAACAGGCTTGAACTTAGTCTTAGAGAGATTAGTTAATCAGGTGAAAAACAGGATGAAAGGAACATATTCCAGGGAAAAGGAGCAGCATGTATAAAAACTTGCAAGTATAAGGTGAGTCCAGACTACATAGCACTCATAAAATGTGGATTACCCAGGAGCAAATGTTTATTTTAGCACTGTAATGGAAGACTAGACCTGGGCCAGTGGCAGGGTAGGGGAGCTGAGGCTGAGGCTCCTGGATTAAGTTCGTATCCTAGAAGGGAGTCCCAAGCTCCCAAAATAAAAATGCAAATCTTCTCTGGAGAAAAGCATCTCCTAAAATTTTCAAAGATTAAGATCAACCAAAGATGACCATGAAAGGATATAAACACAGAAGGAAACAAATCACCATGAGTGAGAGTCAGCAGATAGAAGAAGCAGTAGATTTAGACCCCTAAGGCCCACAGATATTGAAATTATCAGATATAGAATATAAAATAACTATGAAATGTTTGAAGAGATGAAAGACAAAATTATAGAAATGAACAAGCAACAAGAGACTGTTGAAAGTGACCAAAGTTGAATAGCAACAAAAAAGAACTGTTGTAAATAAAAATAGAACTGATTGAAATAAAAATGTAAATGAGAAAATTAAACAGCATATTAAGTAGAGTTGAAGAGAGTTAGTTCAATTGGAAGATGTATCTGAAGAAATGTTTCAGAGTAAGGCACAGACCAAGAAAGAGATGAGAAATATGAAAAAGAGAGTAAGGGATACTCAGATATATAGCATATATTTTGTCAAGAGCTCAAAGGGGAGAATAGACAGATGGAGGAGAGACAATATTTTAAGAGTAATGACTGAAGTTTTTGTAGAACTCATGATAAATGTAAATATACATATATAGGAAGGTTATTAACATAGAAGATAAATTTAAAAATTTCCACACTTACACAAAATGTAGTAAAATGAGAGTATACCGAAGACAAAGAGAAGATATTAAAGGCATCCAGAGAGAGAAAGATGTTTAGACAAAAATAATAGAAATCATTAGAAAGTAGAGTAGTATCTTCAAAATAATGGGCACAAATAACTATTAACCCAGAATATTGTACCTAGCCAAGCAATCTTCCAAATATGAGAATAAAATAAAGGTATTATCTGATGAACAAAAACTACAGTTTACCGGGACACCTGGGTGGCTCAGTTGGTTAAGCATCTGCCTTCCACTCAGATCATGATCCCGGGGTCCTGGGATTGAGTCCTGCATCAGGCTCCTTACTCAGCAAGGAGCCTGTTTCTCCCTCTGCCTGTCACTCCCCCTGCTTGTTCTCTTTCTCTCTCTCTCTCCTCCCTCTCTCTCTGACAAATAAATAAAAATCTTAAAAAAAAAACAACAACTACAGTTTACCATCAATACTATAAGAACTCCTAAAGGACATCGTTTGGGAAGAGGAAAAAGCAAGATTTGAGATACAGGAAAGAATGGTGGGTAAATAGGGAGACAAATCTAAATAGTGCCTTATAAAATGATAGCATCTAATTTGTACTTCCAAAACCTGACAAATAAAATACAGGAAAATGACAGCATATAAATTGGGAGGGGGATTATTCTAATGAAACTATTACAGGTCCTTGAATTCTTTGGAGAAGGAAGGATGGTTAAGATACTAACTTCAGATTTTATTAAATATTCAAGGGAACCTTATCAGGGTAACCACTTAAAGAATAAAATGAAAGAGGGGCGCCTGGGTGGCTCAGTTGGTTAAGCAACTGCCTTCGGCTCGGGTCATGATCCTGGAGTCCCGGAATCGAGTCCCGCATCGGGCTCCCTGCTCAGCAGGGAGTCTGCTTCTCCCTCTGATCCTCCCCTTCCTCATGCTCTCTCTCTCTGTCTCAATCTCTCTCTCAAATAAATAAATAAAATCTTAAAAAAAAAAAGAATAGAATGAAAGAATTGGTATAAGTTCCAAACCAGTAGGAAGGGGGAAAAGAATAAAGAAACAAACACAAACTCAATTTTTTAAGCCAAGAATAAAGAAAAAATTAACACAGAAAAAGTGAGACAATAGGAAGCCAAATATAAGATGGTAGAAACAAGGCTAAATTATAAATAAATTGTAAATGACCTAAATTCATCAGCTAAAATACAATCTGTTGGATTATATTTTTAATAATCCAGCCATATGCTATTTAAATGAAATACACCCAAAACAAAGATTTGCAAAAGTTGAAAATAAAGTAACGGAAAAAGATATGCCAGGCAAATAGCAAGCAAGAGGAAGCTGGGATAACTATTAACTATAACCACAAGACAGGGCACCTGGGTGGCTCAGTTGGTTGAGCAACTGCCTTCGGCTCAGGTCATGATCCTGGAGTCCCGGGATCGAGTCCCGCATCGGGCTCCCTGCTCGGCGGGGAGTCTGCTTCTCCCTCTGACCCTCCTCCCTCTCATGCTCTCTGTCTCTCATTCTCTCTCTCTCAAATAAATAAATAAAATCTTTAAAAAAAAAAAAAAACTATAACCACAAGACAAATGGACTTTGGGACAAAAAGCCTAATTAGTGGGTTGACCTTATGTCCTGTTTGCCTGAGATAGCCTGGTTTACTCCTGTTATCCTAGCAACAACTAGTATTTGACTCCCAAAAATATCCCAATTAAATAGCCTCCTTTAATATTAGGACTAAGTGAGGTGCCTTGAATTTGAGTGCAAATAATTTATTTCAGGAAACACCAGTAGAGTAGTAAGGAAGTGGATCAGGAAAGCGATCAAAGTCAGTAAAGGACATGTTATCAAGCCAGTTAATACTGTGGGAAACTGGAGCTCAGTACTATGGGGGAAGCTGGGAGAACGGTGTTGAAATCAGATTTTAGATAAACAGATTTCAGGATAATCCCAACTGAAAGGCAAGGCAACTGGGGTACTGATCTGCCAAATCTCCATGCATCATGAGTTTAGGACCCCTTCTAGGGCCTTAGCTCCTAGTGCTTCCAGCTTGCCCTGCATGTGTCCAGATATGGTCTCCAAACAGAAAGCAGCCTTCAGCATAGAGGTAAATTCTGACGAATTATAAATGGAGTCTCAAGAGTGTCTGCTACAGAGGGTAACTACAGAATATTAAAGATTTATTTCACCAAAAAAAATTAAAATTGAATTGTGTGTATCTAATTAACCTCAAAATATATGAAATGCATATATATGTATATATGTATGTATCACATCTTCTTTATCCATCCATCCATCCATTGATGAATGAATATGGAAACAGGTTGTTCCCGTATCTTGGCTATTGTGAATAATGCTGCAATGAACATGGGACTGCAGATATCTTTATGAGATCTGGATTTCAATTCTTTTGGATATATACCCAGAGGTGAGATTGCTGGGTCATATAGTAGTTCTATTTTTAATTTTTTTAAAGAACCTTCATACTGTTTTCTACAGTGGCTCGAGCAATTCGCATTCCCACTGATAGTGCACTGGGGTTACCCTTTCTCCATACCCTCATCATCCCTTGTCTTCTTGATGACAACTATCCTAACTGATGTGAGGTGGTATGTTATTGTGGCTTTGATTTGCACTTCCCTGATAAACCACGGTTTATCCATTCACCTACTGAAGGACACCTGGGTTACTTCCAAGTTTTGACTATTATGAATAAAACTGCTACAAACATCTGTGTGCAGATTTTTGTGTGGACATAAGTTTCAACTCCTTTGGGTAAATACCAAGAATGCAAGAATAATTTAAAAACAGAAAATCATGGGGCGCCTGGGTGGCTCAGTCAGTTAAGCATCCAATTCTTGGTTTTGGCTCTGTTTGTGATCTCAGGGTGGTGATCTCAGGGTCACTGAAGGACTCGGAGCTCAGCAGGGAGTCTGCTTCCCCTCTCCCTCTCCTTCTGCCCCTCCCTCTGCTCCTGCGCTCTCTCTCTCTCACACACAAATAAATAAATAAATCTTTAAAAAATAAAAAATTCATAGAATTTATTGCCCACATTAACAGATTAAAAGAGACAAACTATCTTAATAGATGCCCAAAAAACCCTTGTAGAATTTAATACTTAATCACGACCAAAAGCTCTTAACAAACTAGAAATAAAAGAACACTTTAAAAAAAAAAGGACACTTTTGAAACCTGATAAATAGTATCTACAAAAACCAACAGCAACCCTCATTCTTAACGGTGAAACATTAGAAGAATTCTTTTTTAAATGAAGAAGGAAACAAAGAGACCCACGGTCACTCTCTGTAGTCAACACAGTCCTGGCAATGCAGGAAAGAAACAAAAAGGTATAAAGATGGGAAATAAAAAACCAAAAATGTCATATTTGGATTATATGCTTTCCTACATAGACAACTCAAAAGAATTGACAAACTTTGAGACATAATATCAAGGCATCTCAGTTCTTGATTGCTTTGTAATGAACCAATCCAAAATTGAGTGACTTAAAAGAGCAGCTATTTTATTCCATTGCAATTCCTTGTGTCAGCAGTTTGCGTTGGACTTGCTGGGTGATTCACTTGCTGGTGCCATGAGGTCACTTGTGTGACCACATCATCTGCTATCTTGAACTGGATCTGGGTGCCTAAGATGGCCTCACCTGCATGTCTGCTGATTGATACGGGTGGTTGGTTAGTAGGTCTAGGGATCCTCAGCTAGAATAGCTCATCTCTACTCCATGTTGCTAAACTGAGCTTCTTCACATAGTAGTCTCAGAGCGGTGTTTCAAAAGGTCAAAAGCATATACACAACTAATGAATCATTGAACACTACGCCAAAAATTAATGATGTACTATATGCTGGATAAATGAACACTAAAAAAAAAAAAAAGGTCAAGAGCAGAAGCTGCAAGCCCTCTAGAGGCTTAGACTTGAATGTTCCACACATCACATCACTTCCACTGTATTCCGTTGGTCAGAGCAATTCACAAGGCCAGCTGAGTTTCAGGGTGTTAAGGAAAAGATCCGACTTCTTTGTGGGAGGGGTGACAAGTATTGCAAAAGGACAAGTATACAGGATGGTGGGGATTACTGCAACTATCTTTGCTTAACAAGTCAGCTAAAAACACATTTAACAAAATGTGGGTAATATCTATACAGAGCAAAATTGAAAACTATTGAAAGAAATGAAGGAAGAGCAAAATAAAGTGAGAGGTATATATGTTCATGAATAGGAAGACTTAATGTTATAAAATGCCAGTTCTTCTTATATATTCAATCAGGTCCACGAGGTTTTCAAGGAACTTGACCAGCTGAAGCCCTAAGTAGAGCCAAGACACGTCTAAAAAAGAAGGGGGGATGACTTACCCTACTAGATATCAAAATTTATTAGACAGCTCTAGTAATTGAGACAATGTGATGTTCACACAGGAATAGGCCAATGAAACAAGCTAAATATATATGGGCAGCTAAATATATATGGACAAGCTAAATATATATGGACAGCTCTAGTAATTGAGACAATGTGATGTTCACACAGGAATAGGCCAATGAAACAAGCTAAATATATATGGGCATTTGATGTATAACAAGGAATCATTGCAAGTCACTAAATAAGAAGTACTGGGAGTATTGTTGACTATCTGAAAAAATATATATATATACATAAGCCATATAAAATGATCAATTAGTGATAGATCAATGACTTAAATGTGAGATTTTTGTACTTTCAGAAGAAAATATGGGAGAATATCTTTTTGGCTTTAGTATAAAAGAGGTTTTTTTTCAAAAATGGAAAGAATACACTAAACATAAAAATAAATATATCTACAATAAAATTAAGAACATCTGTTACACTATAAAGAAAGAGAAAATAGAAGGCCAAGCTTGTTTTTGCAACATCTCTAATCCACAAAGAATTATTATCCAGCTTATATAAAACTCCTGAAAGTTATTGAGAAAAAGACAAATAAATAGTAAAAAAATGAACCAAAGATAGAAACAAATACTTCCCAGAAGAGAAAAGGCAAATGGGGAGTAAACACTTGAAAAAGTGTTCGGCTTTATTATTTAATCAGGCAAATGCAAATTAAGACAATAATAAAATATTATTTTACATGCTAGATTGTCAAAAATTAAAAGGTTTACCAACTGTTCTGGGGATGTGGCTCAAGGCCATTGGTACAACCAACTGATTTGAAAAACAATCGTTACCATCTAAAGTTGAATATTTGTATGCCCCAACACCCAGAAATCCTACTACTAGGTTTATGTATTCCCTAGAGAGACTCTTAAACACTTAATAGTTACACTAGGAGACATAGAAAATGAAGGTTAGGGGCAGCACTGTTCATAATAGAAAAAGAAAAAGAATGACTTGATCTACTACATAGCAAGGAAATTATCAAAGACACTCTTCTGCAAAGAATCATAGAATTATCCCTGATTCCTGAGAATACCCAATTTAGAGCAAAGCTCCACTTCCTAGGACCCTCCCCAATATCACCCAGTCAAAGCCCAAATCCTATAATTGATTCTTTCTAACACCCGAGTAAGTCTCTTACTGAGTAAGTTAAGTGTCTCTTACTGAGACACTGCACAGTTCCCCATGGTGTGCACGTTCCTTAGCTGCAAGGAGTAATAAATCCCACCTGTTCAATAACAAGTATGCTCCTGGTGGTCTTCAAAGCCCTGGAAGGCATTGACAGGTTGAACACAAAGTACAGTAACTCATCTCCTTTTCTTCTTGGACATGTGAGCAGATGGTTAAATGTTGATGCTAGCAGCCTTGGAAATCTCCATTTGATCCAATCTCCAATGTTTGGTCCAGGATGACCCATAGTCATTGGTGTTGAAAAGGTCAAGAAACTGTAGGGTTGAAAGTATTAGATGTGAGTCCCATCATGGACCTTGAAATTGCCCGTGACGTCGATGGGACCAGGAGCTAAGGAACAGATCTTGTGCCAGTGAGGTAGCATCAGGACAACCTTTCCATTCAGCTTAGAGAAGTTCATTACTGTCTCCGCTCCTGACTCAGTTTCCCTCCAACCATTGGCATCCTGCAACAAAAATGAGAACTTGGAGATTGGGACCAAACAGACTCAAGCAAAGAGGAAAAAAGAAAGCAAAACCAGAAGACCAAAAGGGCAGGATCTCAAGACCAGAAAGAGTGCCTCCGGGTCCTTGGGGCTGGCTGTGGCTGTGTGGTCAGGGAGGGGGTACGGCATTCCCAGAACACTCAAGAGATAATTAACACGTATCTAGTATTTTCTAAGCACATCCATATCCACTCTCCATAAACCTCACACAAACACTTTACAGATACGGAAAATGGGGCTCAGAGAGGTTATGTGACTTATTCAAGGTCTCTCTGCCAGTAAGCGGTGAAACCAGGATCTACGCCTAAGTGTAGCTGACTTCAAATCCTACTTGAATTCATATATTTTGCCCTACCAGCTTGCTCAGCAGGAACCCTGGCTGCATCTTCAGAGAACATAGAATAAGAAGCCAGAGAAGCCAGGAGCCAGATATGGGAAACCATGTCCCCTGGAGGGTCCTTCAGGAGGATGCTGAACTCCTCTCCTCTCTCTTTCCCCTTACAGGCAACTAAAGAATTACTCCCCAAAACACAAAATTCTAAAACCAGGAGGTGAAGGAAGATGCTATGTAAACTGGTCACTGGCCCCAGAGCAGAGCTTCCTTGAAATAACTGGAGACAGCTCCCATTGACTAACCTCATCCGCATGACTCATGCAGTAGGCTCTTCCTTAATGTGTGGAAATGAGACAATACAGATGCTGCAAGGCGTGGTTGCTGGAAATGAGCACTGTGATCTCTGGGAGCCACCCAGACACACTTTACTGTTGGGAAGTCCCCTTGGCCATCATTCCACAGATCCCTGGATGCCCTGGATGCTTGGACTGAGTGAGGAGAGTCTCAGTATCTCCCAGGAACAGCCCAGTTCTTAGCACTTGGCCCTCCAAGAGTCCGGGAATGGAGGCAGGCTGTGCTGAAGATCTCCAGGGATGAGGCACGTGACTGTGGGGTAGGGGCAGCTCCTTGGGCTGCTCTAGCCTCCCTCTGGGGCTCCGTTCCTGTTGTTCGGCACTGGCACCTCTCCCCACTGTGTACCTGAGGATAGGGCTAGCCACGAGTCTGAATTCTTTTGAGACTTGCCCTCTTATACCATCTTTATGGATTGTAGAGATTTGAGTACAATCCAGTTGGTTCAACTCATGAGCAGAGAACTTGGTTGGGTTCCCCAAGTCCAATGGATAAGCAGAAGAGATTAAAGAAAGACTGCCGACAGCAGGCAGTCTGGGGTCAGACGGGCTTGGGGGATCCAGACCCAGGAAAATCCCAAGTTGGCAGTAGGTACGGTAAATCCATCTGTCCGACAACATCCTTCCATGTCTTGTCCTTGGATGACTTCGGTGTCCACATGAATACCCCCTTCATCACTCTGGCCTCCCAGATCCTTGACCCCCTAAACTCTACTCTACTCTGCCGGGCACACGGATGCCTGTGCCTGCCCAGGACTTTGTCACTGCCCTTAGCTCTTCCACTTCTGAAAAACCAGACTCTGCTCTCTAACCCCACGTCCTATCCTTGCAGCTCTTTCATTATGTTGCTTTCACTCCGTCTGTTCTTTACCCGATGGAAATGCCCACTTTCTAGAGACTATGGTGTTCTCTTGCTCTGTCTTTATTTGTGTTGGTCTGCGTTTGAGGGGAAAGAGAAGGAGTGAAGGAGGCCTAGGGCTGTGGCTGTGGCTGGCGCTGAGGCCAGGCTGGGAAGGGGGAGGAAGGGAGGAAGTCAGCTGTGTTAGGGGCCCCACAGAGGAGCTGGCCAGGAACAATGGGGAACAAAGGCTGGACACTCTTCCGCTGAGCCCCAGCGCCTGGCCTTGGCCTTCCGGGAACCGCTCCAGGAAATGGCTGAGATTCCAGAATCGGGAGGAAGAGACCTGTAAACAGGAGCTGGGCTCTGAGAGGGGAGAGCGGCGCGTCTCTCTAGGGGAGGGGGTGGGAAGGAATGGCAGGGTGAGCACAGACATTGCAGGCTCAGAAGCTACAAGGCTTGCCTGTTGTAGACACAAGGTTCCAGGGCTGGAAAGACCCTAAGAAATATCCCTGCCAAGGATGCTTGAATAGTTAAGGTGATGGCATGTGCATAAAAATAAATAAATAACAATATTGGCTAGCCCTTTCCCATCACTTAGAGTGCATTCGGCGCTGTTCTAAGTGATTTCATGCACGATCACATCTCATTCTCACTCCAGCCCCCAAGGTGGGGACTATTACTATTACTCCTACTTTATAGGTAAGGAAACCAATTGGCAAGGGTGAAGGAACTGGCCCAAGGTCTCCCACAGCTTATTTCATTTTTCTCCCAGTGAGTAGGAACACACCGGGGGCACCTCCCAGCTTCTCCCAGAGCCCCTAAAGCCTTCCCATCTTCTGTCCTACCCACCACCCCCATCCTTGGGTGGATGGGCTGTGGGATGACAGTACACTCCTGCCTCCCTCCCCCTTGCTGCGTTGGCCCACTTTTCTCTACCCTCAGCTTCCCAACGCTGTGCCCTGAGACTCCACCGCTGGGTCTCCGTTCCACTGTGGCAGGGAAGCACTTGGAGCCAAGGGACCAGGAATGGCATCAAGGCTTAGAGGCTGAAGGCTGTGCTTGGAATTACATCAGTGTGAAGATCACCTTTAGGAAATCCCAGACTAGACCCCAAGGTAAACCTTAGGGCCGGAGCTGGAGTCAGGGGTTATGGCTAGAGGGTCAAGGGCAGAGAGTTTCTCTCTGCTGGTCTCCTCCCCGTTCTCCAAGGCTCGGAGGGCCAGGCAGGAAGCATGGGCTTCCTCAAAGCTGCTTCCCTCCTGGGGCAGAGGCTCCGTCACAAACAACCACCGCCACCCCTCCCCGCCCCTCCTTCCCTGCAGGACAAAGTGCTTGCGGGCGAGGCTAGAGGCCCGAGAGCAGCCATGGGCTCTGGAGGAGCGGGCCTCCTTGGGGCCCCGGGGCCCCTGTCTCTCCTGCTTCTGCTTGTCACGGGTGAGTATGGCCGTCCCTTCTCCTAGACCCTGCTCCCTTGATCCAAGGCCTTCCCTTTGGCAGCAAGGGTGCCGGAGATGGTGATGACGATGGTGGTGATGATGATGTATGTGTGAGACGCAGACAGACAGAGACAGATTAAGGGCTCTGCCTGGACACCCTGTGTGTAGCCCTCTCCTCTCCCGGCTAGCTTGTTATTGGAAGCTATCTTCAGACAAGAGAAGGCAGAAGAGATGTCAGGGATTTGGGGGGTCTTGTTGGTAGTCAGACTGGGCTCCGCCCCCCTTTCCCTCCCAGGAGGCATGGCCCAGGACTCCCCACCCCAGATCCTAGTCCACCCCCAGGACCAGCTGCTCCAGGGCCCAGGCCCCGCCAAAATGAGCTGCCGAGCCTCGGGCCAGCCGCCTCCCACCATCCGCTGGCTGCTGAACGGGCAGCCCCTGAGCATGGTGCCCCCAGACATCCACCACCTCCTACCTGATGGAGCACTCCTGCTGCTGTGGCCCCCTGCCCGGGGACGTGCCCAGGACGAGCAGGCCCAATCCACAGACCTGGGCGTCTACACCTGCGAGGCCAGCAACCGGCTGGGCACAGCCGTCAGCAGAGCGGCTCGGCTGTCTGCGGCTGGTAAGGCCTGGGAGGGGAGGCTCAGGGTGGCGCACACCTGGGGCCCGATGCCCGAGGTGAGGATATCTGGGGGGCCGTCTGTGAGGGAAGGCCTGGCCTGGGAGAACTGAGGGCTGGGGCTCTGAAGAGTGAACACAAGGCAGTGAAAAGGTGGGTAAAGCCGAATGGGGCGAGCGTAGTAGGAGGCACGGAGGCCGGGCCTCTGTGGAGGGGAGCACTGGACGCTCCTCCCTGCTGACCCTCCATCGTGCCCACAGACCTTCGGGAGGATTTCCTGACCCAGCCTCAGGATACAGTGGCCACAGTGGGCGAGCAGGTGGTTCTGGAGTGTGGGCCGCCCTGGGGCCACCCAGAGCCCACAGTCTCCTGGTGGAAGGATGGCAAACCCCTGGCCCTACAGCCAGGGCGGCACACGGTGAGTGTAGCCCCCTGCCCCGTGCTTTCCCCGGTTCTGAGCGGAAAGGGGCACACCCGGAGGGAGTGACCCGGCCCCCGGCCCCATGTCCCCTGCAGAATTTGAGGAAGGGAAGGCAGTGAGGCCTAAGTTTCCCTCCCCAGTCAGAGCCCCTCCCCACATGGAGACTTCACGAAGCACTTGGCCTCGACAGGTCTCCAGGGGCTCCCTGCAGATGGCAAGAGCAGAGAAGAGCGACGAGGGGAGCTATATGTGTGTGGCCACCAACAGTGCAGGACGACGGGAGAGCCGGGCAGCCAGGGTATCTGTCCAGGGTAAGGCGAGGGCGGACAGCTCAAGTTAGGGCCTGGTTTGGGCTGGGCTTAGGGTATGTGGGGATCAACCTGGATCGGGATCAGAGTGATGGGGGACCCCATTTAAAGAGAGGTTCCCCCATCCTAGAGGAGAAATAGGAGTGCTCTAGACTGGGAAATCTGGGAATTGTGGTTGTTCCAAGTCTGGGGGCTGTTTTATTCCTCAATCTCATCACTCTGGCCTATAGGCCCCAGAACATCCCTATGCTCCCCACAGAGCCCCAGAACCATAAGGAGCCTCTGGAGCTGCTGGCTGTGCACATTCAGCTGGAAAATGTGACCTTGCTGAACCCAGACCCCACAAAGAGCTCCAGGCCTGAGCCTGCTGTGTGGCTCAGCTGGAAGGTAAGGCCCAGGACCTAGGGGTGGGTGCCAGTCCAGAAGCTCAAGGAAGAGCTGGTCCTAAACTCCTTGACCCCCATCCTTCCTCTGGACTCTTTCCCAGGTAAGCGGCCCTGCGGCACCTGCTCAGTCCTACACAGCCCTGTTCAGGGTCCAGACGGCCCCAGGAGGCCCGGGAGCTCCGTGGGCAGAGGCCCTGCTGGCTGGCTGGCAGAGCGCAGAGCTTGGAGGCCTCCTCTGGGGCCAAGACTACGAGTTCAAAGTGAGACCATCCTCTGGCCGGGCTCAAGGCCCTGACAGCAACGTGCTGCTCCTGAGGCTGCCCGAACAAGGTCAGAGACAGATGCCCGCAGGACTCAGCAGTATACTCTCTGGCACCTTCCCGTCTGCGGGCCCCTGGACTGTCCCACTCCAGTCTGGGGGGGAGAGGGGCCTTAGTCCCAGACTCCCTTCTGCCATGGCCAGCAAGCAGAGCTGCAAGAAGCCCCTATTCTTTTTTTTTTTTTTTTTAAGATTTTATTTATTTATTTGAGACAGAGAGAATGAGAGACAGAGAGCATGAGAGGGAGGAGGGTCAGAGGGAGAAGCAGACTCCCCACAGAGCAGGGAGCCTGATGCGGGACTCGATCCCGGGACTCCAGGATCATGACCTGAGCTGAAGGCAGTCGCTTAGCCAACTGAGCCACCCAGACGCCCAAGAAGCCCCTATTCTTATCAGTGTGGTCTGTGACCACATTCCCGTCCCAGCTCTATTTCCTAGAGTCCCCTCCTTCAGCATCCCTTATAGCCTCTCTTCCTCCCCTCCAGTGCCCAGTGCCCCTCCCCAGGAGGTGACCTTAAAGCCTGGCAACAGCAGCGTCCTTGTGAGCTGGGTCCCACCACCTGCTGAAAACCACAATGGCATCATCCGTGGCTACCAGGTACCCCTTCCTGGTGGTGCCGGGACATCCTTCTTCCCTGACACCCTGCATACCCTTTCTCTGGGCACTGAGAAACAGCCCCCGTGCAGAGAAGCAAGGGAAACTCACTGTTGCTGAGCGAGGTTTTGCCAGCCCCTGCCAAGCACTTTTCTACCTGATCTCATTTTTGTCTCGCTGTCCGTCCTGGGTGATTATCCCTACTTTACAGACGTGGAAAGTGAGGCCCAGGTCACAGGTGCAGGAAGCAGAACAGGAATCAAACCGGGCTGGGTCTGACTCCCAGCTCCTAAGGCGGTGGCCTCAGAATGGGGTTCTTGGACCAGCTGCACCAGCAATGCCCGATAACGTGTTAGAAACGCAACTCCCTGGGTCCTTCCCAGGCTTCGTGAATCAGAAACTCAGGGATGGGCTTAGTAACCTGGATTTTTAACAAACCCTCCCAGTGACCCTGAAGCACAATGAAGGTTGAGAGCCACGGCCTACCGTCTATGTCAGCAGATTGCTTTGGCCCTGCTTCTGCCAGGCTAGAGAGAGGTCTCTCTCACTCTGCAGGGGGAAGGGAATAAGAAGCATGGCTGCACGGGGTGCAGGGAATGTCCCCAGGGTGGCCACATGCCCAGAGATGAAAGGCTCAGCTGCTGGGATGGTGCAGGGGGACCATTGCTCAGCTCTGCTTGTGCCTCAGGTTTGGAGCTTGGGCAACACCTCGCTGCCCCCAGCCAACTGGACCGTGGTGGCTGAGCAGACCCAGCTGGAGATCGCCACCCGAAAGCCAGGTTCCTACTGCGTGCAAGTGGCTGCCATCACTGGAGCCGGGGCTGGGCCCCCCAGTAGCCCCGTCTGCCTCCTTCTAGGTGAGGGCAGTGCCCACCAGCCCACCCACACCCCGTGAGCCCCCCTTCCCACCTTCCTCTCTCCCTACTCACATCTCAGCCCTCCAGTTCATTGTCTGACCCACTCTCCCCGCCCTCCCCGCCTCGCCCACTGAGCACGAATCCCCATACAGAGCGGGCCATGGAGCGAGCCACCCAAGAACTCAGCGATGGTCCCTGGACCCTGGAGCAGCTGAGGGACACCTTGAAGCGGCCAGAAGTGATTGCTGGTGGGGGTGTTTTGCTCTGGCTGCTGCTGTTGGGCACCGCCGTGTGTGTCCACCGCCGGCGCCGAGCAGGGGTGCACCTGGGCCCAGGTGAGAGACGCAGGGGGCTCCCGGGTGGTCGACGCAGAACAATACAGGGGTTTAGATCTCGGGCCCGGTGCTGGACACTCGGGATTTAGCCTCCCTTTTGCCCTCGCCCAGGTCTGTACAGATACACCAGTGAGGACGCCATCCTAAAGCACAGGTGAGAGATGAGAGGGGAGGGGCTTGAGGTGAGGTAGGGGCCAAGGGGCCAAGGGACAGTGGAGCCGGGACGGAGAATTGGATGGAATATTCTCTCTCCTGCTGCCACGCACTTTGGGATCCCACTACCCAAATCTCTCCTGAACTCCAAGAGAGAATTAATTTCTCTTTCATTTATGTTTCTATCACCCCATTGGACAGTTGAGTAAACTGAGACTCATGACTTAAGTGACTTTGCCCAAGGCCACACTGCTAATAGCTGGTGCGCTTGTCGCCCACCTCTCACTAATACTTACTGGACTCTCTTGCTGACTGGTTCTGCTAGGTGGGGAATAACTAGCATGGGAAGACCAGTCTAATTTCTAATTTTCTCTGTACACCCAGTGTCTACCTAGCTGTGCCTTTGCATTCAGGAAATCACCTACCTATTGAGGGATCGCTCCTTCGCCAGTAATCACCCACAGTTCCAGCAGAGGGCGCTCTGCCCCTACGGTCTCGATTCTTCCTCCTTGTTCTCAATATCAGGGTCAGGGGGCAGGTACACCTGCTCCAAGGGTCTTTGGCTGCCAAAGCAAGTCTGTGGTTATGAGACATGATGCTAAGAAAGAAAACATCCTTTTTTTCTTATTGGCTGAGTTTTACACTAAATAACCATTTCAACTCTGCCCACCTTCTCCTGCTCTTTATCTCATTGGATTTCCTCTGAAGGGCTTCACATTCCAAGCCTGCATCTTTCAACAAGTTTATCAAGCACCTGCTCTGTGCCAAACACATCCAGCCCTTGGGCTACTGTTTTGCTGTCAGTGTTTCAGCCCAGAGCAAGGTTCCAAGCTGGCTGGGGCCATATTCCTGCATTATTCTGTGCTCACTGGTCTTTCTTTTCCAGCTACTTCCTGGGCTTTGTCTGCCCTACCCTGAACCTTCTCTGGATCCCCTGGGACTTTATCCCTTGTCTTTGAGGGGGATTCCATTCTCTTTTTTTAAAGACTTATTTATCTGAGAAAGAGAGAGAGAGAGATGGGGGAGGGGCAGAGGGAGAGGGAGAAAGAGTCTTAAGCAGACTCCACACTGAGTGCAGAGCCTCAGGCGAGGCTCAATCTCAGAACCCTGAGATCGGGACCTGAGCCGAAACCAAGAGTCAGATGCCTAACCAACTGTGCCACCCAGGCGCCCCAGAGGGATTCTATTCTGATGGTTCTGTGTTCATTCATTTCTTAGCACAGGCTCCACACCACCAGGAACTCTGCGTCCAGGCAGCGACAGCTATGTTAGCGTACGAATGCAATCCAGTGTTAGAAGTGCAGAAACATGGGGGTGCCTGGGTGGCTCAGTTGGTTAAGCGGCCAATTCTTAATTTCAGTTCAGGTCATGGTCTCAGGGTTCCTGGGATCTAGCTCTGCGCTCAGCAGGGAGTCTGCTTGAGGATTCTCTCTCTTTCTCCCTCTCCCTCTGCCCCTCCCCCTGCTCACTTGCATGCTCTCTCTCTCTCAAATAAATAAATCTTAAAAAAAAAAAAAAAAAAAAAAGAAGTGCAGAAACATGCACAAGACTCGTGGAAAGGGGGGTAGGATGGGGAAATATGGGAGGAAGATTCCACAATCACCCTGACAAAAGAAGGGGAAGGGAAAAGGAGCAGCAAAACCTAGTCTGCTATGTTCATAGGGAAACATAAGCCATTTGGGCTGGCTGGGACATAAGGTGCAAGATGGGTCAGAGTAAAGGATACGGTTAGGGAGCTGGAAGCCAGACCGACCAGGGCCCTGTTAGCCATGCTAGGCAGCTGGGCTCTATCCTGGTACATGGGGAGCCACTGAAGGTTTTAGGCAGAGAATTGCTTTAGTCTGATCCCTATTCTTGCAAGATTACTCAGGCAGCCAGCAGGGCACCCAGTTCAAAGGGAACCAGACTGGACGTAGAGAAGGCAACATCCACGTAGCAGACTCCCGCCCTGCCAGCTGAATGATCTCACGTTTCCTCATTGCCACTCACAACATCAGCCTTATATGGAAGGCTTATTTTTTGTAGCCCTTTTACAGATAAAGAACCGGGACTCCAAGAGGCTGGTAGACCTCGTTGCCCAGGGCTACACAGCTAGGCTGCGGCAGATGGGGATTTTCACAGCGGGTTTGTCTGCCCCCAGATCCGTGTCCTCTTTGTCTCCGCACATAGCTGGCTCCCTTCAACGCCTCCTGGTTCTGGGCCACTTGGACTTGCCCTGGCCCCAGGATAAGAAAAGACCACTGAGTTTGGGGCACCAGGTCGGAGATCTTCAGGAGTCTGTGAAGGGCTAGCGGGCAGGGAGAATAAAGCTGCTACCACCCCCTCCGCGACCCTCCGAGCTGGAGGTCTTGGCCAATTACGTTCTCGCTTCACCTCCTTCTCCTGCCCCGCCCCCACCCTCCATCGCCCCAGGATGGATCATAGCGACTCCCCTTGGCTGGCAGACACTTGGCGCTCCACCTCCGGCTCCCGGGACCTGAGCAGCAGCAGCAGCCTCAGCAGCAGGCTGGGCGTGGACCCCCGGGACCCCCGGGACCCCCGGGACTGTCGGCGCTCCTGTGAGCATGCGCAGTGGGGGCCGCGGGGCCCAACGCGGGGGCGGGGTCGGGGGAAGAGGATCACCGCCTCGCCGGGGCTGGAGATGCGGGGTGCGCGGTGGGATGCCCTCGCGGTAACTCTTCCTGTCGTCCTACCGCAGTGATCTCCTGGGATCCCCGAAGCCCGGGTGTGCCCCTGCTTCCCGATACCAGCACTTTTTATGGTTCTCTCATCGCTGAGCTGCCTTCCGGCCCCCCAGCCCGGCCAAGCCCCAAGACCCCAGCTGTCAGGCGTCTCCCACCCCAGCTGGCCCGGCTCTCCAGCCCCTGGCCCAGTCCAGACAGCCTCTGCAGCCGCCGGGGCCTCGCTTCTCCGCCCTTGCCTCTGGCCCCTGCAGAGGCCTGGAAGGCCAAAAAGAAGCAGGGTAAGGAATGGGGAGGAGAGACACAGCCTAGAGCCGGCGGCAGGAGGGAACAGGAGTGGGAACGTGGTGGGAACGTGGCCCGGGGGGCCTCGCAGCCGGATGGGGGCTCTGTCCCAGCCATGGTAGACACAGGGTCTCCCCACTATCACCAGAGCACTCAGCCAGGGGTGTGCTGGCCTCTGCTTTTCTTGACCCTGTGCTGTTTCCACTTGGCAACACCAGTCATGGGCCGACTTCTGTATGCATTTGAATTTGGCAGACATTTCCTAAGCACCACTGTAAGCCAGCTGTGGGACACAAGAGACAGCTCTTGCCATCTGAGGGCTCAGAGTCTAAGGAGAGCGGCTGACCAGCATATAAGTAACGTTAGAACCTGAAAGCAGGTGACCAGTGCTAGCCTGGAGTCTCATCTCCTTGTGCACTGTGGCCGGGGCCTCCCCAGGCACTGACTCCCAACTCACTTCCCAGAGCAGAATGAGTCGTTCCTTTCTGCCCAGATTTCTCTCCTGACTTCTGCCTCCCAGCTTTGCCTTCCCAGACAGAAAAAATCAGAGTGTCTGTTTCTTTGGCAACTACTAGTTGTTAGGTGCCTTACGTATTTATTTCATTTAAAATGACCCCCAACCTATTGGCTAGGTATTATTTCTCTAATTTTGCAGATGGGAAAAGAGGATCAGAAATGAGTAACTTGTTCAAAACCCCACAAGTCAGTAAGCTAAACTCAGGTTTGAAGCCAGAATGGTCTGCTTCCAAAGGCCACCCTCCGGGAGCTCCCTTGAGAGATTCTATTCCACCACTGACTAGTTTCTCTTCTTTCTGAACATTGGCCTGCACTCCACCTGCTATCTTCATGAGCCTTCTGTGCTGATCAGTAAGCCTTACAAATGTCCTACAGCCAATTCCTTTTTTTTTTTTAGTGGATATAATCCAACTTTCATGAAGACAGAGATGGATTCAGAGTAATTAAGAGGTTATCCAATATCCAGAATTTTATGACTCTAATTTGAGCAAAGTTGGCATTCTTTCCAGCTTTGCCTCAGAACTCTAGCATTAGGAATTCTCGGTGGTAATGAATTAGCAGCTAAAAAGGGGTTGAAAAAAATCCCATTTAAAAACCCGCCTTCCCATGGAGAACTACACTGACTTGGTTATGATGTATAGCCCATCCTAGAACATTAATACTACTGGGGGGGAAATGTAAGTAGTTTTCTACAGCCAACTCTTAAGACAGGTTCCAATTCTGAGGTGAGGCTTCGGTGTCTCCTCACCCCAGCCCCACTGGCTGACCACGGGAGGTCCCCTACACTGGTGATACTCAATGGCCCACTTCTGGTTCCTGGGACCCCAGTAGCAGCAAGACCGTGCTATGGTCTTGTCCAGAGCCATGCAGTTGGATCTACTGCTGTCACTTAGTCCGCGAAAGACTGAGGATTCTTTGTCTTCTGACACTGACAAACTCTCTCGGTGCCCCCCTATACCCCTTGACCTGCTCATTCCTTTTTCTTATTATTTGACCTTAGTTGGGGTTTTTTTCCCCACCACAACTACACTCTCTCATGTTTCATCCATTATATCAGGTTCTTAGTTCCACTCTGCCAGATACATACACTGAGTATCCTAATCACTTAATGATTTCAAACAAATATTTCTTGCCATTCAGGTATGCCCAATGAGATTTGACCTAACCTTGATAACATTTTTATCGTGTAGTTTGCTCAAATAACACTGAAAAGTAAAACCCAAGTAATTGCAAGCATGGTGGAAGGAGGCTTTTGTGACTAGAATTCTTTAGAGGAAATAGAACGGGCTGGGACAAAGGTGGCCTTTTCTAGGACTGGCCTTTCCTCTTCCTTGTCCACACCAACCAACCAACATGTGTCCGCTTTTCTGAGCTTACTCAGGAAACCAGAACTAGATGAGACAAAGCCGTTGATAACAGAGTTGGAGCACCTGAAGTTGGCCTCCAGGACTCCCTAGGTCACACAACAAATAAAGGAAATAAATTAAAAAAACAAAACAGCATAGGAACAAAAGGAAATTTCGGTGGAGGAAGTCTGGCCACTGTGTGGGTTTTCATCCCAATGGCTCAGAAGGTCTGGCCGCTGTACATGGATTCCCAGGGCTAAGGTAGTCTTGGTGAATGCCGTAGCCTTGATCTCGTCCCTGCTCTGAACCTGCCCATTTTTGGCCTCCAAAATTCAAGATCAGAC
Organism: Mirounga leonina; assembly: GCF_011800145.1. Classification (NCBI taxonomy): domain Eukaryota; kingdom Metazoa; phylum Chordata; class Mammalia; order Carnivora; family Phocidae; genus Mirounga; species Mirounga leonina. The sequence continues at coordinate 20,040,389 of NW_023270387.1, read as the reverse complement.
CAATTAGACAGCTAAGCCTCGAGGGTCCTGCCTGGTCTCTGATTTCTCAAGGACGGAACCCCTTTCCTAACTGAGCTTCTGATCATGTGACACTAATCTGAAGGCTGCTTCTTTTTGCCTTGATATTTTCCTGGTTCCTGGTCTTGGGAAAATCTCTTCCCTCCATTACCCTCCAAGTTCCCTTCTGGTTTAAACTTAGATCCATTTGGGTTTTGGACTGACCGAGAAGCATGCTTTGGGTCACTGCACACAGCTGGGTCTGTTCCTTCAGTTACCTCAGCTTCTTCATTGTCAGAGTTCACTCAGAGCCCTGTCTCTTAAGCGGCCGTGTGAGCCAGATGGTAGCTGCCATCTTGTGATTCTTCTCACCTCGTGTTGACATCTACATCTCTGATATTATCCATCCATTTGCTCATTCATTCAACAAATATCATCAAATATCTATGGGCAACGCATTGCCTCCCTGGGTGAGACCAACCCATCTTCCTCGTCTAGAGGTCCTCTTCTCAGCTGACTATCTCCTGTTACACCCAGTAAGGTGTGGGGTTGTCTTACCCACTCGGCTCAACTTGACAGTCCAACCCTTCTTCCCAAGTGAGAGACACTCAGGTTTCTCAGGGCAAGGTGATCCAGAACATTGTAAGATATTTGTAATGTGAGAGATGGAAATGAACAGATTCTCTCCAAGAAAAGAAGAGGTATTTGTCTTCACAGGGCCAAAATTCATGAGAGGAGTAGCAAGGTGAGGGTATAGAGATCAGGAAGATGGGAATGTATACAGTAAGGAAAAGAAAATTGTCAAAGTATCTTTTAGGCACCAGGAACTTCCCAATCTGTGTTTATAAATAAATTAAGATTGGCAAAACTATCATTTGACTGGGTGTTCCCAAATGAAACCAAAGCTCAGAAAAGTTAATGGATTTACCTGAGGCCACACAGCAACTACGTAACTGAGCTGGGCTGTGAGTGCAGGTCTTTTGACTCTGAGCCTAGTGCTACCTTCCTCCCTTATCATAGCTGCCTGGATGAAGGTGAGGTGGGGAGGATGGAGGGAGGTTCTTCCTTCTTTTCTCTGGGTTCAGGGACCCTAGAGCTTAACTGAATGACTGGCTGAAGATAGAGCTTGTGGTTGGAGTCTGCAAGGCCCACCCTGGCTTGCCCCCCACCCTGGCTTGCCCCCCACCCACTGACTCTTGCCTTTGCAGAGCTGCAGCAAGCTAACAGCTCCCCGCCCCTCCGGGCCAGCCGCCCTCTGGAGCTCTGGGCCTGGGAGTTGGGGAATAGAAGCTCCAAGAACCTTTCCCAAAGCCCAGGTGAGAGAAGGCCCGAAAAAGGAAGTGAGGGGTTGAGGCAGCGTGGCTGCTTTGGACCCTGAGGAGGCTGGGTGGGTGGGGTGTGGGGACAGGAAGCTGGGGTCGGGGAGGCAGGTGCGGTCTGGGGATGATAGGGGTTCTGCCGGTCTCACCCCCAGGTTATTGTTCCCCAGGAGCTGTGCCCCAGGCTCTGGTTGCCTGGAGGGCCCTGGGACCGCAGCTCCTCAGCTCCTCCAATGAACTGGCTTCTCGCCCTCTCCCCCCAGCACCCCTCCCTTCTCGGGGAGCCCCTGCTCAGAGTCAGCAGACGCAGTAAGAAGGCATGGGGTCAGGAAGCAGGGCTGGGAGACTAGGGGTATGAGGGTGTTTGCTGAGCTTGGGCAGGGGCTGGGGGACTAGGGGTGTGAGGGGTGTTTGCTGAGCTTGGGCAGGGGCTGGGGGAGGGTGGACAGGGGCTGCACTAACCACCCTGTCATCACTCTCTTACCCCAATCAGGCACTCTGTGGAGCCCCAAGCTCCCTCTTCCCTCCCACAGCCAGCTGGCCCCCTCCCCATCCTGATCCCCTCCAGTCCCCCCAGCCCCTCCAGCCCCCAGGCCTCTTCCCTCTCTGGTCCCAGCCCAGAGTCCAGTCGTCTGTCCAGCTCTTCACTGTCATCCCTGGGGGAGGATCAGGACAGTGTGCTGACTCCTGAGGAGGTGGCCCTGTGCCTGGAGCTCAGTGAGGGTGAAGAGACCCCCAGGTGAGTTGCCTGAGGGATGACCAAAGGACTACAGATAAGCACCCGACAGGAGTATGCTTATCTCTCCCCGGCCCCGCCCTTCCTCCACGGGAATGTTTCTGCTGCCAGCCTACCCACGTCAGCCTTAGTCCTGTCTCCCGTTTTGTCTCTCTTCTAGGAATAGCGTCTCTCCTATGCCAAGGGCCCCTTCACCCCCTGTCACCTACGGCTACATCAGCATCCCAACAGCCTCAGAGCTAGCGGACGTGGGCAGGGCTGGAGGAGGGGTGGGGTCCGAAGTGAGGGGCTTGCTGTGCCCACCCCGGCCCTGCCCCACCCCCACCCCCAGTGAGGGCTCCTTGGCCAACGGCTGGGGCTCCGCCTCTGAGGACAACGCCCCCAGTGCCAGAGCCAGCCTCGTCAGCTCCTCTGACGGCTCCTTCCTCGCTGATGCCCACTTCGCCCGGGCCCTGGCCATGGCCGTGGACAGCTTTGGCTTTGGTCTGGAGCCCAGGGAGGCGGACTGCGTCTTCATGGGTATGTGAGATCACCTGCCTCACGTCTCACTTCCACCCCTTGGAATAGACACAGCTCCTGGAAGAACCCCTCCCTGCCTTTTCCCCAGCCAAGAGGCAAGGCTTCCTAACCATTGTCTTTGTGGTAATCCTTAAAACAGCTAGCTTTTACTGAATGATTACTCTGCCCCCAGCCCTATATATACATTCGATATTAACAACTCTATGAGGAATATTCTTTATCTTTCTTTACCAAATGAGGAAACTGTAAATCAAACAGGTTTTTTAACTTGCCCAAGGTCACCCACAAGAACAAGGATAAATGTTCATGTCTAAAGCCCAGAGGCAGCCAACTGTAGGCCCCTTGCCCTCCTCCAGATTCCTCCTCTGAACCCAGACACTGGTTTCTAGGAAAGATTGCTCCCCACCTCTTCTATTTACTCTAACCCACTGTTTTAGATTCTCCTCACTAGGGGAAGGTCTATTTCCTCTCTTACCTCCTGCTATGCTTACAAGCCGTCCCCTTGCCCTGTCTGTGGCTGGGGTGAGAAGCTGGGCTCACCCCTCCACCTGTCGAGCAGAGTGGGACCATTATATCCATGTCAACAGACAGTAGCTCGGGGCTCCCTGTTCCCCTTCCTTTTTTTTTTTTTTTAAGATTTTATTTATTTATTTGATGAGAGAGAGAGCACAAGCAGGGGGAGTGGCAGAGGCAGAGGGAGAAGCAGGCTCCCCGCTGAGCAAGGAGCCTGATGCAGGGCTTGATCCCAGGACCCCGGGATCATGACCTGAGCCAAAGGCAGACACTTAACTGACTGAGCCACCCAGGCGCCCCCACTTCCTCATATACTCTGTCAGACCCCCTCTCCCCATCTTATGAACCCTAACTCTACCCTTTGCCTCCAAGAAAAACAACCAGGCTTGTAAATGGGAAAGCAAGGATTATCCAGGACAGAAGTGCCCATAACGGAGGGAGAAGGATGCCCAGGGAGGGGAAGTGCAGTGAAGGGTGAGAGTATGGATAGAAGGCCAGAGCTGGGCTAGGAGGAAACAGCTCAAGCTATTCTCTCTAAAGAAACCAATGGACTCATTCCAATGGCTGCCAGAATTGATGGGCTGAGTTGGGGCTAAGTTATCTTTCGGGTTGGGTGTGTGCTTTAAGCAGGTCCTAAGCATTCTGCCCTAAACTGGTCCCTCAGAGTGAAGGTCAGCCCTCTACAAATAACTCTACCCTCCCTGACAGATGCCTCCTCACCTCCCTCCCCCCGGGATGACCTCTTCCTGACCTCTGCCCTCTCCCTGCCCCTGTGGGAGTGGAGGTCAGACTGGCTGGAGGACATGGAGGACCACCACAGCCAGCGGCTGGGAAGGGGGCTGCCCCCCTGGCCCCCCGACTCTCGGATCTCTTCCCGAAGAAGTCAGCTCGGCCGTCCTGAGCCCAAGGCTGGCAGTAAGTGTCTGTCTTCCGAGCTGACATGGTGACCCTGGCTGAGGGATTCTGGGGAGGAGCCAGGAGGAGCCCTGGGGTTGGGCAGGAGAGGGGGAGCAGCGGGGTAACTCCACTCTCCTTCGATTTCCCCTGCAGACTCCTCATGAAGTGTGCCCAAGACTGCCAAGAAGAGAATCAAACCACCCCCCTGTGGAGTGTCAGTCTTGGCCTGCACTTCTCTGCAGCTGGGGGACCACCTTGCCCGGACTCCCGGAGAGCTCTCGTCCTTCCGGGATTGTGAAAACAGATGAAAGCGCAACAAAATAAGCACAAAGTAGACCTGGAGCCCTCAGGGAGCAAAAAGCCATCCCGGCCTGACTCCTCGCCCTTGCTTTCTCCTCCTTCCATCCATCCCACAGCCAGGTCTTCTGGCCTGAGAAGCAGCCTTATCTCCCGATCTCCCCACCCACTTGGATCACGGGAAGTGGGGGAGCCAGAGGTCTTCCCAGAGGACAGCAACAGCTTGTGGGACAGGCGGTAAGGGAAGGAGCTTTACAGAGCCACCCCTCTCGGGAGGGGACCATTCATTCCCACAGGGGCAGGCTCACCTCTCGGCAGCCACACCCGGGAGAGGAAGAAAGGAGGACCCACCGACCAGCCCTGAAGCGGTGAGGCCCTTCCTTGCTACCAAGGCAGACGGGCCAGCATGGATCCAGGGAGGGAGCTGTGAAGGAAGGGAGGTGGCAAAATGGAGGACAAAACCCCCTCCTCATACTGTGGACTCTATGAGCTTAAGAAATTGATACCATAAAACTGTCATGACTTGAGTGCAGTGAGGTCATTCCCCAGAGCACCATTTTGGGGAGGGTACCCGGAGATATGGGAAGAATTCTGAGTTCCAAAGGGTTCAGGCACTCGTTGGCACTCAGGGAGAGTCACTTAGTTCTGTTCTGTGATTGAGAGAAGAATTACACGCGTCCTTCGGATTCTTCTGGTCGGCTGGTCTTCGCAACTTGTCCTAGGAAAACAACTCCTGCTTTCAGCGGTCCCAGCCCCCCTCCCCAGAGACTAGTCCCAGATGGTTAAGACCAGAGGGTTTCTTAAAATAGACGAAGTAGCTTAATTCCCCAAAAGGTAGAACCACCTGTAATGGTTGGCTAGTGAACACCCTTCAGACAAAACAACAGAACAGAGAAATGGAGCCGGACTGCCAGGGTCAGAGCCACAGAAAGTTCCGGAAGGGCCCTGTCCTTCTAACATGGCGGGAAAGGCAGGGGCAGAACGCACAAGTTGGGGGCAACGGTGCTCCTGAGCAGGACCAGGGGCCACAGGAGGATGTCTTTAGGGAGGGCCGATTAGGAAGCAGGCCCTGAAAGGGGGTGATAACCCCCCAAACCTAAGCCACTCTACCTAGAGGCCACTCTGAACTCACAGGCCGAGTGAGGCAGGGCTGGGGGACACGGTGCTGCCTGAACTACCAGTCTGGGCTGGAGTGTCTAAGTCTCAGGATGAGAAATCAGTGCTCCAGATACATATCTGTTCCTCTCTATTTGCTTTTCCTTTTTTGGATTTTGTTTTACTTTTAGCTTCCTGGTAAAATTCCTTTTGAAAACATTCCAACCCTGTTTGCCAGACCAATGGAGAAAAAGGGATTTGTGCACACTTAGGTCACAGTGGCAGGAGAGGTCAGAGCCTGGGCTTGGGGGTGGGGGTGGGGGGCACTGGCGGTCCCCTGAGAGCCCAGGGCAGTTACTGAGCCTGGGGGTGAAGAAGTCAGAAGGAAACAAAGCTCAGAAAACCATTTGGTGGCATGGGCTGTGGGGGACGGAGCAGTGCGCATTCAGGGCCAAAATTTCAAAAAATTCTATGCCAGCCAAACCAATCACATCCGGGCCTAGCCCTGGCCAAGAGGTATTCCTGTGCACACACCCTCTGTGAGGGGGTCAGGGAATCTGAAAAAAGCCTGTTTTTCCTTTTTGGCTGGGGTTTCCCCCATCAACCTCATTCCTCAAGTTTTATTTTGTTTATTTTAAGAAATTGTTTACAGAATTTTTAAATTTATTTTAAAGAGGGAGTGGTAGGGTGGGGGGAAGGGCTGGAGGGGGCAGAGGGAGGGGGAGAGGGAGAGGGACAAGCAGACTCTGTGCTGAGCGTGGAGCCTGATGAGGGGCTCCATCTCACAACCCTAAGATCTTGACCTGAGCCGAACTCAAGAGTCAGATGCTTAACGGCCTGAGCCACCCAGGTGCCCTGTTTGAGTTTAAAAAAAAATTATTATTCTGAGGGGCATATTTCCTTACAGGAGAGTAGATAGACCCTGGAGGAGGGCACCTAGGGAGGGCCTGGCTTGGTTGTCTGAAGATGGACAAGTTTCTCATTGTTGGTTATTTGGAAAGTCCCTCTGATTTTAACTGGGGAGTGGGCTTTAGCTCCTTCAAGAGGCAGGACAGGACCCTGTCCTCGTCTAATGCTTTTGATGGAAGTTCAAAAGGAAGTGGAGGCTTCTCTAAGTGCCTTGATCTACACTCTTTTGCAGCCCCTTTCTTTCCCACATCCTGCATAAAACCAGACAAGCAGGGTCCAGGGCTCCCATTGACTTTTTTTAAACTTTTTTTTTTTTTTTAATTTTATTTATTTATTTGACAGAGAGAGACACAGCGAGAGAGGGAACACAAGCAGGGGGAGTGGGAGAGGGAGAAGCAGGCTTCCTGCCAAGCAGGGAGCCCGATGTGGGGCTGAATCCCAGGACCCTGGGATCATGACCTGAGCCGAAGGCAGACGCTTAACGACTGAGCCACCCAGGCACCCATCAGACTCTTTTTATTGTCTCTTTTACAAATGAGGTTCAGGTGGAAAGAGATAGAAAGGGAAGAGCTCGCTCTCTGGCTTCTGAGCGTCACTGCCAGGAGGGATGAGACCAGCCCCCTCCCCTGCTCCTCTCTGCTCACCCCCATTAACCAGGAGGAGGGGTTCCCATCCAGAGCTCCCAGCCCCAGGACAAGCCCTTCCCCATGGAATTCCTGATATCCTCCTCAAGGGTCATCTTGGTTCCTAGAGAGAGAAAGAGGCTGGTTTGCAAGGTCCCAGGCCGGGGCAAGCAGGCCATAGGAGGCGCCATGCCTCTTCTCTTCCTCAGCCCTTCTCCTGAACCCACTCTCCTCTGGGGAGCCCAGGCTCCTCTATGTGTGACCTTGTCTTCACCCTTTGTCACCTGTTCTCCAGGATTCCTCCCTCCCCCCTCACTCCCTGGGTCCCCTCCTTTTGCTCAGAGCTCAGAAAGCCCTTCTCTCCCTCCTGTTTTCAGCGTTCCTTGGCTCAGCCCTCCTAGCCTTCTACTCCCCTTGTTTGCATGCCCTAGCCCCCACCTCTCCACGTTTCTGTCCTGGCCTTTGGCTCTGGCTCCGGCTCCGGCTCCTTGCAGGGCCCCGGGAGCCTCGAGAGCTGCTGGAGCCTCTGGAAGAGTTGCTGCCCGCTGTGGAGCAGGTGCTGGTGGCCTGGCTCCGGGATAGGAAGCTTGGTCGGCTGTAGGGGGGCAAGGTCTCCTCTGCAGCACAACAGAGAAGGGCAACCAGGCAGAGAACAGAACGTCACCGTTTGCCCAGTGGGCCACCTCGGCCTCAATCCCAGCTTTAGAGGAAGAGTTGAGGGCAGGCACGGGGCTTGGGCCATCCTGGGGGCTGAGGGAAAACAGAATGACCCAGCACATGGCCTTGACATAACAGGTGCTCCGAAACCCACCGGGAACTCCCAGACAGAAAGAGCCCTGGGAAAGGAGAGACAGAACACCCAGCCCCACTCTTCTCTCATCTGGGCTTCAGTCCTGGGAAATTCTACAACTGGGGAACTTCAGGGGATTTTTCCCAGAGAAAGCTACAGAGACAAGTGTAGGTTTGGATCAAATGCATGAACCCAACTGAGGGGGAGATGTGAGCTGGGTTGAAAACTTCAGAGTCCTTCGATGGCACGGTCTATACTATACTATCAGCCTCCAGTGCCACCTTCTTGTGTGGCAGTGAGCCTCTGGCCTGCCCTGGCCCTCCTTACCATCCAGGTGGGGACCCCGCTGGGCCCCCAGGGGCCCAGCCTGCACCATTCTCCTCTCCCCACCGCGTTCCCGCTCCCGTTCCAAGGAGGACATGCTGCCTACTGCTCTCAGCCCTAAGGCCCAGCTCGTCTCTTCCTCTGGTGGCGGCAAGGGTGGTGGGGGCAAGTCTGGGGAGAGACCTGTTTTCAGCAGAGTCTCCCACCCCTCCTGATCCCGATCTTTCTCCCGATCCTACTCCCCGGCACCAGGAGGCTGTGACTGAACGGCCCAAGATTTGGGTTCACCTGCTCCCTTCTCCAGCCCCCAGAGCTCACCCTTGGTTTCCTGCCTATTCCCCCCACTGTCACCATCTCTCATGGCCCAGGGCACCCTCACCGCCAGGACTGTGCTCCCGACGGTAGGGAACAGCCTTGGGTTTCCGGATTCGGGCGCGGGGCCCTTGAAGTGGAGGAGCCATCTCCCCAGGCACCTGCCAGGTTCTCCCTGTCCCATCAGCAGACGGGGAGAAGAGTGGGTAAGAGAGAGGATCAGGCAAGGGGCTCGAGGGTGAAGAGGAAACAAGGCTGGGGGGGCGGTATGGGGAGGTAGGGGCATGCTGAGCGTTCTGCAGACTCACCGGGGGCACTGCCGGCAGCACTGGGGACAGGGCTGGGGCCAGCACCCGGGCCAGCAGGCCTCCCTTCGTGGCTACTCAGAGTGGGCTGGGACACACTGAGAGGGGAACTTGGCCCAAGGGGCACCCTCCTGCAATGACATGAGGCCTCAGCGTGTGTTCACTCAAGAAACTCTAAGTGCCCACTATGTGCCAGGCCCCGTGCTAGGTACTCTGATGAATAAGGCACAGGCTGTCCCCCAAGGGCTCCCAGGCTAGTGAAGTATGAGGAGAGCCATGTTTTTGAAATGCCCCGAGAAGCTTGTAGAGCCACTCCAATGGAGAAACAGTCTGAAGAGAGTGAGAGACCTTGTCCGCCATCACGTTCCTTCCGGAATCACACTTCCACTCTGACACGATCATGAGACCTTCTGTACCCCAGATCCATCCATCCATCCATCCATCCATCCATCCATCCATCCAACCATCCGCAGAATAGATATGCACCCAGGGCCTATAATGTGCAAGGCACTATATACCTCCCTACCTGGGCATCTGGTGGAGATGGGGAATGTCAGTGGGGGGGTGGGGAGGGTCAGGAGGTGAGGGGGTAAGAGTGGCTGTGGACTGCTGTCCATAGGAAGATGTGGGAGAGGGGGCTTCCCCTTGGGATGGAGGGACCAAGCAGCCTCCCCTGGAGCTGGGCTCAGCCAGATGGCTCCTCTCAGGCATTGGTGGGCACCACTCTTCTGGCTCGGAGCTGGGGACAAAGAGGAAGGAGAGTAGCCATGACTGAGCAGCTTCCACTTAGCCTTCTGGTTGCCCTCTCCCCTCCTCTCCCAGCACCTCTGCCCTCCCGCTACTAGTCCCATCTGTTTAGGGCATCTGCAACAGGGCACATCCTTACCCGCCCTCCAGGTCCTCCTCCGGCCCCTCTAGGCAGCTCAGTTCACAGGAAGGGGGAGGTGGGGGCAGGGCTTCTGGCCAGTTGAGAGAGGGCATCTGAACAGGTTTTCCCAGAAGCTTTACTTTGCCTCCCCTGGCTCCTGAGAAGGGTGGGACGGGGACACACGGAGATAAGAGGCAGATGAGAAATGTCAGAAGCAAGTGCTGGGCTGGGCCCCAGAGGGGAAGGGTAGAGGATATTCTTTGGGGATACTCTGCTCAGAGCTAAAATGGGGGTGTTAGGGACTAAGTCATACCACTGTCCCCCTGGCTCCATTCTGGAGGAGCATACTGGCTCCAGGTGCCTGGATCCCCTGAGGGATTTGGGGGGAAACCCCCATGGAAGGTCTGCAGCTCCTCCCCAGCTGGGTCAATGGTGCTGTAGACAGGACCCTCTGTAGGGGCGGCAGTGCCCCGGGCGGTCTGAGCCAGGTACAGGGAGATCCCTGCTTCTGAGGAGGAGAAAGAGGGAGGCCAGGGGGGGAGGCAAGGGGCAGGGAGCAGAGACAGAGAAATAGCGGACAACAGGAGAATGGAGGGCAAAAGGAGATCCCACCGGATCAACTTCTTCCCCCACCCAAACCTTACTTCCCAAACCAGGGTAAAGGTTAGGCATGAGAGAAGCTCCCCCAACTCATATCCTCCCCAAGGACTGACCAACCTCAGGAAGACTGACAATCCTCGGCTCCCTTCAGTTTGCCCCCGGAGGTGGAGAGGAGAGAAGGGTGTTGGGGGCCAGGTGTGCCCCTGAGGGAATTAGAACTCCTCACCATTGTAATATCTGTCGTCTGGGTCAGGATTGCTGGGGCAGCAGCTCCCCCTGGGCTCCTGGGCTGAGGGGCTTCGAGATGGGTGGGGCCACGAGTCTGCTAGCCAAGGGTAGGGGGCGGGGCCAAGGCCCATGGGTGGCCTGAGGGAAAGCACGTGAACGCTGGGGACCCAGAGCCTGAACAGGCCAGCGAATTTAAGGGTAAACAGGAATTGTAGGACAGTAATGGTGAATTTGGGGGTGGCAGGTGGGAGACAGTCAGTGGCAGCGAGGCCTGGGGAGGAAGGAGAATGGTCTCTTGATGGGGGGGATTATCCTTGGGAGATAGATTAAGAGGATTACCTGGAACTGGCTCCAGAGAGGCCCTCTGAGTGTGGGAAGGACACTGGGAAGATGAAGGGGAGACTGAGTGAGAGAAGGGCCCATACTTGGGGTCTGAACCCCACTGGAGCAGAGAGAGCTTACCTGCAGGTGTGTAGGCAAAGGAGGCTTCCAAAAAGGAATCCATGGGAGAAAGAAGAGGGTAAATGGAGAAAGGGTCAGAAATACCCACATTCTTGTCCCCTTCTTGGCCGCGGTCCCAATTGCACCACTCAGCCCGTACCCTGGACCGATTTCATCAGAATTTCTAGGAGTGGGACTCAAGCATCAGTATTTTTCTAAAAGTTCCCCATGTGTAGCCAAGGTTGGGAACCCCTGATCTAAGAGACCTCAGAATCTCTCCAGACACGCCCCTCACCAGGGAGTAGCAGAAATCTAGTCGGCTCTTTTCAGCGGGCCCCGCCTTTCCACCCAGACCCCGCCTCACAAGTTAACGCCCCGGATCCTCACCACGCCCCCTCCTGCCAGGCCCCGCCCCCTCCGGAATTGCCCCTTCTATACTGAAACTGACTAAGCCCGCTCTCCCCTCGAGGCATCTTAGGGGAAGATTTTACCCGTCTCCCCAGACTCAGGTCCCGCCCCTCCGGGCCCCGCCAGTTGCCCCCAGTCCCGTCCGCTCCCTGCCCGACGGTGCCCACCGCGCGTCCCTCTTGAAGGAGCGATGCTCGGGCAGGGAGGTGGGGGAGTGGGGGAGTTGGGGGGCACCACCCCTCCCTTCTGACCCCGCCCCCACCCTCCGAGCGGTGAGGCCCTCCCGTCCCGCTCTCCGTCCGGCCCGCCTCCCTCCCCGAGGGGCGGGATCTCCAGGCTCCGCCCACTCCGAGGCCCTCCCTTCCGTCTCCCCAAGGCCCAAGTGCGCCGGTCAGCCGCGCCGCCCCTCAGGCCCCGCTCACCCGTGTAGTGGCTGAGCTCCTTGCGCTGCCTCCGGCGCCGGTAGAGGACGGCGCAGAGCCCGAGCAGCAGCGCCCCGCAGGCGGCGCCACTGCCCGCGAGGAAGGCCGGCTCCCGCAGCACCCTCGCCAGCCGCTCCGCCAGCCCCGGGCCCACCTCGAGCCCAGGCTCCGATGGCGGCGGGGAAGCTGTGGGGGTCAGAGAGGTGAGGGGACCAGGGGCCTGGAAACCCGGCAGCGAGGAAGAGGGGCCATCCCTGACCCCGTAGGCACCCCCACTCCAGGACCCACCCCCTCCAATTCCCCAGCCCCGCCCGCCCACCCCGCCTCCGGACTCACGCAGCTGCACCGACACCGGGACACTGGCCACGCCCACTCCAGCGCTGGTGGCCGCCGCGACCTGGGTCCGGTAGAGAAGACCGGGCAGCAGTCCCCGGAGCACCGCGGAGCGTGCCCAGCCTGCCGCGGACCGGTTGAGGTGGAAGCGGCTCTCATTGCCCAGGCACCAGATCTGGGGAGGCCGAGACCCGGGTTTAGAGAGTCTGAAATGGGATCCTGGCCTCACGTGGAAACTCGAAGCTCTGAACAGTAGAGGGGGCTTAGCCAGGGATCATTCAGCCCGGAGGGAAACACTCTGAAACCTCTCTCCTCTCCCCCAACCTCATCTCCAGCCCTGAGGTCATTCTAGGTTCCCTCCTCCCTAATCCTAGCCCCTAGCTCCCCCCGCCACCCAGTCCCTTCTTAAACCCTGTACCTGGTATTCCTTGATGACCCCATTTTGCTGGGAAGGGAGCGGAGGTTCCCAGGACACCGTGACACTGTTGTTGCCTTCACCCCCCAAGGCCACTGTCACTCCCTGGGGGGGACCACTGGGGGCTGGGCCCCCGAGAGGAGCATGGTGAGAAAGACAGTCATTGCCAGCTACCCCTCCTGCCCCAACCTTCCCCCTCCCAGGTATCATCTTGGGAACTGAGATAACAGGTATCCCTTCTTCCCATAACTCCCCTTGCTCTTCCCCTGCAAACTTCTATCTTCCCCCACTCCCTCTTTCCTGTTGTTCATTCATGGGCTCTGTGCACCACCTCCTTACCTTCCTCAGGAATGCTCCTGGTCACGAAGGGACTTTCAGCCCCCAGCCCCTCCTGGCCTTGGGCTTGCACCTTGATCTGAATTTGGGTCCCTGGCGGGAGTCCTCTTAGCACAGTACTTTGCTGGCTTGGGGACTGTAGGTCCAGTACTGTCCAGCTTCCCCCATCAGGACCTGCTACCCTCCAAGACACCCGGAAACCTTGCACCAGCTGGACTGGGCCATCTACCTGTAGGAGACAGGACAAAGCATACCAGAAGGAGAGCCAGGGACCACACAAGTCCTCCGGTCTCTGCCCCACCTCCAATCACCCGGTCTTCCCCAGCCACTCACCTCCCACTCTCCCGTACCCATTCCTGGAGGTCCCTATGGCCCCCGTCATCATCCCTGCCCTTAACCGCATCCCTATGCCACACTCACAGTCCAGGACACCTGCAAGCTCCGGGGCCCAAGGACTATGGGCTCCTGCATGCGCACAGCCACTTCAGCCAGCCCCCGCTGGCCTCTCCAGGGGTCCTCCACTGGCCTGGATGGGTTGCTGTCTATTGACCAAAGAGCCCACTCAGCCGGGGCCACCAGGGACAAGGAGTCAGACTGAAAGTGTGCCTGTATCCTACCTTGTGCTGCTCCCACAGACTGCACTACTTAGTACTCCAGAACACACCCCAGGATCAGGAGGAGGCTGTCAGGGGAAGAGCTTCCAGAGGTGGGCCTGGGTGTCCAGCTAATAGGAATCTACTCTCTGCACTTTAGAGACCTCAGTTCCTTATCTCTAACATGAAGATGAACCCTCCAAGGTCCCTTCTAGTCCTAATAAGCTACATTATCTGTGGGTAAAAGGCTCAGAAGTGAGGGGCTACCAAGATGACTGGATTTCCCTCTCTCCCCTCTTCTCTTGTCCCCTCCACGAGAGGGAGGCGTGACCTCTTCCAGACCGGGCTACCAGGAGAGGCTGGGCACAGCAGAAAAGAGCTGCTATGCTGCCCTAGTTTGGAGGGGGGCACTCTGCAGTGTTTCGTGTCATATCACCGAGCTAGGGACTCTGACCTTACTCACCCTGGGTGCGCACAGGCTCAGAGACGGGGCTGGGCTCACTGAGGCCCCAGGCTCCCACAGCGCGCACCAGGAACAGATAGGTGGTGCCGGGCTGCAGACCACTGACCATGTGTGTCTCCAGCCGCACGCCATCTGCCACTGTCCGCCAGGTGTTACCAACTGTTTGACTGCAACGGGAATGGGGTGACAGAGTTGTCTGAGCCAGGCACCCCCCACTTGTCTACTCCCTCTCGTCCATTCTCCTCCCCTTGGGAGAGGGAACTGGCAGAACTCTCCGCACCATAGCAAAGACCCTGAGGACATAAGATCCCCTTCTTTTGACTTTCCAGGTTTGCATGTAAAACTTTCTCCATACCTGAAGGCCTCTATCACATAAGAGGTGACTGTGGCCCCCGCCTGCGGGTTGGGTTTCCAGGTCAGAGTAATGCTGTTCTTGGTGATCTCAGTGACCACTGGCTGAGAGGGAGGCCCTGGAGGGCTACTGGGTTCTGTAGGCGGCTCTGGTGATCCTCCCCAATCTTCTGCAGTGAGGAGATAATCTTTAAGTAGAAGAATGGGAAAAGGACGGCCTCCCATGTAACCTGCCCCCTTCCCAGAGACGCTAAGGAGCTGTGATAGGGGCGACAGTGGAGAGGGGGACGGAGTGAACTAACCCCTACTCACATCTGCCTCCCAAGGGCACCACTTCCGTCCTTCTCCTCCCCACCACCGTGGCCGTGACATTTGGAAGTTTAATCAGTGCTGGGGCTCGGGGAGGTACTGACTACTTTCGAAGCAGGTTTGGATGGAGGTGTTGGCAAAGCAAGGGGACAGAGGCAAAACTCACCCCGCGTCCTAAGCCAGCTACTCCATGTGGCCTCCCCTGTGGAACTCTTGGCCACACAGCTGTAGAAACCCATGTCCATCTCCTGTAGGAGAAGATAGAGGGCTGGCAAACTGGGGATGGAGCAAGGTAGGGTGAGGGGGTGGAGGTGGGTGTTCAGAGGCTGGGGAAGGCGTGGTCCACTTTCGGTGGTCTCAGAGAGCAGAGGAGTAGAACTGGAGCTAGTCCCAGCGGGTACTTACGAGAGGTGGGCACGTGGACCGTGTGGCCGTTCTCAGTTACTCGAGTCCCAGGGGGGAGACTCACCTGCACACTGGCGATGTACAGGGTACCGTTGGCCATGAGGCTGAGCTGGAGGTCATCCCCCTGCAGCCACTGCCCATCCTTCTTCCATTGGACGCTAGGTTGAGGGTTCCCAGTCACTCTGCATGGCAGCCATACAGAGGAGCCAAGTGCCAGCGTCTGATTGGCTGGTCCCTGGAGGATGATGGGAGGCAGCCCATCCAAGGAGGAGGCTGAGAGAGGAAGAACTTGGGCACCTCAGGAGAGGATCCTGGGTTCAGGCCACCAGCCCCTTGTCTTCCTTCTCTGCTCCTTCACTTGTCCTCCCCCTGGAGACTGGAGGGGCTTCGATAACCATCTGTAGTCTCTGCCTGGGACCAGCCACCTATTCGTGGTTGCTGTGGCTGATTTCCAAACTTCAAGGCCATGTCTCAGGAACACGCCCCTCCCCTTGCAGACATATTATATAGAATCCAAGAAAAACAGGTATCTTTAAGCCATTACTTCCTTTCAGGCCATAAGTCCAGGCCTATCTGCATGAGCACCTACCTCTTTTTACCTCCAACAGGGCCTTGGCCAGGATGCTGCCGGCCACACTAACAGCCTGACACACGTAGTAACCAGCATCCCCGCTCTGCACATCAGTTATGTTGAGCTGGCCTCTGGGAGAGACTGAGAAGCGCCCCTTGGGCTGAAATGGCTGACTGGGGAAAAGCAGAACCTGGGGACAGAGCAAAGAACCAGGGTAGGGAATGAGCAGGCAGCTGACAGAGAGAAAGATCCCTATTCCCATCAACCCCAGAATTCAGAGAATTCCTAAGGTTCTAACTCCAACTCTGTCCCCACCAGCTAGTTATATGACCTTGGGCCAACCAGTGAGATCTACTCACAAAAATGTGGAAATTTTATTAGATGATTTTGGGGTGAACTTCCCAGCTTTGTGACTTACAAGTTAGGAAACTCTGAGCAAGCTCTTTAACCTTCCTGAGCCCACATTTCCCCAAATTTGACTCTTAGGGGATAGTTACGAGCATTAAATGAGTAATCGTGAGAATCTTTTAACACATTATGTGATAAAGGTTAAATATCTTCCCCTTTTTTCTGGCTCTATGTTACGTAGATACACGGAAGGTAGGGAAAGAGGTTAGGGTCACAGGTAAATGGCACATGGTTGATCCCCTGATGGATACCTACTACCCTCTACTACCATCAGCATTTCTATTCATTTAAGAATCTAGTTAAAATACAGCAATCCCAGATGCTAGAGAAGATGTTGGAAAATTGTGGCTGTGGATTTGGAAATGAGGTAGTGGGAGAACTGGTTTTCCACTGGGGTGGGATTAGTCAGACTTATTTTATTATACTGCCCCTGTTTCCTAGTAGCAAAATTCCCACCCTTCCCCTAGTGGTTGGTACTCATGTTGTGTAACTTCAGTGAATGTTCCTTCTGGTTCTCAATTGAGCAATCAGTTTGCCAAGGTGGGTGACTGTGAGCGCCCCCTGGTGGAAGCCCCTTGTAAGTAGATGAGCGAGTCGTGCTGTACCCTGAGCAGCTTAGGAACAGTACACTTTCCAGAGCAGCTTATTAAAGCCCAGGCCCCAGGTGTCTGGGAGAGGAGGCACCGACTAGATTTGCCACATCTTCAGGACAGCCTTGCCTAAAATAGAAGGATTCTGGGCGCCTGGGTGGCTCAGTTGGTTAAGCGACTGCCTTCGGCTCAGGTCATGATCCCAGGGTTCTGGGATCTAGTCCCACATCGGGCTCCCTGTTCCGCGGGGAGCCTGCTTCTCCCTCTCCCTCTGCCCCTGCTTGTGTTCCCTCTCTCGCTGTGTCTCTCTCCATCAAATAAATAAATAAAATCTTAAAAAAAATTATCAAAAATCTGGAAGCGATCCTTCCAGTTTTTTTAAAAAATAATAAAATAAAATAAAATAGAAGGATTCCCCAGGGAATTACCATACAGGACTGTTTCTTCCCACCTAAGCATTATTAACATCATTTCTTTTTGAAGTGTTCAATACGTTCCAGGCCTTTTATATTCATTATCTTATTTAAGCCTCCCAAATAACCTGCAAGGGTTTCTGGGAGGACCAAAGGTAAAACGGGACCACAGAGCGAAGTCTGCAGAATGTACAAGGAGGGAGGCTAAGACCCAGAGGAGAAGCTTGTGGGAAGTCCCACAGAGCTGGCCACCTACTTGACTTCCCTCCTTTTGCCAGAAGATGGCAGGTGGGGGGTTTCCTTTGGTCTCACATTGGAAAGCCACACTCTCTCCAGGAGCTGCCATCTGGTCCTGGGGCTGGGTCACCAGCTGGGGTGGGACTGGGAAGGGGGAGGGGATAAAGGAACAGGGAGTCAGGGCACTCAGAAGGGAGACTGAGGGAACAGGAGAGAGAGAAGCCCAAGCCTGGCTTAAGTAGGAGCAGATAGCCAACTCTTGTTTCAAGCCTGCTCAGCTTTCTCCTCCTTTCTCTCCTTCTAAAAACTCTCAAGTGGCCTACCCATATCTCCCACCCAGTCCTTTCTCCCTCGTTCTCCTCTTCACCCCGTCCTCCACGTTCCCTCATCTCGTCCCTGCTTCTGGCAGTCCCAGGTGGGCCCTCACCGTGAACACTGAGGGAGCCAGAAGCTTCAGCGCGGCCCACGCTGTTCTCAGCCACACAGGTGTAGGTCCCCTCGTCGTCGGCACTCACACGCCCAATCCAAAGGCTGTGGTCACTCCGGATCTCATACCTGCTCCACTCCCCACCCCCAGGCTGGGTTGGCCACAGCTACTGACCCCTTCTCTCTCCCCCAAGGCAGACACCAGAATCAGGTACATAAAGACAAGGTAGGCCCCAACAGGGACCGAAGCTGGAATCCACGGACCCATAAAATGAGATGGGACTAGATAGGGCAGGGGCCACAGGCTCTGGGAGACAGATTTCTCTGTGTCGTCAAGTGAGATGGTGTCTGCCTTCCAGTTTTCTAGGGCAGGGTATGCTCTTGAGCTGGTTGAGTCTCCTTACAGGCAGGAGGAGGGGGATTCTCACCTGCCTGTGGGCAGTTCCCCATCCTCCTTGCGCCAGCGTAGACGGGGTGGGGGATCCCCTTGCACCTCACATGCGAAATCCACAGGGGCATCTGCCAGGACCACCTGATTCACTGGTCTACGCAGGAATGAGGGTCGCTCTATGGAGCCAGAGTGAGTGAATCGTCAGGGGATCTACAAAGCTTCTTACTACCCAGGCTGCACACCCCTGTAACCCCCGTAACCCCCAAACTCCCTGTGCCTACCCAGTACCACAAGTTCAGCTGCCCCACTCTCCCGTTCTCCTGCCATGTTGGAGGCCACACACACATACATCCCTGCATCACTCTTGAGTGTATGTGACATCATCAGCTTCCCTCCACGAATCTGCAGAGTAATAATGGTAACTTTGGTCTTTGTAGCCATCAAAGCATATTTATTTATTTATTTGATCCTCCCAGTAAGCCAATGAAGACCAGTGAAGAAAGTTGACACACTTATCAGATAAGGAATCCTTAAATGATCTGCCCAAGGGAGTGGGGGGGTGGGGGGCTCAGCTCTGTGCTTGCTCCCACAGCCCAACCTACCTCCCATGAATTCCTGGGGCATCTTACTCCCCACCTATTTTATTCCAATTCCATCCTATCCATCCTTAACTTATCCCTCACTTAATAGCTGACTCTCCATGCTCAGCCCCCTACCTTATGGCCCCGCCCACCATGATGGCCTTGTCCTGCCCACCCCCCCCCGCCCCCCCGCGTCAGATCCCCAGCCATGGCACCACGCCTCACCGTAATCCTTCCCTCCTCCTCCTTGAGTTTTGCACTGTCCTTCTTCCAGGACACGGAAGGCTCTGGGTGGCCACGGGGGGGCACGCATTCCATTACCGCTGGCTCCCCCACTGCCACCACCACGTTTCCAGGGGACTGCCGAAAATCATCACGGAGGACTGGAGAGAGAGATAGACAGGGACAGAGACAAAGAGAGAAGGAGAGTGAGTGACCAGGGGAACAGATGAATAACTGGGTTAGGACACAAGGGAAGTGTTTTGGAGAGGGGTGTATCACCACAGACCTGCACTCCTCCCCAGGTGCAAAGATACCAGGCCCACTTCCTCCTCTGGCCAGGGCGTGGACGTTAGACACCAAAGGTCACAGTCCCAAAAGAAGATGCTGAAGGGGCTGAGACTGGGGCTGGTTCTGGATCGGCTTACCTGGTGCCCTCCCGCCTCTGGTTGGAAGCAACCAGAGGACAATGCGACTCTCACCTGCCACTTCCAGCGACGCATTTCTACTAGCCGCTGCCCCCAGGTAGTTGCGCGCCACGCAAGTGTAGACACCCTCGTCGGGACGCGCGCGGCGCCCGTGCACGATGCGCGGGAAGAAGAGGGCGCCGCTGGGCAGCAGCAGGCGGTGCGCGCGCGGATCCTCGCGCGCAGTGGCCACTCGCGCCCCATTCTTGTACCACTCGATGTTAGGCCGCGGCCGGCCCTCGGCGCGGCAGGGCAGCGTGGCCGGCTCGCCTCGGGAGACCAGCAGATCTGGCGGCTGCTCCACGATGCGCGGCATCGCGTCCTCCGGCTCCACCCTGGATGCTGAGGGCAGGGGCGTTGGCACAGAGCATTTCCACCGGGAAATTAGGGGACAGGATCCAGAGAGAAAAACAACGCTGTCTGCCCACGCTGTCCCCCTTCCCCCTGTAGGGGTCCTCTGGGCAGACACCCCCACGTTCCTCGGCTGGAAAGGATATGCCTACAGATGGGCATATCAGTAGAGGAATCAGGACACAAACTCCTAGGCCGGCTTTCTAGGCTGCCTAAAGACACCAGCCTTCTCTCTGGCCAAGGTTAAGTGGAGAGTGACTGGGCCTTGTCTGGGCAAGTAGACCACCCCTCTAGTCCACGGGTATTCAATGTCCCACACCGGCTGGTTTGCAGATTGTCCTTGCTCCCTGAAGGGGTGCACCAGAGCCAACACGTGGTCCTTGGCCTCTGCATGGTGGTGGGCCCGAAAAATGGAGAACGTGGGCCAGCCTAGAGTGTCTTAGAACAGGTAAAACGAGAGTGATCTGACTGGAGTCTGGGACTAGGAGAGGTTCTTAACCTGGAGTCCATGAATGGACATAGAGCCCTTCATTGTCTTTTTTATTTTTTATTTTTATTAAGTAAACTCTGTGTTCAATTGTGGACTCGAACTCATGACCCAGAGATCAAGAGTTGCATGCTCTGCCAACTGAGCCAACTAGGTGCCCTTCTTACTGACTCCCCAGGCAATCATGCTTGGAGGAACCTGTGAAGTCATGGGAATTGAATGAAAATGGTAGTGAAATGTGAATAACATTCCTTTTCTAAGAGGTGCAGAGTTTTCAACAGATTCTTCTCCAGGTTGATGTAGCGGAGAAAGGCTAAGAATGCTAACTAGGAAGGGGATTCCTCTCCTTCCTTTGTTTCATCCGGTTCACCTGCATTTTCTGTTCCTGCCTCTCACTTGGCCTACAGACTCCTGCTGGCTTCATCTTCTGCAGTTGCTTTGGGATCCAGGATCCTGAAGCCCATTAGGCCAGACACTCCCAACTTTGTCAAAAGTGGATTTGTAACCCGGTGGCGGCCAGTAGGCACCGCTGCTGCCTCATCTAATTTGGTGTCCTCAACTAACCAGGACTACCCTTCCCCCGCCAGCGCCCCCTCCCACTCAGTTCCAAAATCCACGGGGACTTTTAGCTCCCAGCCTCGGTGTGGGATTGGGCTTCATGTCCCCACCCCTACTCTTAGAAGTTCCTATGGAGACAAAGCTGGAAAGGGTCGCCCCATGCTGACATTGTCCTGGGGAGAGTTTATTTAACTGGCTAGGACAAGATCAGTTTCCCTCCCACTTAGGGAAGGGAGTAATTTTCTCGATTTCCTTCCTTCCAAATGGAAATCTCTGCTTCTCAGCCATCTCTTCTCTGGCATCCCATCCCAGTCCCAGTTTAGGCAGAGCCCCATGCCATGGTAGAGCAACTAAGAGCTCAGGGATTGTCCTGGAACCAAGTAGGGCTGGGATCTCAGATTTGACACTTCCTAGCTCTACGAACTTGGGCAAATTATGGAGCTTCTCTGAGTCTCAGTTGTTTGAAATATGGGAGCAGTGATAAGGCTGTCATAAGACCATTATATATGTAAAGCACTTGGGGGAAGGCTCAATAAATATGGTAATTCTCTGATTACTTAGGGGCTCTTCCTCCCTAGCCCACTGGACCTTATCAGATTCTATCAGGCCCCAATATTCCTTTCTGCCCCATCGCATAACCTTAGGGTGTAATGGAAATAGGTTTGTTATCACTAAGCTTTGTGTTGCTTTTGTGACCACTGGAGTACTTTTCAGCTTCTCTGAATTTGTTTCCTTAGTTGCAAAATGTGGCCATCAGTAACTTCCCTACAGACCTCCTTACATCTTCAAGTGTAGATGAGACACCGTATGGTGACAACACTGTTAGAACGCTGCGGAGTACAGGGGTGTGTCTGCGCCCTCTGTGAGAAGGGTTCTTCTATCCTGAACCTCCTGGGAAACTGAAGGGGGGCCAGGAATTTGGACAATTCCAGCTCATTTCCCACCTTCTTCGTCCCTGCTCCCTCGTACATACCACACCCTTCTGGGCGGCCCTTTCCCCCTAATTCCTGTAGACACAGCTGCCGGCGCCCTTTCCCTGGAATTTCTTCCCTGTCATTCCCGGTCTCAGGAGATGCTCCCGACAGCAGCTAATGAATAGCTAATGATCATGCTAATGAAGCTCTGGGGCTCCTCCCTCAGCATCTGGAGTACCCCCCACACAAACACATGCACACTGCCCAGGTCTGCTTTTTCGTCATCTTCGAGTTTCTAGGACCGTGCTGCCCCTAGATTCGAGTGGGTGGATGTCAAGGGATGGGGACTGTGGAGGAACCAGAGGGGAAATCCTGGGCAAAGGTGTCCGGGAAAGCGGACTTCCCGACGGGGCCGGCAGGGGGCGCGATCGGGCCTCTCCCCAGACTCCGCTCTGGCCGCCTCCCCGCAGCGCTAGGGGAGAGCGCGCTGTCTCCGTGATTTATTAATCACCGTAATTAGCGGTAACGACCTCGCCGCCCGCGCAGCCCGCCCGCCGCAGTCCTGCCGGGTGGGCCGGCTGTGAGTTCCACCTTGAGGGGCAAACTTCTAAGTTCCCTAAACCGCTCTCCGCTTCTGTCGCCCTCTGTAGCAAACACTTTTTTAGCTTCAACATTTTAGCTTCCTCACCCAAGTCCTAAGTGAGTTCTTGGAAAACTTAGGGTCCCGAAGAAAAACCTGCTAGCTGGGTGGGTCACCAGGTGGCGCGGCTTGGCCCAGGCCCGCCGGCGACGGCGTGCCCTCTTCTGCCCTCCCTGCCGTGGGTCCCGGCCTCTCTTAGCTCGGTACTTGCCCATCACCAGCCACGGTTCTCCTCACTTGGGGTGGCCGCTGGGGTCGGGTGGGCAGATGGAGAGCAACGGACTTAACAGTCATCTCCTCCCAAGCCCTGGATCTTCCGCCGATACCCCGACTCAGGTGCTCCAAGCCCCAAATTACCCCTCGGTTCCCACCCACCCCTCCCGCCAGGCGCTTGGGAGGCTCCGCTTAGTCCCAGATCTTGAGGCAGGAGCGCGTTGGCCTCCCCCTCCACGCCGCCCTCCCACCTTACCCCATCCCTTGATCCGACGTCCTCACTGGGCAGGGTCTTACCGTTGAAAGAAGGATCGCCGGGGGGCAGCAGGCTGTGGTTGAGCGCCGCCTCCGAGGAGTTGAAGCCGAAGAGCAGGTCGCTGGAGTTGGAGATGTCCCCCGCCAGGGAGTCCGCGAACAAGTTCATCTGCAGCAGTGTTTTGAGCAGGTAGCGCAGCATGGCGCGACCCAGTTGGGACCGGGGCGGGGGGCTCGGGGCCCAGCCCCTGGGTCTGAGACCCGCGGGCCGGGAGCCGTAAGCCCCTCCGCAGCCTCTGCCCGCTGCCCCAGCCACGGTGCCGCTCTCCTGCCGGCGCGCCTGGGTACGGTGCGTGCCTCCGCGTGCCCTCCTCCTTCCCTCGTCCTTCTCTCCACCCCCCAGTGCCGGGGTCCCCCGGGAGCTGGGCGGGAGGAAAGCAGGTGCCACGCCGATCACGGCGTAATTAAGGGATTAATCCGCCTCCCTCCACCCCCCCCCCCATCCCCACCCCGATGGCCACTAGCAGGGCCAGAGACTAGAGTCGCGTAGCGCGCGAGTTGGAGTCCCCGCCCCGCGCCCCGCGTCCCGGGTCGGGATACTGGACGCCGCAGGAGAGTTCCCCTCCTTTCTCAAAGCAGCCAGGATGAGGGAGGAGGCTCTGTCGGACTCTGCCCTTTTGACTGCCTTTAAAGCAGGAATCCCATCTCTCTTTTACCCGCCCTTAGGCTAAGACCAAGAACGCTCCTCTAGCTCTCAAAGCCCTGGTTTCCATTTCCTCCCAAGTCCCGGCGCTTAGCTGCGAAGTGCTGGAGGCTGGGGTGGTGTGGAGTGGGTGGGGAATAATTGCACGGCGGGTCCACCCCTTTACCCGCAGTCGCTCATTTTGCAGCCGAGAGACCATGGGACAAGGTGCTGCGTCTTGACCCAGAGTCCTGCTCCAGACCCTCTAATCTAGTAGTAACGGCAGGAGATTCAGCACGGATAAAACTGGAGGGGACAGGCCCTGGGAAACAGGCATTTAGCATCCATATGCATACCTCTGGCATCTATTTGCATACTTCTGCAGTACCGTGCTCTGACATGATTTATTAAATTGTTACCTTCTTGAGGAGCCTGCAGGCAGATAGTCCAGGAAAAGACAAAGAGAGCAATATTGTTTCTGTAAAGGCAAGCGCAAGAGAAGAGAAGGGCTTGATGCAAAACTCGTGCAAATCCGTTCAAACCCCATAAAGGTTTTCCTTCCAAAGGGGAGCAGTGGGGAGAAACCATGACCCCCTCTTCTCCATCCAGCCTGTTTCTGAGTTTTCTGCAGTTCTTTTTACCTGAAGATCTCCTAGTCCCCCGCCATCCACCTACCCGTCCACTCGCGCGTGTGCACACACACTCACTCGCTCACTTTCCTGGAAATAGCGTTGAGGTGTCAAGGGGAGAGAGGGACCTGGGCCTACCTATCTGGGGTGAGGCCGTGTTGATGGCTGAGTGGTGGGGTTCTAGCCCAGTCATCAGGCTCTGTATGATGAGATCACCTTCGTGGGGTGGCTGCCTCTGACCCGGGAGGGGCTAGGTGAATAGGTCGAGATCCAGAAAGGTGGATGCTACAGGGTCATAGAGCCCACAGTAAGCACATTCAGGAGTTGAAGTGTCAGGCAGACACTTTGTCAAAGGGTGGGAGGCTTGTCCCAGAACTCCACCCTCAATCCACACGCCATCCCCTTGATCTAAAAACTAACATGTTTAGACGAACCATGAGAGACGATGGACTCTGAAAAACAAACTGAGGGTTCTAGAGGGGAGGGGGGTGGGAGGATGGGTTAGCCTGGTGATAGGTATTGAGGAGGGCACATTCTGCATGGAGCACTGGGTGTTATGCACAAACAATGAATCATGGAACACTACATCTAAAACTAATGATGCAATATATGGGGATAATATAAGAATAAAAAAATTAAAAAAAAAAACTAACGTGTTTAGGTGTCTCCCTACTCGCCCTCCACACCCACCCTCTCGCATCAGCTCTGCGCTGGACGGACTTCGCAAAGCCGGAAGCAAAAGTGTTAGGGGCTTGGGGTGCAGAGACCGCCGGAGGAAGGCAGCGCCCTGGGAGCTGTTCTTTCAGCACCTCGTCTGCCCCTGCTGAACTTGGGGTCAGGCGCCCCACAGACAGCTTAAATCCGAGCCGACCTTGAGGCTGAGATGAGTCGGGGTTAACAGACGAGAGAGGGGCTAGCGACACATTCTCTCTAATGCACCAGCATACTAAAAGATGGGATTTCACACTGTCCCTTGTTCCAGGGCCAGGCAGCACTCAGGTAAGAGACCGTTAAGGACGGGATAGGTTTCCCTCACCAGAAATCAATCCGTTCAGGAATGACCCATCCAGAAGTGCATTCCAATCCCATATTTGCCAGTTGGAAGACATCACCGTTCTGGACTTCAATTTCCTCATCTGATACGGAGAAATTATACTACTTTCTCTGCTCTGATGCTTCAGATTTCTGGTTCTGGGGCCCTGTGCTCTGCCTCCTGCTGACTGGGGTCACCCAGCTTCCATCACACCAGAGGCTAAGCCAGGACAGAAATCCGGGGTCCTGGCACCTGGCCCTGCTGTGGGGCTCGGAGGGCTGCGGCAGAAGGAAACTGCGTCCCACCATGTAGCTCCTGCCCCATTCTAATCCCACGATTTGCTCCCGGTTGGCCTCTCAGCAAACACAGGGCCTGCCAGCGTCTAGGGGCTTGTCACCCTGTTAGCGGATTTGTTCCCGGAGACGGCTCAGTTAATTGGCCCTTTATTCGGGGATCAGGGCATATTTGCTCAGGGTTCCCTGAGCGGAGGCTGCAATTCAGCTCATGGGCAAGGCTGCTTCCTAATCCTTGTCATCCTGGTTTGGAGGCTGGACAAATAGTGGGACCACTCTCCTTTCTGGGACTCTCCTGGCCTGAATCTCCTGTTCCTCCTCTACACCTCGCCTCTTCTTGGGATGTTCTTTTTCCTATTCCCACCTTTCTTCTTGTTTCTCTCTGTGCTTTCCTTCTTGGTACTTCTCTGTATCTCTAGAATACTCTCCCTTTAAACAAACTCAGACCTAATGCCAAAAGAGGGTGAGTACTCAACTGGGGATACTGGAGAATAAACACCTCTCAAGTTCCCTTCCCCTGCCCTGGTGTTCCTAGAGCCCTGGGTCTAGGAGACGGTGAGACAGAGAGAAGACGGAGAAGGCCCACCAGGGGTCACACCTTCCAGTTCTTTCCTCAGCCCTCTCTTTCCCTTCCTTTATCTTAAAGTCAGATGGGCAGTCTGGAAACTGGCCCTGCACCTTGTCAAGTCCAGCTTCTCTCTGGGCTGTTCCCAGGCCATTCTAGAAGGAGTTTTCTTCCTATTTGTCTCCTCACTAGCCACGCCTCCCCTCCCACAGAATACCAACACAACTCCGGCTTCTCCCTCTTGCATAGACAGAGTAAGTAACTCCCTGCATCTACCTCCATTTCCTTACCTGTAGACTGTAGGTGCTCCTGTAGCACCTAAAACACTCTGAATGTGTGCAGTGAAATTGGGGAGCCCTTGTGTGGGGGTCCATTCAATTGATTTATAAGTTTCCACCTTGGACTGAAGAAAGAATCAGAGTTCAGGGCCTCTCTCTTCTACTGCCTCAGGAGACTACTTCTTTTCCAGAGTCTTATCAATAATACAGTCTGCACTTTAAAAAGGGTAAGGAAGAGAAAAGGGGGTTTGGAAGTTGGCAGAAAGAAGAGAGAGTAGCCCCAGGCAAGGAGAATGGGGAAAGTTTGTTCTGCTAGGGTTATGGCATCTAGGGGAAAGAAGTGTGTGTGTGTGTGTGTGTGTGTGTGTGTGTGTGTGTTGAGGGAGAGAATAGTTACCCCAGGCCAACTTCCTTGGCCTAGTGCCAGCACATAGGCCAGAGAATGTGGCAGGGAATTTTCAGGGACCAAGCTGGGGACTGTATGGGAGGCTTCTTGGTGGTCCCAAGCCTGCAAGCCAGCTGGTGGTGGATGAAGCTGCTGACATGTAATTGCCCAGGAGGGCAGTCTGAGGACAACCCCCCATCTCACACTGATTACTGCCACTGTCTGTCTTCCCAGTGCATGCACACGCACACACCCCCGCCCCCCCCCCCACACACACCGCCCAACCCATTTACATCCCCCTAGAGCCTGGAGCTTCCCATTACTCTCTCTGCCTGGACCCCTTCCCAGGGCACTGGTACACATTGAGCATATGTGTGTGTTTTGGGGGTGGAGGGGCAAGGAACTAACATCTGTCCCTCACCCCCACTAGGCTATGCCTGTGAATGACCCAGCAGGGTTGCTGGCTTCAGAGTGATGATGCCAGGGGGCAGTGACCCAGCCAGCAGGGGCCAGAGGGCCAAACGGGAGGGGAGATCAGAGAGCAAAGAGCAGACACCCGGCTGGAAAGCAGACAGCAGGAGCCTGCCCCCCGCAGGAGCCAGGGATTGCTGGCTCAACCCCTGTAGCTGCTGAGATAATAAGCCAGGGCCCCCTGCCCAAGAGTACCCCTTGCCCCACAGGGTTCCAGTGGAGGAGCCTGCTTTGCAAAGGACACTTTGCAACACACTCCATCAAGTCTTGAAATCTGGAGGCAACTGGGCAGAAATATCCAGACCCCAGTACAGACGGAATGAGGGCTAGAGGAGAAAGAGCTTTCCTGGGTCCCTTTTATAAAACTTGGTACAGAGCAAGCACTCCATAAAGACTGGTTTTGTGAATACATCTGATGAACTAGTTAGTCCTCACAACTGCCCCCTCAGAGCTCACCAGCTTCTCTGCCTCCCCCCTTCCCTCCTTATATTCATTTCCCAGGGCCACTGTTACAAAGTACGACAAACTAGTTGGCCTCACAGAGCAGAAATTTATTCTCTCCCAGTGCTGGAGGCTAGAAGTCTGAAGCCAATGTGTCAGCAGGGCTATGTGCTGTCGTAAGGCTTTACGGGAAATCCTTCCTTGCCTCTTCCAGACTCTGGTGGGTGCTGGCAGTCCTTGGCATTGCTTGGCTTACCCATCCATCATTCCAATCCCTGCCTCCGTCCTCACATGGCGTTCTTCCCTGTATGCCTGTATGTGTGTGTGCGTCTTATATATATATAAGGACAGCAGTCACTGGGTTAAGGTCTACACCAATACAGTGTGATCTCTTCTTAAACTAATTCTCTCTCCAAAGATCCTATTTCCAAATAAGGTCACATTCTGAAGTTCCCGGGGGATACGAATTTGGGGAGATACAATTCAACCCAATATGCTTTCTTTTCCTGTTGTTCTTCCCTGCTTCCCCCTCTATTATTCCTGGTGCTCTCCTAGGCGCCCCATTTTGCTGGTTTTGAAAATAGTTTTGTTATTATAGGCATAATACATACACAAGCAAAAATACCCAAGCAGAATAAGAGAGTATGAGATGAATAGTCAAAGTCCCCACCATTCTTTTGTTTTTAAGATTTTATTTATTTAGGGGCGCCTGGGTGGCTCAGTCGTTAAGCGTCTGCCTTCGGCTCAGGTCATGATCCCAGGGTCCTGGGATCGAGTCCCACATCGGGTTCCCTCCTCGGCGGGAAGCCTGCTCTCCCTCTCCCACTCCCGCTGCTTGTGTTCCTGCTCTCGCTCTCTC
>NW_023270387.1:19745653-20012214 GCF_011800145.1 Mirounga leonina | reverse complement strand
TCTCCCTCTCCCACTCCCGCTGCTTGTGTTCCTGCTCTCGCTCTCTCTGTCTCTGTCAAATAAATAAATAAAATCTTTAAAAAAAAAGATTTTATTTATTTATTTATTCATTCATTCATTTAGAGAGCCTGTGTGAGCAGGGGGAGGGGCAGAGGGAGAGGGAGAGAGAGAATCTCAGGCAGACTCTGTGCCAGGTGTGGAGCCTGACGCCAGGCTTGATCCCACGATTCCAAGATCATGACGTGAGCCGAAATCAAGAGTTGGAGGCTCAACCAACTGAGCCACCCAGATGCTCTAAAAGTCTCTCCACCATTCTTAAATCCTTCATCTTATAGACCCATTTGCCTGGGTAGCTACTGATGGTTTCCTGTGTATCTTTCCAGACTCTAAAAAAGCATGTATGTCTCTATCCTTTTAAAAACACAAATATGATCATACTATGTGTACTGTCTTACACCTTGCTTTTTTTAACTTATCAATATTTTTAGGGCACTTTTTCATATCAGTATGTGTATCTACATCTTTTTTACTTTAATGACTGCTTAATATTCCATCCTATGGATTTATCATACATTTGTAATCA
This sequence comes from Mirounga leonina, assembly GCF_011800145.1. Taxonomy (NCBI): domain Eukaryota; kingdom Metazoa; phylum Chordata; class Mammalia; order Carnivora; family Phocidae; genus Mirounga; species Mirounga leonina. The sequence goes on along the minus strand of NW_023270387.1, from coordinate 20,011,631 downwards.
GTCCCCTATTTATGGAAATTTGGATTGTATCTTTTTTTAAAATAAGCAGTGCTACAAATAAACATACATATATCTTTGCACACGTGTGTAACTGTAGGATAAATTCTTAGAAGTGAAATTGTAGAGGCAAATAATAGCTGAGAACAGCTAATGTTTGTTGAGAGGTTCTATCCATTCAACCACCTGGCGGATGTTCACCAGGTACCGACTACGTGCCAGACACAGTTCTGCAGGTAGGAGCTACCTGTGTGAGAAAGATAGACAAGGAATCTGGTCTGAGCACTTTAAAGACATAATCTGCTTTTCACAGGAGGCCTATAACGTATGTACTGTTATCTCTGTTTTTCAGATGAGAAAATTGGGCCTAACAAAGGATAGTAAGTGAAGTAATTTTACTTAAGTAAATTCCCCAAAATCACACAGCAAGACTTTTGAGCAGAGGAGTGACATAATCTGACTTATTTTTAATAGGATTTCTCTAGCTGTGATGGGAACAAACTGAAGATAAGGCAAGGGTAGAGAATGGGAAAACGGCTGGAAACCTTTTGCAATAACAGGCAAGTGATGATGGTGATAGGACCAGGGTGGTACCAGTAGTGATGAGTGATAGCCAGATTCTGGATATATTTTATTTTATTATGTTATGTTAATCACCATACATTACATCATTAGTTTTTGATGTAGTGTTCCATGATTCATTGTTTGTGTATAACACCCAGTGCTCCATTCAATATGTGCCCTCCTTAATACCCATCACCAGGCTAGCCCATCCCCCGACCCCCTTCCCCTGTAGAACCCTCAGTTTGTTTCTCAGAGTCCATAGTCTCTCATGGTTCGTCTCCCCCTCCAAATCCCCCCCTTCATTTTTCCCTTCCTACTATCTTCTTCTTCTTCTTCTTCTTTTTTTTTTAACATATAATGTATTGTTTGTTTCAGAGGTACAGATCTGTGATTAAATAGTCTTACACAATTCATAGCGCTCACCATAGCACATACCCTCCCCAGTGTCTATCACCCAGTCACCCCATCCCTCCCACCCCCCACCACTCCAGCAACCCTCAGTTTGTTTCCTGAGATTAAGAATTCCTCATATCGGGCGCCTGGGTGGCTCAGTTGGTTAAGCGACTGCCTTCAGCTCAGGTCATGATCCTGGAGTCCTGGGATCAAGTCCCACATCGGGCTACCTGCTCAGCAGGGAGTCTGCTTCTCCCTCTCCCGCTCCCCACTCTTGTGCTTTCTCTCTCTCTCTCACTCTCTCTCTCAAATAAATAAGATCTTTAAAAAAAAAAAAGAATTCCTCATATCAGTGAGATCATATGATACATGTCTTCCTCTGATTGACTTATTTCCCTTAGCATAATACCCTCTAGTTCTATCCAAGTCATTGCAAATGACAAGATTACGGTTTTTTTGATGGCTGCATAATATTCCATTGTGTGTGTGTATATATATATCACATCTTCTTTATCCATTCATCTGTCGATGGACATCTTGGCTCTTTACACAGTTTGGCTATTGTGGACATTGCTGCTATAAACATTGAGGTGCATGTATCCCTTCAGATCACTACATTTGTATCTTTGGGGTAAATACCCAGTAGTGCAATTGCTGGATCGTATGGTAGCTCTATTTTCAACTTTTTGAGGAACCTCCATACTGTTTTCCAGAGTGGCTGCACCAGCTTGCTTTCCCACCAACAGTGTAGGAGGGTTCCCCTTTCTCCGCATCCTCGGCCAACATCTGTCGTTTCCTGACTTGTTAATTTTAGCCATTCTGACTGGTGTGAGGTGGTATCTCATTGAGGTTTTGATCTGGATTTCTCTGATGCCCAGATTCTGGATATATTTTGAAATTAGAGCTGCCAAGATTTTACTGAGATGGGGAAGCTTAGATTCAATGAATAATATTAGGAAATTAGGTTTGGGGCATGTTAACTTTGAGATGATTGTTAGAAACCTTGGTGGTGTCATCACATGGGCAGTTGGATGAACTAGTCTTGAAGTTCAGAGGAGCAGTCTAGGCTAGAGCTATAAATTTGAGGGTCCTCATCATATAAATGGTATATAAAGCCACCGAAGTAGATGAGATCATCAAGAGAAATAGAATAAAATAGATAGGCCAAGGACTGGGCCTTTGGGTATTTTAACATTTAGAATTTAGGAAGTTGAGGATGAAGCAAAAAGAAAACTAAGAAGGGGCCAAAGAGATAAGAGGGAATCTGGGAGAGTGTGATGTCCTGGAACCCAAGTTAAGAAAGGGGAATCCAAGTGACAGAGGAGGGGGTCCATGGTAAGTGGAGTAAGATCAACTAGGATGAAGACAAAGATTAACCACTGGATTTAGTAACATGGATGCTACTGTTGGTGATGAGAAAAGCAGTTTTGGTGGATTGGCGGAGGCAAAATCTGACTGGAGTGGATTCAAGAGTAAATGGAAGGAAAAGAATTAGTTTTGCCAAAATGGGAAGATTTGTAGGGAGACAGTTGAAAAAAGTAGAAAAAAAATATATTAAGACATATATAAATATATATTTATATATTTATACACATATGGGAGAAACAAACTCGTGTTTATGCACTGACTGAAATTATCTAATAGAGAAAGGAAATCCATGATACAAAGAAGAGGGGGGAGAGTTGCTGGAACAATGTCCTTATATGGGAGACATGATGCACTCTAGCCCATAAGTGAACAGGTTCACTTAGGAACATTATTCATCCACAGTAACAGACACAGGGTAGGGTGTCTGGACACATACAAATAGGTGGTAAGATGTGGCGGGAGCCAGTGGGAATTCTCTTCTGATTCTTTCTCCATTTCCCATGAAATAGGAAGCAAAGTTATCAGCTAAGAATGAACATAGGGGAAGAGGTGTTGACAGTTTGAGGAGAGAGAAGAGTGCATAACAGTCATGTGGGAGAGCAAAAGACTTAACACCTGAGGAAATACAATGTAATCCTAGGCAGCATTAGAGGACTGCTTGCAATCATGAATTAAAAGTGAGACAACTGTGGTGCCAGGGTGGCTCAGTCGGTTAAGCATCTGACTCTTGATTTCAACTCGGGTCATGATCTCAGGGTCGTGAGATTGAGCCCCACTGCGGGCTCCATGCTGGGGGTGGAGCCTGCTTGAGAGTCTCCCTCTCCCTCTGCCCCTCCCCCATTCTCTCTCTCTTTCTCAAAAAATGAAATAAAAATAAAAGTGAGACAACTGTGCATGGTTTTGCATTTTTTTCCGTGTCCATTCAGCTCCTTGGGTGTAGGTACAGAGGAGGTAGAGAGTTGGATTTTCCCATCTTTGTGGGCTAGCCAGACAACCTTAAAGAAATGAGAGTCAGGTAGGGAAGTTGAGAATGTATGCAAGAAACATTCTGATGATTGAGTAAAAAAGGAAGTAGAGCCATGAGTTGATAAACTGAAAAAAGTGACAGTGAAAAGGAGTTGAGATAAATGGAAAGAACTGATCAAGGGATTGTCCTAATGGGGTCTAAAGTTTGTGGGAATTGGAATATCAGAAGAGGTGAACAGCAAAAAAAATAGGAGATGGTGGTTGGAAATGAGAATGCTTGAAATTAAGATCATGAAGTAGTTCGGTTATTGCTTATGACAAGGTCTGCCAGGGTATGACCACAGGAAATAACAGCTAGGGTAGCGCAGACAACAAGACTGTGGTAGGAAAGGTCAAGAAACTGAGCAGCAAGGATATTGGATGGATCATCTAAGTGGTCATTAAAACCATCAAGAATTAGAGCAGGGGAAGAGTGGGTGAGAGACAGCTAACTGGGAGCTAAAACACACAAGGAACAAGGTGACATGACCCTGGAGTCGATAGTGGGTGGTCCTGAGATGGTGGGTTGTAGAGTCTTATGACATTAGACTGAAAATTGGGGAGTTTTTTAGGGAGGAGGCAGGGAGAATGGTTCAGATTCAACAATAAAGAGGAAGGAGTATGCTTATCGCCCTTTAGGAGCAGTGATACAGATTTGTGGAGGAAAATAGCTGCCTCGTTTTTATGTCCTCTACTAATTTTAAAGTTTTCATCATGGAGACCTTGAACACTCCTTGTTTGTTTATTCCAATGTTTATTATTGTTGTGTTACAAATGTATACAGGATCTTTCTTTTGGACTCCTAACCTCTCCATATCCCCCTTAAACTCTGAGCTGAGCAGGCCACTCCAGTGAGTTTCTGAGAGGTATATCATCAGCTCTGTACCTCCTGCCCAATTCAATGCCACTGCCTTACCATCTTTCATTCTGACAACTGAAAACTAACTCCCTGCATCCAGTCTTCCACTGAGAATCCATTCTCCACACTGCTGCTTTGAGGAGTTGTCATATAGTTGCTCAACCCCCATTTAATAAGCACCTACTAAGGACTGAGCTACAGGCTTGGCTCTAATGTTCAAATTTGATCATGTCACTCACTCACTTAAGGATTATAATGGCCCCTCAATTCCTACAGGATAGATCCCACGCTAGTGGCACCCAAGTATGGCCATAGTCCAGATGCTGTCTGCCTTTCCAAGATCTTCTCCATTACCCCACAACTACCCCCTCCCCTCTGGCCATCCATAATCCCACCACCAAGCTACCTTATTTCTGTCAAGTGTGATGTTTCCCATCGCCTATTCTTGAAAAGCCCTCTCCCCTCCATTCTCCACCTGCTGGGTTCCTTTCATCCCGGCAATTCAGCTTTAGTCACCTGATTAATGAAGCCTTCCTGACTCCCCCACATAGATTGCAGTGTCCTCCCAAACCACTTGGTTTATTCCCCTACTGTATAACTTTACATACAATGCTTTAATTATTTGCTTACATCTACCATCCCCCGTAAGCTCCAAGTTCCCTTTAGAGAGTACGGACTACATCTTTGTACCCTGGTGTCTAACTTAATGGGCAGCATATAGTCAGTGCTCATTTAATATTAAGGAATTACATGAATTACAATGGATAACATTAATTGTAAATTTACTGTCGCCAGGGCTGTTCGAAGTGTTTTGCTCATTTAATTCTTCTAAAACTCTACGAACACGTACTGTTATTACCCTCATTTTACAGATGGGGAGACTTAGAGTGATCAAGTAACTTGCCCAAAGTTACTTGGTTAGTAAATTGAGGACCCAGTATTCAAACTCAGGCCAAACCTACACCAGAAGGAAGACTCCCCCTGTGACCCCCCTCAATATTCTACTCTTACATATAATTCTAGTAACAGAATAACTTCTACAGTCACATTGTTGAGTATAATCCATTAAGACATCCAGGTCTTTTTCTCCCATTCTGTTTTTAGTTCCTAAATTCCTTAGTCCCTTGTACCTATCATTATTAAACCTGCTGCTCTTTATATTTGCTCATTTCTGTAATTCCTTTTTTAAAATATTTTATTTATTTGAGAGAAAGGGAGAGCACAGAGGGAGAGTGAGAGGGAGAAGCAGACTCCCCGCTGAGCAGAAAGCATGCCCTGGGGCTCGATCCCAGGACCCTAAGATCATGGCCTGAGACGAAGCCGGATGCTTAACCAACTGAGTCACCCAGGAGTTCCTCATTTCTGTAATTCCTGACATTTTTGCAGTTTCAGGGAAGTCAGAAAGGGGCTCTGTTCTTTATCTCTTAATCTGTACATGAGCATTAAATTCACAAAGGAAGAGACTAATTAAGATCTTCAAATCCGCTGCATCCAACAGAGGGTGTTCCATTTTTCAATTAAAGAGGACTGTTCCCTCGCCTCTAACGATTTACATTGAGAGGGAAATGCTTTTGCGTTAAATGTATATGTGAACGGTTTTCCACCTTACTTTACTGAGTCTTTATTTTCCATGTTTCTTTGGTTGCCTATGTATATTCATAGGTTTGTCTATGTTTACCTCAAATACTAGACTTATCTCCTTTACTTGCTGGGATCCCTCTGCCCTGGAGTCCTTCCTTCCACTGTTCTACACTGATCCTTGGTTTTCCATACCATAAGGGGCTCCTTTTCATGAGCTCAATTCCTTGGAGTGAAGATGACTCCAAGATCTTTCCGGGCTCCCACAAAGAAGCACAGTCTGACCTAGAAAAATACAGCTTCATTGTGACCTCATTCCCCATCTAGATGATGAGTAGAGATTCAACCAGATTTTAGGAGCAGCAGAGAAGTCACTATTCTGACCAGTAATGGGAACCTAGGCTGCCTTTCCTTCCTTCCTTTCATGTGGCCCTCTCCTTTTCCCATGTCTCTCTCCCCTTCCATCTTCCCTACCCCCATCCTGCTGCCTCTTTATTTTTAAAGACTTACCTCCTAGGTCCTGATTGCATAGCTCATAAATATTCAACATTCCCTAGAAGCAACCTCTGAATGATATTTCACTGCTCAGTGTTATTCCTTCATCTAATCAGAAATGGGGCTTGACTTTTCCAGGGTCATTTGCCTCCGCCCCTGTACCCTGAACTGATCAGCATGGGGGCCTTATTCTCCTCTCCATGATCTTCATCATAAAGGGATTGCCCACTGTGACTGTGGAGCCCCTCATGGGCTCCAACCTTGATAGGCCCTGAGACTCCTACCTCTAAATGTGAGAATTCTCAAATATCCCATGAGGAGAAGGTTTGCCTATTCTAGGACAACAGAAGAGGAGAACGGATCTGGAGTTATGACCCAGGTAGAAAAATTATAAGCACTGTCCTTGACACGTAGAAGACATTTAGCAAATATTTTCATTGTGTTGAATGATTTCTTATATGCATATAAAAATGGAAAGAAAAATAAACCAAAATATAAGCAATATTTGGTGAAGTGTGAGGGAATATATACAATTTTTCCATCTTTTCTCCATTTAAAAATATTTTGGTCATTAATAGTGGAAAATATAAAAGTATCATTTCAAAGGTGCTAAGTAGAGGAAGGAGGCAGGCAGATTATGGGTCCAGGACTGTCCTCAGGACAAAAAGCTCCCACTTCAGGGGCACGCTGGAGCAGCCCAAGCCCAAGGCTGCAGCTAGTCTCACCTTTTCTCCACTGGTTTGGAAAAAGGATCAGCAAAGCCCCCACTCTTTGCATTGGAGGGAAGGACGGAACAGAGACGCGGGAATAGGAAATAAATGCAGGGAATCAAAGAATGGTAGGTCCCCTTGCAAATATCCTCCCCCAAACCTCCCTTTATGACATCTTAAACAGATCTCATCCAGCCTTGGCTTCAATCCTTCCAGAGACAGGGGGCTTAAAACCTGGTGAGGGAACTGAGTCCAAGAGGAAGCAGCTCCAACAAAGAGAAGAGGTCTTGTCTGTGGATATCGGCCACACGTCTAGCTCTGTCTCTAGCAAAATAATTGGTTGGGAAGTGGCTCAGAAGACAAACAGGATCAAGAAACAGAGATGGAATCCAAGAGTCAAGGAAAAGAAATCTCTTGGTAAGGTTCTAATATTAGTTGAGACATTGGAGACTCAGGGCCAGGCTCACCCTGTAATGCTCTGCCCAAAACACACAAGAGGACCTGGGTTGGCAGAGGTTGGGCCAGTGTGGACAGCAATGGCTTGGGCCAGTGTCCAAAGACGCAGTTTCATGGCCCCCATTTAGGTCCTCTTTGGGCACAGCTTAGGTTGGAGAAGGGAGTGGGAAATATTCTATGGGGCTATTTCAAAAGGCTACGGCAGCTGTCAGAGGAAGCTGTAAAAGTGTGTGTGTGTGAGGGGGGAGGGTCGGTGTGGGGACAGGGCCCATGTGTTTTGGGCTCTATTAACTAACTCCCTCCCATCCATCACAGCCTCCCCCCGGGGGCCGCTACTGCCCTGGCAGCTGGGTCACCCCGGGGAGGCTGGGCTGGGGGTCCCTGAAGGGAGCCAGGCTTCAGGCAGAGCAGCGGAGACACATGTGTGCCTGGCTGGGTTGGGGCTGGCGCCTCATTGAGAAGGGGGCTCTCCAAGCTGGGCTTCATTAGGGCAGTGGCACTAATAGGGGAGGGGGTGCAGGGGGCCGGGCTGACAGCCAATTACTTGCTCGTCTGCATTATGGATTAACCCATCTGGGCCTGGGAGATTGGCTCTGAAAGGGGCACAAAAGGGGGGGCGTGACCACAATCACACAGTGAATTATCCCGTCTGAGCGCAATTGTCCAGCAACAAACGGGGCCTCAGGATGGGTGACCCCCTTGGGTTCTCTCCATCCCCCACCCCTTGCCCCACAAGAAGAACCAGAGATAAACTGCTGCCTGGTTAAAAGGCAGGGTCTGGGACAAGGAGAACAGGGATGCCATTCCAGAGAGGCAGGGAATTTAGGGGAGGAGGCTGGGTTTGAGATTAAGTCAGAGAAGCCCAGAGCCAAGCAAAAGTTCCCCCAACAGACTTTTGTACCTCACTCCTCCACCTCAGAGGGAAAGCCTGACAGAAGAAACTCACCTATCTGGAATGCCGAGCAGAATCAGAGAGTGGAGGGCCTCAGCAGAGGCTAGGGGGCAGGAATGAAAGGAAGGACCCTCAGAGTCAGGTGTCTCGCTTCTCACCCGTCACCCCTTCTAAAGCTAATTGATTCCAGACATGAATAAGGGGTCCTCACATGGGGTCTTGGAGGACCCCTGCCCTGCTCTGGCATCCCTGATGCTCTCCCAGTGGGAATGCCCGCACCCTCCCCCGCACCTCCTTCCTCCAGGAATAAATCCACGTGCTGGGTGATGGAGAGAAGAATGGGAGGGGGCAGCAGGCAGGGGGCTTTCTCTGGCTAATCCCCTCATTACCATCTCATAATCAGAATCACGCTTTCAATGTAAATGGGGATGTTAAATATTGGTTTCTCTAGACACAAGCTCCTTTGGAGAAAATTACTGATGCTCCCCCTTTTGCCAGTGCTGGCCAGCTCCCACAGTGAGGGGGTGGTGTGGAGTGTTAGTGGGGGCTGGGGGCTTAAGAGTCCGGTGGCTGATGGGGAAGGTGGGGGGATCTGACAAGACGGGGCAGACTGATTTGTTTTTAGTTGGCCTGGGCGGCCTCAATTTCCCCGATTCCGCAGAAGAAACTCATCCAGAGGAAACTGACTCGTTTCAAACTCACCAAGACTTTGTTGGAGCTGACTGGCTTCTGGTCTCAAATCACTCTTGACTGGAGATCAGTATGGAGTTGTGGAGCCCAAAGTCAGAATACTGGGGTAAGGGAGGTGTATTCATTAAGGAGCTCAGGCACTGTTGCCCATTGCTAGAAACCCCTGGCATACCCCCGGGGAAGTGACCTGGACTCTCCTTCCAACCATTTCCAGATACAGAGCACATCAACTTACAAAGGCTCTTCAAGGCAAAGCTTTGTGCCTGTCCTTTCCCATCAACCCCATGAAATGGGTATGACAGTTATCAATCCCAATGGGCAGGCTCGGAGTCCTCAAGCAACCCACCCAGGTTCACACGGCTGGTCAACAGCAAATCCATGTTGGAACATGGTTCTTCTGAGTCCAGCGTCATCCCTTTGTGCCATGTTCTATCCTTGAAAATTGAGGCGACTACTCCTATGTCACTTGTGTGGACATAGACAACACTGGGTGTGTCTGCAGTCTGACCATAGAGGGGTGTGCATGGACGGTAGGTATGGGGGGGCAGGCAGAGGTCATTTTCTGCTCTTCTCTACCAGCATAGGTTAGGACACAAGGCCCCAGACTGTTGGGGAGGCTGTCATACTGCCTGTTCTCTCTCTGTTCAGGGCCTCCATCCCTCACTGCCTCCTCTCCACCCTGGGTTCAAAACTGGGAATGAAAAAATTCATATCAATATTGATGATAGGGGCTTCTTTTCAGTTTTGCTTAGCATTTTACAGTTTTCAAAGTCCTTCCCGTGTGTTATAGGATTAGATCTTTACAACCACCCTGTGAACTTGCACCATCACTTCATGCTTAAGGACACAGGTTCCCCCCGAGTCACACTAGATTTACTTGCCAGCCCCACTGCTTAGTAGCAGGGTGACCGCGGGTCGGTGGTGTCACATTTCCTGCCTCAGTGTCCTTTTCTGTGGAACACAGATGATTATAACAGAGCCTACTTTCTAGAGTTGCCGGGAACAATAAATGGGATTATACATGCCAAACGCTTAGACTAGTGTCTGGCATAAACTAAGTTCTCAATCAATGTTAGCCATTTTGAGGGGGGTAAGGAGCATGGTCCAATTTGACAGATGCAGCAACCGAGGCCCAAAAGATTAGGAATTCGGTTAAGGTCCCTCGGTTGGTAACAGCAGAGCTGATTCTTCAAGCCGGGTGGGAATGACAATCTGCAGGTGGTCTGGGACTTCTGCCCGACGTTCCTCAAGGTGAAAAGAAAAGGGCGATCTTCCGAGGTCCTTTGTTGTGTCGTAGATGGCAAGGGCAGGTTTTCTGTTTAGCCAGGTTAGGCCCCCGCGGAGGCAGGAGAAGCGAGTTCCCCACTGCGGCCAGCACGCGGCGGCGGCGGCGACCCGTCCCCTCCCTGGGCCGGAGGCGGCGACGGGAGCCAGGGGCACCATGTGGCTTGCGCTAAGCCTCTCCTGAAAAGAGAGGGCGGGAGATGCCTTCGGAGGGCCCCCTCCAGGGCCTCCGAGACGGCTTCCGCTGCTCAGCTCCCTCCGTTTAGCTTTCCCCTCATTAACTCCCCGGCCTCATTAATCAGCCGCGATGAAATGCGCCCCCGGGAACACTGCCCGCCAGCTCCACGGCTTGGCGCTTTAATTATCCTCCCAGCGGGAGGAGGCGGGGTGGGCGACGTGCGCGCGGCCGAGGCGCGCACACGCACACGCACACACGCCGGCCCGGCGCGCGCACGCACCCACACACACGCACACGCACACAAGCCCCCCACCAGCCCGCGGATGGCCAAGCCCAAGCAGGTCCTGGGGCGTGACCCAGCCAGGGCAGCGGACACCGGGCTCGGTTCCCAGGATGCTGCATCAGCCCCAGGTAGCGCTAGCGTCTCCTCGGCATCTGTCGAATGAGTCTACTAGGGAGTTGTCCTTTGCATGAAGTCCCCTCCCTACGAGGGAAGGGGGAGCTTCTCTCCCCAAAAGTCCCGAAACCTTCATCTCTCTAGTCTAATTTCATTTACTCATCAAATCCTCGCTGAGCCGCCTGCTGTGTGCTGTCGTTTTAGGTGTTGGAGACACAGACACAGTGGCTTCAGGGAGTTCCCACACCATCCAGGAGGGAGACAAATGGAAAAAAAAACCAACCCAACTTGAAAAAGCAAAATCAAAAACCCACCAAGGCAAGGGGAGGTTCTTAAAGGAAGCACAGGATGCCATAGACGTGCAGAGCGGGACGTGGAATGCAGCCAGGGCCTGCCAAAAAAGGTTTCCTAAGGGGATCAAAGCTTGAAGTGGGACTTAAACTCTAAGTGGGAGTTCGCTGGTGAAGGAGTGGTGCCTAAAGAAGCATATCGCAAATACAGGGGACAAAAGCTAGACAGCACTGTGTGTGCAGAGCCCTGTGGGTAATTTGATCTGGTGGAGGACAGGGTCCTGACCAGGGGACAGCAGGAGGTAAGGAGGCAGATGTGGTAAGACCCAGGTGAAGAGGGGCCTTGTATGCTATGCAGAGGTTGATTAGATCTAACCTAAAGGCAATGAGGACTTACGGAGAGATTTTAAAGCCAGACAGTGACATGATTAGGCCCATGTTTTGGAAAACCTCTTTTCCATCGAGGAAGATGATTTGGAGGGAGACAGGAATGAAGGCAGGGAGGCCAATTAGCAAGCGAGGTGACTGACTGGCTGTGGGAGGAGAAATGGGAGGGGGGGAGTTTGAAATATTCCCAAGTTTCCTCTGCAAAGGATGGTTTTGGGAATTGGGAGGAAGATGATATTGAGATATTCCAAGGTGTCAGACCCATCTCACATTGGAGGGAAGGCAGAGTCCAGATACTTCTCCCCTCACGGGAGGCTTATCTTCTTATCCCAGGTAAATAATTTACTTCATCAGTTCTCTCATCTGTAAGATGAAACATGGGTTGGATTGGGCTTACAAACTCATACCTGTGGGGTCCAGGAAGATTAAAAAAAAAGATCTAAGCAGACCAGGGCAAGAACAAATGCCCACTAAAGAGAGCAGTGCCCTTCAACCACAGACAACTCCAGCCATGCTGGAAAGGGGCTCAGGGTTGCCAGATCATCTACAAGAGACATCAGGCCTCAGTATTTTTAATATGGTATCTCCTAATTTAAAAATACCCATGCAATCAAAACATACTTGGCGTGAAACACATTACATGTATTGAAATCCATGAAATCATAATGACATATATTTTTAAAATCATTGCTCACCTTTAAAATATGCTAAGTAATAAACTTTCTTTAGAGAAGTATTCCAGCTAATAAATGAAGATGGACTCACAGAATTAGAATATCACAATTTGGCAAACCCTAATGAAATAATGGGTCTAGGCAATGATCATTTCTGGATGTTAATATAACAACAACAACAAAACAGACCAGCAACCATTACTCTGGGGACAAACAATACTGCCTATGAAGAATTCATACCAAAAAAATCAGGCATTAATTGATCTAGCTTCTATATCTTGCAACTAATTTACAGAAAATATAGGGGCAGAAGAACATGTTAAATGACACTATGGGGATACATTCAACAAAATCCAGACTGTGGAAAATTCTACGGAACAAACGACCCAGTTTTTCATCAAATAAATTGCAAGGGGAAAAAAAGAGATTAAGCAGAGGACATCAGGTTAAAAGAGTCATTACACTATACAGACTCATTTGTATTCTATTTTGAAAAACAATACCAATGAAGAAAAATAATTGAGACAATTGGGGAAGTTTGAACATTGATTACATATAATGATATATAGTAGGTTGATAATGGTATTGTCATTACATTACTAAATGAGTTCTTACTTTTTAGAACTACATTGAAATATTTACAGAAGAAATATGATTTCCAAGATTTGCTCCCAAATCATGAGTGGAGAGTAGGGGTATAGATGACAGGAGATTGCCTTTGAATGTTAAGTGCTCAGGCTGGGTGATGGATACACGGGGCTTCATTCTATTATTCTAATTTTGGATATTATCCACAATATACTCTTATCCATAATAGAATGTTTTATATCATATATATATATATACATATATATCCACACATATGTGATGTATTTCACACGAAGTATTTTTGATTGCATGGGTGTATGTGTATATATATATATATAATAGAATGTTTTAAAAATACTTTCTGGGCCAAAATGTGTCTGTTGCCTCCATTGGGTTCATGGGCAGCCAGGTTGTGGTTCCATTCACCTCTAAATTGCCCATTAACCAAACCATCAGTGGTGAGAAACTTTATTACTAGACCTCATTTTCCCCAAATCTTTTTCTGGTCCCTTTTCAGCTCCTTTCCCAGAGGTGCCCATCTCCCAGGGAACATGAGATGGTGTGCAGAGAGGAGCATTAAAGAAAGCCATAAACACTAGGACGAGTTCCCCGGGACAGAAGACACAGGGGATTAGGGTGTGTGGAGCTGGAAGTTACCTGCTGTCACAACCTAGCAGCCTTCCTTAAAATCCCTGCCTGCGCCCTTCCACCCTTATCCCACTCTTTCATCTCAGCCTTAAAGGTACACACATCTGGCCGATCTCCCACCTTTTACCTCTGCGTTCCAGAACCCAGACAAAGGCATCCACTGCCCAGGAAAAAAAATAAACAAATAAAAATAAAATAAAATAAAATAAAAGGCGGGAATCTCCCCGGAGCAGTTCGGATTAGAGAAGAGGGTTGTCAATGTGGGGAGACCGAGCATTGGGGTGGGGGTGGGGAGCGAGAGAAAGTCCCCTTATCCACTGGCACGCGTGAGGGACAGTGTTGGACCCAGGCTGACTGCTTTTTTTGTGTGCAGTCTCTTCTGGTTGCATCCCCCCCCCTGCCTCCACCCCCACTTCTCCCTCCGCAGCGGACGACCCTTCCCCCCGCACGTGTCTGCGGCGCTAACTGCTCATTTAGAGCCGGAGAGGCGGGCTGGGAGAATGAATTACGCGAGCCGGGAGCACCGGGAGGCGGGGGGCCCGGGACGCGGGGCGCCGGGCGGGCGCGGAGTGGGGACGGACAATAGGCAATCGGCGGACCCCGGGGCTGCGGGGCGTGCGGGGGGACGACGCCCACAGGGAGCGCGCTCCCGGGAAGAGACCGGCCCCTCCGCAGCCCGCAGCCCGCAGCCCTCTTATTGTTCCTCGGCTCCTCCTCCCGCCCGGCCCTGGGGGCCCAGCTTGGCACCGGCGGGAAGCGTCCGGCGAGGGTCGCTCCCGGCCGCCGCTGGACCGGTGTCCTCGGTGCAGGCCTCGCCCCTCCGCCCTCGCGCGCTCCGGCCCAGGGGTCTGCGCGCAGTGGTCGGCCGGCCGGCCCTCCCTCGCTCCCACCTCTTTCATCAGCCGCCCCCCGGCCGGTCCCGGTAATTGGTCTCGAGCTCCTGGCCCCCGCGCCATTGTGTGCACGTTAGGGTGAGGCCGGGTCTCCGCGGTGCGATGGAGGGTGACCGCGCGCGCGGCTGCGACCCCCGCTTCACACCTGCTCCCCTCCCCCAGCCCGGGGCCGGCGCGGGTGTGTCCTCTCCCTCCCCGCGGGAGGGGTCTCAGCTGGGGCTGCACTTGGTAAAGAGGCCGTGGAGAGGACGCGGCGGCCGGGGGAGCAGCTATAAATTTGGAGCAGATGCGGCCTGACAGTCACCCAGCCCGGGGAGGTGGCGGGGGGGTGGGGGGGGCTCCGTGCCCCTGCCAGGCCCCATCTTCTAGTCTGCAGCTGGGTTAGACGCACCCGGGCCGAGGTGACCCGGACTGCGGACAGACGGAGCCTGTCCCCGCGCTTGTGCTCTTTGTGTATCCACGTGTGGAGAGGAGGAATGGAGGTCAGGGAGATGCCCGCATAAGCTTATTACTTTTCCCCTTTTAAAAAAGAGTGTTTTTTTTTTTCAGAAGAGACAGGCAAAGTCTGCGCCCCTGGCTCTGAGCTGGCACTTTCCTGCAGCAGCTCGAGGAAAATATGGAAAAATAACAGAAGCATGCTTCAGTTGTTCTTTCTACTCTTTTTAATCAAGTGCCCATTTTGTGCTAGAAATGCCAGGTGGGGAGGCACAGGCAGACAGGATGGGGGGGGGGGGGGGGGGGGGGGGGGGACTTGCTGGAGGGGGCTCACCACTACACCACACTGCCAGGGAGCTACAATGGGCCTCCCATGGATCTGGGAGAGAGTGGACAGAGTTGGAGCTGAGCATGGGTACAGGTGGGCGCAGCCCCGGTTTCTCCTACTTGGCCTGGACAGTGTAAGGCTCCCTCTAGAGCAGTATGAATTGAAGGCGGAGTCCATGTTTCTAGTATGAAGATCATGGTACCATAACCAATCTAACCTAGAGTAAATTTGGGGGTTAGTGTCCACAACACAGACGCCAACCTGAGTTGGCAGAAACCTCTGCAATGACTCTGTGGTCCCTCCTTGTAGCTGTCCCTCTGACTCCTCTAACACTGTGGGGCTCACTCTGGCTTGTAGGATCCTTCGCTCCTTCCCTTCCCTTCCACTCTAATCGGTCAGTCTCCCTGGTCTACACCCACAAGGTTTACTAAACTGGTGGTTCTCAGACTTTAACTTGCATCAAAATGCCTGGAAGGCTTGTTAAAACACTCCCAGCTTGATTCAGTGGGTCTTTGGTAGGGTATGAGAATTTGCATTTCTAGAAGTTTCCCAGGTGATGACAATGCTGATGCTTGGGACCATACTTTCAGACCAGGGAAGATGGAAAGCAAAAGTAGGGGCTGAATACTGAAGTACTGTATGTGTGGTACTGGAAACAGTTATTGGCAGTTCAAGCTCCCAAGCTCCCTCTGAGGGAGATAGGCTAAGTCACCAAGGAATTGTGGGCATGGTCCTGAATTAGCCCAGTGCCTGTGACTTTCCTGGAGACTTAGCACTCCCCCTAATGGATTGTAACGATTCTGCGCTTTCCTCCACCTTACAAATGGAAGCAGGAATGACCCTAATTTATTTTCCCAACCTAATTTGGTCATCCATTCATCTCTTTGTCACTAAAGGAGCAGGGGTGTTGTCATAGATGTTTCTGTTTGCAAACTGATCAGCATAGGTTTTTGGTATTCAGTAGTGAATCAATGAATGTGTATGAATAAGTCAACTATGCTTTTATTTCTCTTTAGGAGAACCCTAATACTTACAAGTCCCCTCCTCTTCACTCTTTGCTCCTCCCAGCTGTTCTGAAACAATTTAAAGGTGATTTAAGATGTTTGAATTCCAGATGGTTGCCAAAAAGTTCTCTTTGAGGTGTCAGAATCTTTATCATCAGTTAGAAGCCTTTGGCAGGTGGCAAGGCTTAAGTCAGAAACTGAGGATGGATTTGCAAAAATTGAATAGCGAGAGAGAGGGAGGGAAGGAGAGAGATAGGGGAGGGGGAAGGAAGGAGAGAGGAAAGGAGGGAAGGAAAGAGGGAGGGAGATTGGATGAGAAAAATGTGGCATTTCATTTCTTACCACCAGGTGGCGGACCTTTCCTCAGGAATGTGAATCACCCTACATTTGAAGCCTGGCCTAAACTCTACTTTTTTCAAATCAGAGCCAGGACAAAAGGGCTGTTTCTCTTATTAGAAGACTCGGGAATTGAGGCAGGGAGAGCAGTTGCTTGTAAATACCTTTGTAACTGCTGCCAGGGTACTCGAGTACCCTGAGCTTCCTTATCGTCAGAAAGGTATCAATGAGACCTTCTAGTTTTTCCTTCTGGAAAAGAGGTACACCCTTTGCAGATGTAAGAAAATGGATTATGTAACTAAGAAAAACACAAAGAATGTAACTTCAGACCAGAGGTTTCTGGTACCATAAAGACATGTGGCAGCCCTAAACCACTTTATAGGCACATTGTTTGGCTTCTTTCTCCCGGCCATTGTCTGGGAGGCACCCCTCTACTTCCTACCATCCAAGAGTTCTTTGTTCTGTTGCTCATATTGAATTTTTTCAAACAAACAAACAAGCAAACAAATGAAAGCTTTATTCTAACCCTAGAATCTGCTCAGGGACCTTTTTATGAAATTCCAGCTTGCAATCTAATGGACAATGGATGGTCTCTATTATACCCAAATGATCGTGACCCTCAGATGATACTCAACATTGAACAAAAATCTAAACCCTACAATAACTAAAGCAAGAGTTGCACACATACAACAGGAATATATGTATGTGGGGCACCTGGGTGGCTCAGTCGGTTAAACATCTGCCTTCAGCTTAGGTCATGATCCTGGGGTCCTGCTTCTCCTTCTCCCTCTGCCGCTAACCCCACTTGTGCTCTCTCTCGCTCTCTCTCTCAAATAAATAAATAAAATCTTTAAGAAAAGAATATATGTATGTATCTCTTACAGGAGGGCTCAATGAAAGTTTTGGGAGAAAGGAAGATGAAGATTTCTGTTCTATACACCTTTCTCATCTCAGGTGTAGGTACAGCAGATACTGGGAATATAGTAGTATCCACCCCAAAGCCAAGGTCAGAGCAGATCACTCCTTACATAGAAAACAAGAAGTTGGATATACCAGTATCAGGTTCTCTAACATAAGTGGGGTATCATCCTGTTAGCCTGCAGGGGTCCTTACTTCTCTCAGCTGATCAATGTTAGGCCTTCTACCTTATTTGGGAGTGGGCAGATCCCAGGTGCATACTGACAATCTCAGACTAAGCAAAGCTCCCCCAGCCAGAGTCCTTCATTGGTCAATTCTCTGCCGAGGCCTCGGCTCCCTTGTTCACCTTTGATATTTATGGATATCGGTGGTAAAGACAGAGACTATGAAAAGAAAGTATTATTTAAATAGTACACATTTGTTGTGTGTTTTTTTTTTCTCTATGTGGGTTAACAGAGTCACTCAAAACATATTTATGGAATGCCTTCAGGGCACATCACATGGTACTTCACCCTTCATTGAAAATCCATTAAAACAATTACCAGGTCACGCTTGGAAACTTTTTTTCACAAAGGAATTTGCTTTAGTTGCTCGGTTAGCAGGAACTAATTTGAGATGCAAATTTAACAACCCCGTTTGTACTAGGAAGACCTTATGTAAACCATCACACAGTAAAGTAATATCTGTGAATTTATTCACACCTGTATCTGAGTATATGGACTTAAAAGCTACAAACCTAATGGGATAGTGTTCATGTGAGAGAAGAATAACTTTAGAAGTTAGTGAATCATCTTCTACTAATGCTCCAAAGTTATATGTTTACCTGGAAGGTTATGCCTTGGTTATAGGCCATCTAAGACCACCAATAAATGAAAGTGTGTTCACATCTATAACACTTACGGAATGTCCTATCTTCTTGACTCTCATACCAGGACTAGGCTCAAAAAAAACAAAAAACCAAAAAACCAAAAAAACAAAAACACTGAAACCCTACTTTTTACTGAGATAATGTTGATCAAGGCAAATATCCAGACACATTCAAACCAACATTTGGTCTTTGAAATTAATTTATAATTGTTTTTTCCCACTGCTACCTTTAACAGCATTTATTAGCACATGTATGTATACCAAGTTGGTTCTGTCTTCTTTCAGTTACTCATTTAAAGGAATTTTAAATGGAGCTTTTTCTTCTTGAATAGCCCAAGTTATCTAGCAGAGAGATGCAGTTTGAAGGAGTTGTGGGGTCTTGTTAATGGTTCCCAGTTGCAGCAGGACCCCCCCCCCCAACATTCTATTCCTGTCCCTTGTTTCTAGTCCCAAATCTTCTCTGCAACCAGTGTCTAATCCAGAACACTCTACTGTATCCCCAGCCTTTTTAAGGCAGGAGGAGAGACAAAGAGTAGAGGTGGGCAGAGGGTCTTACTCTGCCTTAAAAGGATACACTTTCTAGCAAATGGCAGAACTGACATAAAATAACTGACATAAGGAAAATAGTGCAGGTTTTAGAGAATAAGCTGACATCAGAGAGTCTCAGGTTCGAAGTTGAGATTCACCACTTACCAGGGATAAGATTTGGGGCAAGGAACTTAACTTCTCTGAGCTTTGGTTAACTTCACTGTAAAGCGAGGCTTAAATAAGATAATGCATAGGAAATGCTTCATAGCGTGTCTAGTAGAAAGCATCAGTGAATGAAAGCTCTTCGTATCCCCCAGACCCGAAGCTCTGTGACCATAGAAGCCTAGTTCACCCCTGCGGCTTCAGCTGGTTTCTGACAAACCTTCACCTGTGATGGAGAGAGTATGAATGGACCAGCAAAACAGCAGAAAGCCCATTGAACCGTCAGTAAACCAGGGTCCTGCATCATAGGAACTTTCTATTCTGGAAAAAAGATCTGTTTCGAGTAGGAGTCAAAGATGTCCTGTTGGTAGGTTAGGTGGGGTCCCTCAGAGGTAGACACTGAGACAAAGATTAAAGAGCAAGGAGCTTATTTGGGGGAAAGAAGTACCAGTAGGAAAACAGAAGTGTGGGAGAGAAAGGAAAGAAGCCAGTAAAAGGTGGGTTGTGGGTAACTGGGGTGTAATCCCATCAGGGAACTCTGCGAGATCACACAAGACACATCTCAGAGTTATACCATGTGAGGAGCAAGAAAGTCGGGATGTTTATTTACCAATTCTTCATCCAGCACTAGTGAAGATCTGCTTCTGGGAACATTAAAAAGAATGGATGTGCAGCAGAACCCCTAAAGGTCTATACGGCAGCTTTCCTAATGGAGCTTGCCAGGGACTACATGCCATAGACATCCATGACAAACAAAACCAGCACCCTGGAATCTACTAGTCCTATGACCCAAGCAGCAAGGCCACTTAAACTGCAGCCAGAACCTGCTGCAGAGTCTATTCTTGCTCTGGGCTTCCCTCAAAACCTGTTACTCTGTACATAGATCGAGAAGTTATGGTGTCACCAAACTCCGAAGAGGCCAACCAGTACTGTATCTCTGAGTGGTAGGAAAAGCAAGGGACTTGTCCCCAGACTTGGTGTGGATGTCTTGGCATTCTTCAGACAACTGGTCTCCTAAAAACTTCAATGATAATAGTAGATCCCCCACCCCCAGAATCATTTTAGGTATTTGTTCCCCTCTGGTATTCAAGTGATCCAATTAACATGATGCCATCAAAATAGGGGAACTTCATGGTGTTCTGTGTTATACATACGGTCTTTTGGGCAATAATTTGAGGTTGCTGTGGGAAAATATCCTTAAGATTCTCAGAAGCTCTCGTTGAGACAGTCCTTTAGGCATTACCTTAAATCATTCAGGGGTCTGAACAAGGGTCCTTACAGCCATACCCTTGGTTTGATTTTTGGCTTTGAGAATTTCTACCGGCTGGGAGAACTAGGGTAAGATTTATATTTTCCAATTTTAGTATATGTGATGCCGAAGCGAGCACAGATTTATATTTCCAAAGCAACAAATCCTTGGGCTTCTAGATATCCTCTAGATTCTTCTTCTAAGGTTCATGATTCCTTCTTCTGTTCATCTCTCTCTTCCTGTCCATTGTCATACAGTTAGAAGAAGCCAAAATGGCTCTTCCGACATTCTGTCTGGAAATCTCCTTAATCATATTTTTTAAAAGGCTACGAGGTATGTTTTCTAGCTTTCAAGTTTTCACAGGCGACTTTTTGCCAATGATTGCGTCACTACAAAACACGAGTTGCCCTCCCTTTAGCCTCTGATAACGATTTTCTCACTGCATTCCCAGCCTCCAGCAACTGTTTGTCTGTCATTCCTCCAGTCTTTGCTAACAGCCTCTTTGGGGTTTTTCCAGCCTCTAACCACCCACTGGTCCAAGGGCAAAATTCCAGGAGCATGAGAGTGGAAGTTACAAGCCTCTTGAGGTTAGGCTCTGGAACAGCATCGCTTCTGCTACATTTTATTGTAGCAAGCTGCAAGGCCATCCCAGATGTAAGGAGTCCGGGAAAGACTCACCTCTTAGTGGAAAGAGTTGTGAAATATGTGACAATGCTTTTCAATCTACGGCAGACATCTTCACACTTAACATGTGGATACATCTTTAGAATAAATTCCTAAAAGTGAACTTGCTGAGTCAAATGCAAATACGTATTTGGGAAATATGGCCAAGTCACCCTTCCCAGAGATGATGCAAATTTTGAATCTCACCATCAACGTATGATGCCAGATGAGGGTTCTCCAAATCACACAACACAATGTGTTTTCCAAATTATTTTCTCTGCCAACCTGACAGGTAAAAATGACATCTTCTTGTAGTTTTAATTTGTGTTTTGCATATGATGAGTGAGATTGGGTGTATTTTACTGAGAGCCAATTGTATTTTCTTTTCTTGAAAGCAGCTAGTCATATGTTTGCCATTTTGCATTTGGTTTGTAGGCATGACTTATCATCTTTCAAAGCCCTTGAGAACTTGCACATGTTTGCAGTTGGATACTTGGATACCAACTCTGCGACTGGTTCTCTTGAGTCTCTGAACTAAAAGATTCCTTACATACCCAATTTGGGTCTTGCTGAAGGTAACAAATTTTCTCCCCTGGGAAAGGCCATTAGTATGAGGAGTCCATAATGAGCTCTAAAGAAATATGTAGTTGTCTAACTGGAGAAGACCCAGGTTTCTAGATACTTTCCCCTAAATCTCACTGCCCCCAAAGGAGAAAATCACATAGGTGGGAAAGAATCCTGAGTCTTAAGTCTGGAGGGACCCAGTTGCCTTCAGTTTCCTACAAGGTGTTAAAGGAGAACTGATCATAAAGATGCTCCCCTGAGCATGTGTTGTAACCCACCTCTGTAGTTTGTAGGCCCTGGTGTGAAGAGCTCTGCATTGAAGCATAACACCTGTGTTTGAGTCTAATGACTTTGGACGAGTGTCTTCCCAGTCACTTCAGTTTCTTCACCTGTAAAAGGAGGGTGATATTACCTGTTTTGAAGCTCAAATATGAAAGCAATTTGCAAAGGTAAGATATAAAAACATACGGTATTATGATGTTTACCTAGAGGTTCTAGATGCCATCCAGGATCTAATGCAGGATGTGGAAACTCAGTGATCTAAACCATTGTTGCCTGTAGGATACCACTATCTTTCTCAAGCTGAGATACTAGATACTCCTGCCTAACCTCTTCTAACGCTACCATGAGTAGCCAAACTTGAGGTTAAGGGCACAGTCCTCCAGGCTGCCAAGTGTGTCCAAGACTGTAGGTACCCACTGCAAGTTTGGGACCCGTGGGACCACCCTTACTTCATATCAGCTGGCTACAAATTAGGGGGCTCCCGACCACCATAAGGTTCAATAATTTGCTAGAATGACTCCCAGAACTCAGGACTTATTATTATAGTTTTATTATAATGAAAGGATACACATTAGAACCAGAAGAGATGCATATGGCAGAGTCTAGAAGTGAGAGGGTTCCAAATGCAACCTTTTGTGTCTTCAAGAATGTGTTTCTCTCCTCGCATTAATGTGTGGTAATAGGCAGAGTATTGCCAATCCAAGACACTCATCCACATGCTTTGTATATTCAAGAAACAGCAAAGAAGCCAATGTGACTGGAGCTTGGAGGCAGCAATAAGAGATGAAGTCAGAGGGGTAATGGAATGGAAGCAGGAAGACCACTCAAGTGGTTCTTGAAATCATCTAGGCAAGAGATAGATATTAGTGACTCAGAACGGTGGTGGAAGCTGTAAGAAATCATATTTTGAATAATTTTGAAGGTAGACCTAACAAGACTGGCTGATAGCTTGGACACAGAGTGAGAAAGGGTCAATGACAGTACCATGGTTTTGGGCCTGAGCAACTGGGATGATGAGGAAGACTAGAAGGCACAGGTTTGCAGAAGATCAGGAGCTGTTTTGTACACACAGTTTGAGAAGCCCTTTATGTGACCACATGGAAATGTCAAGTTGGCAGTGTATTATGTGAGTGTGCAGTTTGGAAGAGAGGCCTGGCCTGGAGACGTGACATTTGCAAGTCATCAGCGTAGGGGCGCCTGGGTGGCTCAGTTGTTAAGCATCTGCCTTCGGCTCAGGTCATGATCCTGGGGTCCTGGGATTGAGCCCCACATTGGGCTCCCTGCTCAGCGGGAAGCCTGCTTCTCCCTCTCCCGCTCCCCCTGCTTGTGTTCCCTCTCTCGCTGTCTCTCTCTGTCAAATAAATAAATAAAATCTTAAAAAAGAAAGAAAGAAAGAAAGTCATCAGCGTATGGAGAATTATTGAAAACTGTGAGACTGAAGGAGATCACGAAGGAAATGAGTGCAGATAAAAGAGACAAGAGGTCTGAGGACTGGTTCTTAGGCACTAACAAAGGAGACTGAGGAGGAACAATGAAGGCGGTGGGAGGAAAACCAGGAAGCAGGAGAATGTAGTGTTCTGAATGCAAAGTGATGAAGGAGGGAGGTGAGATTGATTGTGTCCAATACTGTTGCCAGGTCAAGTAGGATGAAAATGAGACTCCACCTACAGGATTTGGCAACAAGGAAGGCATCGGTGACCTCACAAGAGCAGTTTCATTGAGTTTGTGGGGGATCAGAGTCTGCTTGGAGTTGATTCAAGAAAGAGGTTGGCAGGGAGCAGGAGGCAGGAGACAGGAATTGAACATGAAGTAGCGACAACACTTTTGAGAAGCTTTGCGTAAGAGGGAAGGAGAGAGAGGATGGCTCCGGGAATGGTAGTGTGAGGAGCTTTGTGGTTCCTTTCTCCTGTGAAACAGCCATAACTGGTGAAAACTGTTTCTTAAAAAAAACCCAATCTTTCAGTCCCTGGAAACTGTCCTAAGGGCATAGAGCAAATGAAGAAATATTTATTCAAGAAAAATTTATTAGATCTGTTTGAACAGAGTCTGTGGCACCCACTGCCTCTCTTGACCACTCTCCCACCTCAGCTTGATAGAAACTCAGCATGGCAGAGCTTCCAGTCACAGACTATGTTATCTCCCTGTGCAGGGCAACCACCAGCATCTTCCATACCTCCAAACTCTGTGTTGCAGACATTAAATGCCAGGGAAGTGTTGCCAAGAGGCTGGAGTCTCTCTTCTTTCACTGAGCCCCCATTCATAGGTCAGAGGCTCTACCCAGGCATGACAGGCCTAGAATACTGGGGCCCCAGAATTCACTCACAGAACAGAGGCTCCACATGGCCAGAGGAAAGCCAAGAAGACCGGATGTTTATGACCCCCATCCTCTGCCCTGCAGAGGCAGGTCACTCTGAGACACTTGGATCACTGTCCCTCTCACCAGCTCTAAAGCAGAATTGCAAAAGTTTTGCCGCTGGGGAGAGGTAGGCCATAAGAACAGAGACTGCCAAGGCTTTCACCAAGGGAACTGACTTTATATGAAACAGAATGTGGGGAAGTTCAAACCTAAAGGCACTCTTGAAAACAATGGAGGTTTTGGTGGTAAGCAATTAAAAAGTTGGTAGCTCCATGAGGACAGGAAGCTAAACTATAGGCCAATAAGTTTCCCAGAGAGAACTGGGAAAAGAGTCAGCTAAGAACAGCACTCCTGGGGTACAAATCTCAAAAGCTTACCTCAGAAGCTACCCCTGCAGGGGTGCCCAGCTGTAGAGGCGCCTGGGTGTAGAGATTACTCAATAAAATCTTAAAAAACACAACAACAACAACAACAACAACAACAACAAAAAACCCCCCCAAAACAGCTACCCCAGCAAAGAGGACCAGACTTAACTGGTTCCCATTGTGGGGCAATTTGTGCCTCACTTTGTGACAGAAAACCGTAGAAAGCAATCAGCTGGCAATCAGTGAAGCCTAACTGTCAAGTGTGAATATAGATGTAAAAATCCTAAAACAAAACAAAACAAAAACTTAAAAATTGAATCCAGCAACATATAGAAGGAATTACAACTCATAACCAAGTAGGATTTATCCCCAACATGCAAAGTTATTCAAACATCTGAAAGTCGATTAATGTAATTCACTATATCAGTAGAGAAAAGACAAAAATCACATACATGATCATCTCAATAGAGGCTGAAAAAGTACTCTGACAATATTCAACACTCCAGTATCCTTTCATTATAAAAATACTCAACAGACTAGGAATAGTACAGAATGTCCTTAACTTGATAGAGAACATCTACCAAAAACTCACAGCTAACATCATTATTAATGATGAAAGACTGAATGCCTTTCCCCTTTTATGATCACAAATAAGACAAGAATAGACACTCTTACCACTTCAACACTGTACTGGAGGTTCTAGCCAAGGTAATTTGGTGAGAAAATGAAGTAAAAGACATTCAGATTGGAAAGGAAGAAGTAAAAACATCTCTATTTTTAAAAGATTTAAAACAATTTTTTTTCGGGGCGCCTGGGTGGCTCAGTCATTAAGCGTCTGCCTTCGGCTCAGGTCATGATCCCAGGGTCCTGGGATCGAGCCCAGATCGGGCTCCCTGCTCGGCAGGAAGCCTGCTTCTCCCTCTCCCACTCCCCCTGCTTGTGTTCCCTCTCTCCTCCTCTCCCCGTCTCTCTCTCCCTGTCAAATAAAAAAAAAAAAAAAAAACTAAAAAAACTTTTTTAAGTAATCTCCACATCCAACATGGGGCTCGAACTCACAACCTCGAGATCAAGAGTTGCATGCTCCACTGACTGAGCCAGCCAGGTGCCCCAAAATATCTCTATTTTTAGATGACATGATCTTATATATGGAAAACCATAAAGAATTCACTAAAAAATTATCAGAATAAACAAGTTCAACAAGGTTGCAGGCTACAAGATCAATGACATATATCAGTAGATTTTCTAGACACTGGCAATAAACAATCTGAAAATGAAATTAAGAAAACAATTCCATTTGGAGTAGCATCTAAAGAATAAACTACCAGGGATATGTTTAACCAAAAAATGTATAAAACTTATACTCTGAAAACCACAAAAATTGTTGAAAGGAATTAAAGAAGACCTCAATAAATGGAAAGATATTCTCTGTTCCTTGATTGGAAGATTTAATATTGTTAAGATGGCAAATTGATGTACAGATCCAATGCAATCCTTATGAAATCTTTGCTGGCTTTTTTTGGGGGGGGAGGGAGCACAAATTAAGAGGCTGATGCTAAAATTCATATGGACATAAAAGGAGCCCAGAATAGCCAAAACAATCTTGAATGAGAATAAAATTGGAGGACTCACTCTTCACAATTTCAAAACTTACTATATAGCCACAGTAATGAAGACAGAGTGATTATGTCAAAGTGATAGACATAGATCAGTGGAATAGAAATGAGAGTCTAGAAATAAATCTCACATTTACAGTCAATTGATATTAGACAGGGGGGTGGGCAAGACAATTCAATTGGGAAAGAACAGTCTTTCCCACAAACAGTGCTGAGACAACTGGATATCCAGATGCAAAAAAAAGGAGGGGGGATTGGATCACTTCCTCACAAATATTTAATATGAGACAAACAAAGGCATTGAATAATGTAGTCATACAGGAGAATGAGAGAATGAATGAGAGAAATGAAATGATTGCTCAACTATATCAAGGGGCCACTTGAGGTCAGCAATCAGCACTTGACTGAAAGGCAAACCAGTCAGCCTGATTGGTGTATTTCTCCAACCACCAGCCGTTGCATGGTGCAAGGTGCCTAGGCAGACAGTTGGATTTAAACAGGATTGTGATTTGGACAACGAGTGCTACAAAGACAGAAAGGAACAAGTGAATGAAAGGGGAAAGTCCTCATTTAAAGGGCTGAAGTGGGAAGCTATGGACAGCCAAGGTTGAGTAAGAGCAAGAAAGTATGAAGAAGGGTCAGAGAAGAAACTGAGGACATAGGGAGTTTTTCTTACCACTGATCACAAACACCAGAGGACACAAGAGTTTGAAGGGGTGGGTAACGGAATCAGAAAAGAGAATTTACAGAGTCCCAGGGTTATTAAATTCAAATGCATTTAAGATGTCCTTGTATTCCCGGGCTTCTCATGGGGAGTGACTTAAACAGGGAAACGGGCATGATGAGGTTAGTCCTGATAGTCCCGAATCAGATAGAGATGGCAAGGCTGTCACTGTTGTGTTGGGTCAGGGCTTGGGGTGGGAGAGCTTCCTTTGCAGCTATCTTTTATTAAGTGCACTTCATCATTATCTTATCTATGCTTCAGACTTTCCTAAGAGGTAGGCATGTTTCCCCATTTGGGAAAAAATTGACACAGTCCACCTTCAGTGTTACAGTGTCCCATAGGTGCTACAGTAGTGGGAGAGAGGGGAAAATTGTTGCATTACTTCTTCCAACATTCCTTTTTAAAATAACTGGGTCTTTAAAAGCAGAATCAGACCTGTAAACACAAAGAACAGACTGCTCATTGTCAGAGGGGAGGAGAGGCGAAAGGATGGGCAAAATAAGGGAAAGGGAGTGGGAGATACGGGCTTCCAGGTATGGAATGAGTAAGTCATGGGAGAAAAAGGCACAGCATAAGGAATATAATCAATCGTATTGTAACAATATTGTATGGTAACAGATGGCAGCTATACTTGTGGTGAGAGGAGCATAATGTTTAAGCTTGTGGAATCACTCCATTGTGCATCTGCAACCAATGTGACATTGTGTGTCAACCACACTCAAATAAAAAAATTAATTAAAAAATAATAAAGATAAAATAACTGAATTTTGTTTTCTCAAATATCACAAAACCATTATTTCTTTGTGAGAAAACAAAGATCAACAACAAAATGAAAATCAGAATTAGATATAACCAGTATTAAAACCTGTCACGTATTATTTCCACCCTTTTAAAAATTAATAAATTGCAATGGAAGCCTATTTTTCAATAAATTATTAAGAGACATTTTTCTTAGATATAGGGATATATTCCAAGAGATATCATTTTCAAGGACTATAAGACTGATTATCATAAAGATGTCAGTTTTTCTCATAGTGGCCCATAGATTCAGCGCAATACCAATCAAAATACCCACAGCTTTTTCTGTAGAACTTGACAAGCTAATTCTAAAATATATATGGAAATATTAAGGATCAAGAATAGCAAGTCACTCTTGAAAAAGGAGGAGGAGGAAGGACTTTCTCTACTTGACATAAGACTTATTATAAAGCCAGTATGACTCATTATTGTGCTGCAAGGAACACAGAAAAATAGACAAATAGACCAATGTAACTAAAGAGCCCAGAAACAGACCCAAGCACATATGGACACTTGCTTTATGTCAAAGATAGCATTGCAAGAGAAGGAGGGAAAGGATGGTCTTTTCAGAAAATGGAGTTGGAATAATTGGGTATCCACATGGAAAGAAGGAAGACAAGAAGGAAAGGAGAGAGGGAGGAAGGCATATACTCTTGCACATATGGGCTGGGAGACATGTACAAGAATGTTTGTAGCAGCATTATTCATAATATCCTAAATTAGACACAGCCCAAAAATTCAACAGTAGGGTGGGTAAATAAAATGTGACATAGTCATAAAATAAGAGTATTTTACAGCAACAAAAATGAATAAACTGTAGCCTCATATGGAATGGATGAATCTTAATTAAAAACATAATATTGAATGAAAGAAGGAGATACAGAATACATGTGATTTCACTTACCAAAAAAAATTAAAACCAGGGAAAACTTTTAGCAATGCATGATACAGTGATAAAACTATAAAGAAAGACAAGTCAGTATAGTGGTTATCTTTATAAGAGAGATAGGGGTTAACATTGGGCAGGGATTATGGGGCAGAGCTTCTAGAGTGCTTCTATTTCTCTGACCTGGGTGGTGGCTATGTAGTATTTGCTGTCTAATAAGCCATATAATAGTTGTACATGTATGTTTCACGTACTCCTCTATATTCATGTTATATTTCACAAGAAAAAAGTTGTAAAAAACCAAATTCACCTTGGCTACTGTGTAAGCAGGAAAGTATGCAAGTAGGAAGTCCAGTTGTCCAGTAAAGACACGATGAAGGCTTAGACTAGAGTCGAGAAGTAGTCAAATTTAGGAAATATTTCAGAGGTGGAGGTAACAGGACTTGATGTGGAACGTGAAGGGAAAAAAAAAAAGCTGAAGCAACAAACACACCAACAGTCATAAAACACAGCAAGAGAGTGTACAACAGAATTAACGAAGCTTTGGAAACAGAACACATTAAAGTGAAACGCTAAATTGTAGGAGTGGGTCTTAGACCCACTGGAGATCCAGCTGGTTAGGAGACGCTTCATAGAAAAGTTGGGAATACAAGCCCTGAACACAGAAGGATATGCACAGTCTCTTCAACAAATGGTGCTGGGAAAACTGGACAGCCACATGCAAAAGAAGAAAACTGGACCACTTTTTTTCACAGTACACAAAAATAAACTCAAAATGGATGAAGAACCTAAATGTGAGACCTGAAACCATAAAACTCCTAGTATAGAACACAGGCAGTAATCTCTTTGACATCAGCCATAACAACATTTTTCTAGACACATCTCCTAAGGCAAGGGAAACAAAAGCAAAAATAAACTACTGGGACTACATCAAAATAAAAAGCTTTTGCACAGAGAAGGAAACCATTAACAAAATAAAAAGGCAACCTAACCAGTGGGAGAAGATATTTGCAAATGATATATCCGATAAAGAGTTAATCTCCAGACTATATAAAGAACTTCTACAACTCAACACTAAAAAAACCCCAAATAACCCCATTAAAAAATGGGCAGAGGAGGGGTCCCTGGGTGGCTCAGTCAGTTGAGCCTCTGACTCCTGATTTCAGCTCAGGTCATGATCTCAGGGTCATGATCTCAGGGCTCCGTGTTCAGCAGGGAGTCTGCGTGGGATTCTCTCTCTCCCTCTCCTTCTGCCCCTGCCCCTGCTCTTGCATTCGCTCACTCTCTCAAATTAAATAAATTTTTAAATTGGGCAGAGAATCTCAACAGACATTTCTCCAAAGAAGACATACAGATGGGGTGCCTGGGTGGCTCAGTTGGTTAAGCGACTGCCTTCGGCTCAGGTCATGATCCCGGAGTCCTGGGATCGAGTCCCACGTCGGGCTCCCTGCTCAGCAGGGAGTCTGCTTCTCCCTCTGACCCTACCCCCTCTTGGGCTCTCTCTCTCACTCTCTCTCTCTCAAATAAATAAATAAAATCTTTAAAAGAAAAAAAATTAAAAAAAAAAAAAGACATACAGATGGCCAACAGACACGTGAAAAGGATGCTTAACATCACCCATCAGAAGGAAAATGGAAATCAAACCCACAATGAGATATCACCTTACACCTGTCTGAATGGCTAGGATAAGAAAAACAAGAAATAAATGTTGGTGAGGATGTGGAGAAAAAGGAACCCTCATACACTATTGGTGGAACATAAATTGGTACAACCACCACTGTGAAAAACAGTATGGAGTTTCCTCAAAAGATTAAAAATAGAAATACCATATAATCCAGTAATTCTACAATAGGATATTTACCCAAAGAAAAATGAAAACACTAATTTGAAAAGATATATACACCCTTGTGTTTATTGAAGCGTTATTTACAATAGCCAAGATATGGAAGCAACCTGAGTGTCCATCGACAGATGAATAGATAAAGAAGAGGTGGTATATATACACAATGGATATTACTCAGCCAAAAAAAAAAAAAAAAAGATGAGATCTTGCCCTTTGTGACAACATGGATGGACCTAGACAGTATTATGCTAAGTAAAATAAGTCAGACAGAGAAAGACAAATGGCATATGATTTCATGTATATGAGGAATCCAAAAAAAAAAAAAAAAAGCAAGCAAACAAACAAAAAGCAGAAACAGACTTGTAAATACAGAAAATGAAGTGATGGTTGCCAGAGGGGAGGGAGGTAGGGCAATGGGCAAAACAGGTGAAGGGGAGTGGAAGATACAGGCTTCCAGTTACGGGATGAATAAGTCATGGGAATAAAAGATACAGTATGGGGAAGATAATCAATAAAAAAAAAAAAAAGAAAGAAAAGCTGAGACACAAATCCTGGGCACAGATTGTGGAAGAAGTGGAAAAGGGAAGGGATACAATTAAAGGGAGGAGCTGACAGTTTATAGGTTGATTACCGTGTATCGTTCTGTATTCATTTGCACATTATTTTGAGACGTTGCATACATTATCTCTCAAATAGGTTTTTATCTATTTATGCTATCAACTGAATCCACAATAAAAGGTACAGTACATGACTTCAAACACATTCCATACATTCTGATTGAACTATGAAGCCTTGAGCAAGCCTGTCACACAGCGCCTGGAATCCAGAATCAGCCATGGCAAGCCAACGTGACAAGCACATGATCCAGGTTGCCTATATAGCAATGCCTCCACAGTGTAGTACATATTAATAGCTTTTATGTTATTGAATTAATTTTAACCTCAGGATGTTACTGGAAATTTTATTTTTGATGCTTTTTCTCATTGGATAGACTGATGAGTGTGGGAATAAAGGGGGGGGGTATAGAGAAATAATGTCTAGAAACAGAAGTTTGTGGGAAGGGAGACTTCCCAGTCAACCCACTTTATCTAGGAAGGCTTCCTGCATGAGTCAGAGTTGATTTGAGAATCATCCAGAATTAACAATAGAAGGAGGGAGGATCTTTTTCAGGCTTGTGGGAAAATGAGAGCAGGATAAGCAGTGATTTTAAAACTCTTCGGCGTCTCTGATCTAGGCGTGATTCTCCTTTTCATAAACATTAAATACCTTATGACATTAAAAAACTTACTGTTGGGCTGAATGAGAGTGAATTTTGCTTTGACAGGTGTTTGAGATGTCACCAGAGCCCTTAAAAGAACTGACAATGAAGACACTGAAAACTAGTGATGGCGAGAAAGCGACAAAGGGAAGATTCTCTATTAACTAAAGTACAGTAGTCCTCTTTATCCACAGGGGATTGTTCCAAGACCTCCCGTGGATGCCTGAAAGTGCACACAGTCCCCAACTCTACATGTACTATGCTCTTTCCTATGCATACATAGCTATGATAAAGTTTAATTTATAAATTAGGCATGGTTAGAGATTAATGACAATAATAATGGACCAATTATAACAATGTGTTGTAGTAAAAGTTATGTGAATCTCGTTCCTCTCTCTCAGAATATCTGATTGTACTGTCCTCACCCTTCTTGCGATGATGTGAGATGATAAATTGCCTACATGATGAGATGATGAGAGGTGAATGACAGAGGCATGGTGAGGCAGCCTTAGGCTACTATTGACCTTCTGACCATAGATCAGGAGGATGATTTGCTTTCCTGACTGCCTTTGGCACTGGTAATTGAAACCCTGAAAGTGAAACCGCACAGAAGAGGGGACTACTGCGTAGCCAAAGTGAGGTAATAGGTCATACACTGTTTACTACGAACCAGGCACCATTCTAAGGGCTTTACCTGTATTAACTCATCTACTCACAACAATGCTGTGAGGTCATTTTAAAAACAAAGAAACCAAGGTACTGAGAGATTGCTTAAGTAAATTGGCTGAGGTTGCAGAACTGGAATTTGAAGCCAGACATTGACTCTAGAATCCATACTTTTTTTTTTTTTAAGATTTTATTTATTTATTTGAGAGAGAGAGAGCGAGCACGAGAGGCAGGGAGGGGCACAGGGAGAAGGAGAAGCAGACTCCCCGCTGAGCAGGAAGCCGGATGGGGGCGCCATCCCAGGACTCCATCCAGGACTCTGGGGCCATGACCTGAGTCAAAGGCAGCCACTTAACCGCCTGAGCCATCTGGACACCTCTAGAATCCATACTCTTAACCATGGTGCTTGACTATCTTTTTCTTAGAAAAAGAGGAAAGGTAGCATAAATTCTGGAACGTCTTTATGATACCTCATACTGGTAACTTAAAACTATGGTGGCATTGAAATGTGAAATACAGGCGCCTAGGTGGCTCAGTCGTTAAGCGTCTGCCTTCGGCTGGGGTCATGATCTCAGGGTCCTGGGATCGACCCCACATCGGGCACCCTGCTTGGCGGGAAGCCTGCTTCTCCCTCTCCCACTTCCCCTGCTTGTGTTCCCTCTCTCGCTGTGTGTCTATCTCTCTCTGTGTCAAATAAATAAATAAAATCTTTAAAAAAATAAAATAAGTTAATGAGGGGCGCCTGGGTGGCTCAGTCATTAAGTGTCTGCCTTCAGCTCGGGTCATGACCCAGGGTCCTGTGATCAAGCCCCACATCGGGCTCCCTGCTTGGCGGGAAGCCTGCTTCTCCCTCTCCCATTCCCCCTGCTTGTGTTCCCTCTCTCGCTGTGCCTCTCTCTGTCAAATAAATAAATAAAAAATCTTAAAAAAAAAAAAAAAAACCTATGGTGGCATTGAAATGTGAAATACAGGCGCCTGGGTGGCTCAGTCGTTAAGCGTCTGCCTTCAGCTCAGGTCATGATCCCAGGGTCCTGGGATCGAGCCCCACATAGGGCTCCCTGCTCGGCGGGAAGCCTGCTTCTCCCTCTCTCACTCCCCCTGCTTATGTTCCCTCTCTGGCTGTGTCTCTCTCTGTCAAATAAATAAATAAAATCCACGGGGCGCCTGGGTGGCTCAGTCGTTGAGCGTCTGCCTTCGGCTCGGGTCATGATCTCAGGGTCCTGGGATCGAGCCCCACATAGGGCTCCCTGCTCGGCAGGAAGCCTGCTTCTCCCTCTCCCGCTCCCCCTGCTTGTGTTCCTGCTCTCTCTCTCTGTCAAATAAATAAAATAAAATCTTAAAAAAAAAAAAAGTGAAATACAGTTATCTCCGCTACTTCATCCCCATTGCTTATTCCCTTTGGCTTCCTAACCATATCACTCTCTCTCTCTCGAGTGATTCTGAGTTTAAATGTAGGTGACCTCAACTCTATTTAAAAAAAAAACTTAATGTATATTTGATTTTAAAAAAAATATCGCATGGCTTATTCATATTTGAAAAAAGATCCGCTGAGGCTTTTTAAGTTAAGGATCCAAGATAACTAGATTTAATAGACAATTAGATTTTTGGCTTTGAAGAGTATTGAAATACCTTTCAGCTATGTATTGGATTTGCAGCACTTTGAGGAGTATTCAGGAACGGTTAATACACTAATTACTAGAGGTCACAAGAGTTGCCAGAATTGACAGTCTTGTCAATCTCCTTACACTCCAGAGTGTGAAATACAGTAGGAAAGTAGGAAAATGATGCAACTTCCAAATTAGGATGGGGAATGGTATTGGAAAGTAACTTTCCTGCCGGGCTCCAGGGTTCCTAACGTATTTAAGCTACGAACTACAAACGCGATAAAGACATCTCATTTTTCTACAAATCGTCACGGCTACCCGGGCAAACTGGAAAACAGATCTTAACTGAGTCAGAGCTGCTGTTCTTCAAATAATGCGCACGGGTTTCTTGAAAAGCCACCGAGTACCAACTCTAACGCCGGTCCCAAACTGCCTTTTTAAAGCCTCCCCCAGAAATGCACCCCTTCAGCCTTGCTGCTTCCTGGATACACCCTCCGCAGGCTTCCCCAGTCTCCGCCCTGGACGTCAGCCTCTGCACCCCGAGGCCAGCTTGGAGGGAGGAGAGGCAGAGCGGAGGGCGAGAGGAGAGCCAGCGAGCGAAATGGTCAAGTCCTCCTTAACTCCGGGCCCCCTCGCGGGCCTCACCCCTCCTCCCGGGGGCTGAGACTGGAGAGGAAGTGGGAAGGCTCCAATCTGCTCCTCACGCCAGCGCCCTCATGCCCCCACCCTTCTCTTCAGCTCGGGGCTTCGGCGCGCCTCACCCCCGCCCCTCGCCCCGGGAGAGGAGCGGGCGGCGCGGTAGGGCTCGCGGAGAGAAGCCGGGCGGAGCGGACAGCCTCCGCTCGCGAGCAGGAGCCCGAAGCCGCCCGCCCACAGCCGAGCCAGGCCCGAGGGCAGCCCCGGAGACCGCGGCGGCCGGATGCGCGGGCGCGTCACTTCCGGGCGGTGCAGCGGCGGCCGCTTGGAAGATGGCTGCGCCCTGTGGCTCGGAGCTGCCCGCCAACTCGCCGCTAAAAATCCCGAAGATGGAGGTGCTCTCCCCGGCTTCTCCTGGTGGCCTGAGCGACGGAAATCCATCGCTGTCCGACCCGTCCACGCCTCGGGGTGCCTCCCCGCTCGGGCCGGGCAGCGCGGCGGGCTCAGGGGCAGCGGCGTCCGGGGGTCTCGGGCTGGGGCTGGGGGGCCGCAGCGCCGCCTCGTCCTCGGTCTCCTTCTCCCCTGGTGGCGGCGGTGGCGGGGCTGCGGCAGCCGCCGCCGCCGCCTGCCGGGGCATGTCGTGGACGCCGGCCGAGACGAACGCGCTCATCGCAGTGTGGGGCAACGAGCGGCTGGTGGAAGCGCGGTACCAGCAGCTGGAGGGAGCCGGCACGGTGTTCGGCAGCAAGGCCCCTGGGCCAGCCATGTACGAGCGCGTGTCCCGGGCCCTGGCCGAGCTGGGCTACGAGCGGACCCCGTCCCAGTGCCGGGAGCGCATCAAGGTAACCGGCCGCCCGGCCTGGGGCAGCGAACCAGAGGCAGAGAGAAGGCGGGGAAGCGGGCCTCGGGGGCGGGGGCCGGTCTGAGCGCAGGGCTCCCCTCCGGGGCCCGGTGGGTGATTCGCATCTCCTCCGCCTTTTTCTTCTCTCCCTGGGAAGGGGGCTTTTTTCCAGATGGCCGCCAGCCCGTAGGTTTCCTGAGTTTGAAGTTGGGCGTGCCTGCCGCCGCCCCTCTTTCTTGCCAATTGAGGATGTTCCTGCGCTCTGAAGTTGGTAGTTTCTCATTGTGCGCTGTGCGGCAGTCCCCGTGTCGCTGGCGCCTCTCGCCCCCACCGCCGGGGCCCCTCGCTTTGTTCCAGGCTGAGGGGCTCCCAGGCAGAGGCTTACCAGCCGGGGCGGCTTTGAGGAAGGGTAGAAGAGGGGGGCCGGTGAGCCCCCAGTTTAGGAATTTTCAAATGAGTGGCAGTGCAGAGCCATGCAAAAAGCGCCTTTGGACGACTGGCCTTTGTGTCAGTCGCCTTGCTTCTAACTTGAGCTTCGAAGGACGAGTAAGACTTGAGATGCTTTGGAGAATTGGAAAGGCTTGATTGCAGTCAGCTAGTGTATTGTTATCGTGGAGTTAGGGGCGCAATTAAAGTTAGCCTGGCTGAGAGTTGGTGTGGAATTTGTGGAGTGTCGATGCCTCCAGAGTTAGATTGGCTTGAGGCCCTGCTATGTTTCTGACTAAGCTCCTTCATGAAAGCCAGTTTTTCCCTGCTTAATTAGCTATTGTGCCGGATGTGGTGACAAGTAAAGCTCTCAGTGTGCATCTGGCTATCGTTGTGTATCTGAATGTTTAACTACAGAGGATTAATTTGGGCTAGAAATTTTTATCACCAGCCAGGTTATCTTTTCGCTGTTTCTATTGACTTTTAATCTAGGCTTTCAGGTTTGTATTATGGGCAGCTAGGGAATTGTAAGCTAGTTCCCTCATCATAGTGTTTGCTAAAAGATTCTGTTAGGATTCTTCCTCCCAGTTTTCAATGAACTACTTCTTGGTAAAAGTCATAGTTATGTGTGTACTTCTTTTCTGATAGGGTTGACACTTTTTCCAGAGCTCTTTGGGGGTAAAAACCCAGTGAAAACAATCGCAATCACACTGAAGTCAGAGATT
Organism: Mirounga leonina; assembly: GCF_011800145.1. Classification (NCBI taxonomy): domain Eukaryota; kingdom Metazoa; phylum Chordata; class Mammalia; order Carnivora; family Phocidae; genus Mirounga; species Mirounga leonina. The sequence continues at coordinate 19,975,208 of NW_023270387.1, read as the reverse complement.
GCTCCAGAGTTGGGGAGATCTTGGCTCATGTAGTATTCATCCTGGGGCAATGTTGCTTAGAAAATCTGGGTCAGAAACTGAGATATTTCAAACTTATTAACTATTGTTCAAGGAATTTGGCACCCATTTCTCATTTACAAAATTGAATTGGTGTACTTGATAACATGTACCTTTAGGTCTTCTTATGCCCCCTCTTTCCCTGCCCCCCCCCCCCAGCCTAACAAGGTGTCATTAAAATAATTGTTTATAGACAGGACTAAAGTAGTACCTAATAGTAGCCACTGTTTCCTGAATCTCATTCATTTTTCTATTAAAGAATAGAGTTACAGATTCGATTTCAAGGTCATCAAGGTTAAATTTCTGGGTGAGTTTTTGCACTGTGCTGGTTAGCATCCACCCATCAACTTTTCTTGACTTAGAAGTGTACTTAGGCATTTGCAACTGTTTTAGCTTGATCGATTTTTGTCCGTAGAAATTTCCCAATCGAACAGAAAAAGTGTTGTGCTATCAAAACCTCACTGACTATAAATCTCTCCATAAAATTGTTTCTCAATAACCAGGAAATACCTTGTTGGGTTACATCTTTGTCTGGTTATGAGAAGCATAACCTAAAGCAAGGAAAGGAGATTGAGCTTCTCTGAAGAATTTTTAAAAGAGGATCAGTTTACCTGTTTTCAAATAGGTAAGACCAAATTGACCTCAAGCTCTTAGAATATTTTGAAAATATGTTGATGCTAATGGATTCCTAATCAACAGTTGTAGTTGACAAGGAGGACAGATAACTGTGTGTGTTTTTTCTCTACTTATTAAGTGATTTCAACCAAGGAACCAGATTGCTTCATTAAGAATGTTGGCCTTTCCTGCCAGAATTATAAGCTCCATAAGGCAAGTTCTGGTTTCTCTTATTCACTACTCTATCTCCAGTGCCTAGCACATTATAGACACTGGATACATATTTATTAAATTTACCAAGTAAAGTCTAGAAGGAGAATTTTGGGACGTATAGAAATCTAGATCAGTGTTACTTAAACTTTAATCCAAAGACATAGACTTTTGAAACCCCCGTTTGAAAAATTTTGCATTGAAAACTAAGCTCTGTCCCTCCAGAAGACTTACCATGAATGTAATCTTAAGCATAGAAGCAAATGTTGTCACTGAAATAATAACCTTACACAGTTATGAGGTGGATGTCCAAGTAATCCAGAATATATTTATGAAAATAAAAACACAACCTTAAAAATATCGTCAGAGAATCTCAAATCCCTGAAAACAAATCTTTAGATCCCAGTTTCAGAAATGCCTGTTTAGAATGAATAATTCAGAAATCTCTTCTTTTACTTTATTGTCTTGATGAGAACTGCAAAAAGAAATTCAACAATCTTTTTTGCTTTAGATTTTATAAAATAGAAAAGAAGTAGTGCAGGAAGATATGGACCATGAGGAACTTCTTAAACAGACTAACGTGCTCACTTAAATGTGAACTCATGGCAGAGGCTCACAGGGAAGGAACATCATGTGTGTCAATTAAATTTCTGGCTGAATGTATTTGGAATATTTATTAAAACTCAATTATGAAAACTCCGTAAATAATGTCTTCTAAGTTTGAAAGGAGGGAAGAGATATACAGTAACTTTCCTTTAATCCTAGTTTCAGCATGTTGATGTAGCAGCCTTCCATCTCATCCTAAGAAGGCATCAGAAAGCTGAGTGCTAGCCCAGCCTCTTCCCTGGCCATCTTCCTGAATAAACTGAAAGCACATCGCTTCCCTTTTCTGGACTGTGTTTTAGATTTCCTGTCTATTAAAATTGTAAATTTTGAAATTAGTAACTCTTGGATTTTGCTACCAGAGTACTATTTTTGAATACTATCCAAGTAAATATGTATATTTCTAAGTGCACAGGATTTTAGCTTAAAGTCACACAGAAACATTTGTTTATTGCTGTAAAGGTTTTCATTTTGAAGTCTGACATGTCCTGTTACTGGTATTTGTTCAGCCATTTGGATGAAATGGATGTGTTTGAGACTGCCTTACTCCACAGATTGTTTGGTTCTGAAGTTTTGTTGTTGTTTTTTTTGTTTGTTTGCCAGAAGAAAATTTGTCCACTAACAATTCCAGCCTAATTTTGGAGTCAGAGAAGCACATAATAAGGTGGTTTTCTGTCTGGTCATTGCATGATTTTTCTCTTCTATAGTCCTTTTCTCCCCATCTCCATCCACCAAGTACTTGAGTGCTTACTGTGTGCAGGGCTGTATGCTAGATGTTAGGATAAATAAAAGAATTGTAATATACAGTCCAAGAGCTTACAGTGCACTTGAAGTCTGTATACACACATCAAAGAGTTAAAAAACTCTACAACACAAGGGATGGTATGTGATGCAGTATTTGATTAAGTGTCATATGACTAAAGCAGACAATAAATGTGATGACTTCAAAGGAGGGAGAGATCTCATCACAGTCCATACTGTAGTATTTGAAAGATCTATCTAGACTTGGCATTCATGAAAGCATTCACTTCGGAGCCAGATGCTGTATTCACACTTCAGTCAGTTAATCTGATGCACTGCAAAACTAATTCTCAAGTCCCATATTTTTGGGTGTTCTCCAAAAATTTGCCTCTTGAGAGTTGGCTTTAGGTCTTTGAAACAGATGTGTACTTCTAGCTCTGCCTTGAGATGAAAAGCAAGGTGATTGTATGACCTAAAAAGCTTGTCTTTGCTGGATCAGTACGGGTTGCTCATCAGACAAATTTAAAACTGGTTGGGAGTCTTCTGCCTAGCAAACAAAATGACCAGTCTTTTAGGGAGATTTCTTAGATTTACTCATCAATCATTGTCATAATCTTTAGGACAAATTTCATACTTTAACAGACAAATGACATGTAGTACATTTGGTCTTTCATTTTAGCTCTCAAGCCTTGTCATTATTTGTTTGCAAGAACCAGTAGGGTAAAGATGACATGGAGCCAGAAGATACCTTTGTCCCTGTATAAGCATTTTAATAGACTTCACCAATTTCTGAGGACTTTCCTCTGGGGTTTGCAGCCAAGACGGTCCCTCTGTACTATCATTGAAAGATTTCCAAGAAATACGGTATACCAAATAGTTTGTAAGAAGGATTTAGTCAGATTTGTTTGCTTCCATTTTTGACATATTCCTCTTCTGTTGTTCCCATGCCGCTGTCACCCAGAAGCTTGTGTGTTCCAGAATGCTTGTCTGCTTGTGAATCTGATACAGGCTTGATGTGTATCTTAAGAGAATAGACCATCTTAGACTACTGACCATACACTTACAGTCTTTCAGTTTAGGAGGTAAAAGGTCTAACAAGCACATGTTAAAACTTTGGATGAATAGGCTTCCAAGTTTATTTCTTGGCATTTTGGGAAATCTAGTGAAGAGTGGAGTGAAATTACTATGAATCCTTCATTAAGAGGATATGTTAAAGGAAAAAAGAATTTAGAAAGCACATAGTACAAACACTGCTGTTTAGTAAAACTTTCTGTGATGATGGAAATGTGCTGTATCTAACGCAGTTCAGTCTGATAGCCACCGGTCACTTGTGGCTGTTGTGATGTTGGAATGTGATTAGTGTGCCTGAGGAACTGAATTTTAAATTATGTTTTGTTTTAATTAATTTAATTTTTAAAAAATATTTTATTTATTTTAGAGATAGAGTGAGCGGGGGAGGAACAGAGAGGGACAAGCAGGCTCCACGCAGAGCACAGAGCTTGACACGGGGCTCGATCTCACACCCTGAGATCAGGACCTGAGCCGAAATCAAGAGTCGGATGCTTAACCGACTGAGCCACCCAGGCGCCCCTTTAATTTTTTTAATTTAATTAATTTTTTTTTAAGGATTTTATTTATTTATTTGACAGAGAGAGACACAGCGAGAGAGGGAACACAAGTAGGGGGAGTGGGAGAGGGAGAAGCAGGCTTCCCGCGGAGCAGGGAGCCCGATGCGGGGCTTGATCCCAGGACCCTGGGATCATGACCTGAGCCGAAGGCAGACGCTTAACCAACTGAGCCACCCAGGCGCCCCAATTTTTTTAATTTTAAACTATAAATGCCACATGTGGTTAGGGGCTACCATATTGAACAGTGTAGGTAAAAAGTTATTTGGAGTACTAAAGAAGTCTGTTTTATGAAACAGTTCTCTGAGCTACATACTCAGACTTTTAGGGGAAGCTCAAAGTTCCTTTTTCTTGTCCCCCCTGTCACTTTACTTCTGAGGAGGAGGAACCTTGATAGAAGTCAAGAAAAATGGTCCACTGTACTAGGGAGGAAGAGCTTTTAGTGCAAGGAATAAAGTGTTATAACCTCAGTTGGCTGGGGCAAAGAGTGTCCTATTCTTGGTTCTGAACTAGGACGATGCCATCTGATAGAACTTTCTGTGATATGAGTGTCTTATTGTCTGCACTGTCCATCAGTCACTGCGCAGTAACCACTAGCCATAGCTGGTTATAGAATACTTGAAATGTGGCTAGTGTGACTGTGAAACTGAATTTTTAATTTTATTTAAATTTTTTTAAAATTTTATTTAATTTTAATTTAAATAGTCATGTATATCTAGCCAATGGCTATTGTATTGGCCAGAACAGCTTTGGAATACTGGTATTTAAGCTTTTTTGTTTATGTACTCCCAAAAGAGTCTTTGTACTCTCTTGAACATTTTAAAGCTGACATTAAAATTTTTTCATTATATATGAAAGTTTATAGGAAGTTAATAGGATATAGGAAATAGTAAATCTAGGATGAGATGAATAAGATGTGAGGATTGGCTGTAAATTTACTCAGTAATGTACTCTGAATCAGAAAAATCACACAAAATTCATTTCTGTAGATTTTGTCAAATGCATCTTGAAAATGTTGGTCATCAGACAATATTCCACTTATATTTAAAAGAAACAATATCACTAGCCTATTTTGCTTTAGTTATTCTAAATTAAGGGGCCAAGCTTTCCACCTAAGAAATAATGGACCAGACTGGGAATGCCAGGAATCCCTAAGGTTTTAAGGTGCCTTGATTAATCATTAAAGGAAGAGTAGGGATACCCCAGTGGGAGGCCACTGCATTAGAACTCTGAGCATCTTTCTGATACCTTTCTTGGCAGACATAGTGGGGCTGGGCCCTTGGATTCCACTGCCCTTGGGAAACGGGAGAAACCTGTGGAGCTTAACTCTTGGCTAAAGTGCAAGAATCTGTGGGAAGATTTGGAGATTTTGCCCATCCCTTTCATCAGACTCAACTGACAGACTGATCACAGGGTTTCTCCAAATACTTAAGTGTGAAATAGGCACTTGATTTTTTTTTATTATTCACCCACAAATATTTGAGTACCTTGCATGGTAGACTTTAGACATGCAGCAGGGTACCATCTACCATCAAGTGTCCACCTTCCACTGAAGGAGTCAGACTACTAAAGCACCAGTTACGGTATTGTGAGTAAGGTCTGTGTTGCATGTTGACGTTAAGTTCGTGGTGCTTCGGGCGCACACAGGAAAGGCATGTCATCATAGACTTTCAGGAGGTGGGTCTTGAAGGTAAAGTGGGACCAAACTGAGCAGAAGAAAGTAGAGAGAGATGAGCGGTTGGGGTAAAAGGCCAGAAAATGCAGAACCCAGAACAGTGCAAACCGCAAATACAGCAAAATATATTTTATTCAAGAATCCTAAACTGGAAACATCTAAATGCTGTAGTTGTTCCAAAAAATTTATAAGTGATAAGTTACTTACGAAGTCATGCATTTCAATTGAAGAACAATTTGTTATAGTGCATGGCATTTGGTGAAGGTAGGACTTAGAATCTACAAATGACTAGTTGGTGGTGTCCTTAAGAACCAAGAAAAAGGTGGAGCAGGTAGTTTTGGAATAACAGTAGAGTGCGCATACCAATTCTAGACAGTTTTATGGTTGTTGTTTTTTTTTTAAATTTATTTGACAGAGACAGCGAGAGAGGGAACACAAACAGGGAGAATGGGAGAGGGAGAAGCAGACTTCCCGCTGAGCAGGGAGCCCGATGCGGGGCTTGACCCCAGGACTCTGGGATCATGACCTGAGCTGAAGGCAGACGCATAACGACTGAGCCACCCAAGCATTCCTACGTTTTGATAAATAACCTTTTTATAGTGTTGGATTGTAGTTGTGCAAATATCTATTATATATCTCATTCTTATATACTGGAAAGAAAAACCAAAGCAATGCATCTTTTGAACATACAATAGGAAGACATATATTTTACCCTGTGGCCTAATATTCCCATGATATATATGTGTAACTGAAACACTTTCACAGAATTATGATTATAGCTAAGACTTACATAACATTTGTCACATGCCATGCACTGTTGGAAGTGTTTCACAAATACTCATTTACTTAATCCACAAAATGATATTCTTCTTAACTATGTGTAGTACACTCTGGTATGTTCTGTTATATGTGAGCACAGATAATTTAGCTTCAAAACCACTAGGCCATATGTTCTCTTGAGTATTCTAAGTATACAGTATCTGAAAGCACCCAACACATTGCCTGTCTGGTAGGCTCTCTTTCTCCAGTCCCCTCCCTACATCCTCCTCCTCCTCCACCAATTCTGCCCCAGGACTTTGCAGCATTGCCTGCCCTTTTCACCCCAGTCCCTCTGGTGCCTCTCATCTTTCCCTTCCCCAGCCACAGCCTCAAGCTCCCTCACCTAAAGCTGGTGCAAAGAAAACCTGGGCAGATGGGGGTGCCCACTCCCACTGGTACTGGGCAGCTGGCTTACTCCTTGGGGACTGGCAGCTCAGGGTCACGTTGGTCCCCACACAGGGCACGCCCAGGAGATGGCAGGATAGAGAAGCTGGAGGAACTGGAGCAGGGAAACAGGTTAAAAACTCAACCCCAAGGGACCAACAGATCCCTCCCACCCACCCCCAAACACACACACCCCCCCCTTCTGTCACTCTGTCTGCCCTCCTCTAACCTTTATGCTCAGCCATTTGGGAGAGAGAGCTGCCTGGCCTCCACTGGGGCTGGGGAAGGTGTTGCCAAGTGTGCGCTTCTCACTTACCCAGCACCCTGAGCTCTAGAGTTTTGCTGCTGTGGCTCCTTTTGATGCCTTGGTGGTCTTGCACATTCACAGAGCAGCGGTAGGACCCAGAGTCTTTCTCCCGGAGGCCCTGCAGCCGCAGGGACACATTCTGGGAGGGCATGGAGTAGACCAGGGATACCCCCGGTTTGCTTGACGTGACCCCACTGATGTACGCCAACACCTGGTGTGGGACACGATGCCTCTCCGTTATTACATGTGTGCCCTGTGCCCACAGGCTCGGCTAATCCTCCCCCCCACCCCCACTGGCAGTCTTCAAGCCTTCCTCCCCTGTACTCACCCCCTCTAACCTGTCCCAGCTCCCCATTCACCCCCTGTCTCCCTAGACTCCCTCTCACTGCCCCTGGGTCCTCTTCCCCACAACAGTTCTTGATCCCCTGTGCTCTGTCTCTTCATCTTCCACTTGGGGCATTTAGAAAGGTGGTCACAACCTACTAAAATTGATTTCCCAACCCAACCCACTAATGGGCCATAACCTGCAGTTAGATAAAAGAAGATTAGAAGATACTGAGGTGAGATCAAGGTATTTTCAGTCATTGTGCTCTTTTAGATTTAAGGTATCAGAACTTCAGAAACATCATAATTTGCAACAGGTCACGTCCCAGATATTCTGGTGAAATGTTTTGTACTGTGTAGTTCTAGAGAGCTGGAGCCTAGGGTTGGTGGGAACAGAGTGGAAGGAGGTGGGAAGTGATAAGAAATGAGACTGGAGACATAAACAAGAAGTGAGATAATGTACTAAGGAGTTTCGACTTTACCCTAATCATCAAAGAGCAGTAAGCTGGGGAATGGACATAGTTAGCCTTAGGGTTTGGACTGGCTGTGATGTGGAGAATGAGTTGGGAAGGGTGAGACCGGAAGCACAGAGATCATTTAGAGGCTTTTAGCAGTAAGTTGACGAGAAGTGCAATAAAACAGTGGTTATGAAAACAGAGAAGATAGTAGATTTCAGATACACCCAAATCAGCGAGGCTGTTCGGGGAATCTAATTCTAATCTCTAGGGTTTGATAGATCTTAACCTAGCACACAACTTCTACCAGCTTGCACAGGATTCTTTGTTGTAGTCCTCAGAGATCACCACAGTGCTTCATAACCTAAGTTTTTAGAGTTGGTTCTAGAACCCAGTGAGATCCAACTAAAACACCATTTCAGCACAGCCCTGTCTATGTTACCTTGAGGATATATTCTAGACTCTTGGATTCTGATCTCCCTGAGCTTTGGAAGTGATGATCCTGCCTTCTTTCCGCCCCGCCTCTTTTTTCTAACATTACCAGAGGGCAAAAAAACTAAAAGTCACATCTCCAATTTCAGATGTTAATTGTCATACAGGCCCTCTGAAGTATGCTCATATCAGGTAGAATAGTGGGTTTTTTTCCCTTTTCAAAGGTTAAATCTATGTAATATTTAAAAAAGGTTTAAAAATGGGAGGAAAAATGTCTTGAGTTTCAAAAACAAGGACCAGTACCATAAAGCTTTAGATTTTAAACAGTTGATTGTTAGGATTGCTGTGATTATTAGGTACTCCTTAATCTTATTTCTGTTGTGGGGTTCATGCAGTGTGGTCGTCTGCCTGCTATTGACCGTAGCAAAAACTTCATTCAGTGTTCAGAATGAATGCTTAACGAATCTGTGCCTCGTATGCATATGTTACAAATTATCTGGAGTTTGTAATCTATGCGGAGTCTTCCCCCCTACTGTTCTAAATCACTGGAAAATGCGTATTGGAAAAAGGCATGTATTTAAATCTGTTTTAATTCTTACCTCTTGTAGCTGAGAGAGTCCTTGAGAGCCAATGGAAATACTTTTTTTTTTTCTTGGCACTAATCAAGCGAGTGTTATCTTGTCACTTAGTGGGATGTATTGTTATTCCTTAGTAAAATACAAACCTGTGTTTATTCTCAGACATTTTTAACAGCCATTATTTTATTTTTATATATGTGTTCTTGGCTGTAGTCATAAATTACATATTTTGAGCTACCAAGTAATACTTCATTCAATACAAATTGAAACAACAGAATGGAAGTTATTTACTTAGATATGTTTCCTAGTTGCATTTTCTCAGCCTGTGTAAGACATATCTTGTTGTAATAGCCTGAATTTTTGAAACTCACAATATTGTTTCTCTAATATCTACCTTCAGATTTCTTCATTTATTCGAATAAGTCAATTATGTTTGTAATTGATATTAATAAAACCAGAATAAAGTTCATATCTATCAAAAACTGCTTTTATTATTATTATTTTAAATTTACAGATACTTTCTCTAAAATAGAAGGAGCTGGTTTATGATTTAGAAAGAAGATGTGATAGGTCAAAAAGAACCTCAACCTTATATTTGATTTCTCTCTCTTTTTTTTTTATAAAGATTTTTATTTATTTATTTGACAGAGAGAGACACAGCGAGAGAGGGAACACAAGAAGGGGGAGTGGGAGAGGGAGAAGCAGGCTTCCCGCAGAGCGGGGAGCCCGACGCGGGGCTCGATCCCAGGACCCTGGGATCATGACCTGAGCCGAAGGCAGACGCTTAACGACTGAGCCACCCAGGCGCCCCTATTTGATTTCTCAATTGCCATATAAAATCTTAAGGAATTTTTATTCATTCATTCATTCATTCATTTATTCATTCATTCATTCATTTAGCAAAAAATCTACTGAGCTGCTTCTGCATGCCAGGCATTGATTTAGGTGCTGGAAATATATCAGCAAACAAAATCGAAGGAAACCCCTGCCTTCAAAGAGCTTACATTCTGGTAGAAACCAATGTGATATTTAAAATAATGCAATTCAAAACAATTAGCACAATAGAAAGAAGACCACTCAAACATGATATTACTAGATATCAGCCTTATCGACCTTATAATATTTGAGCTCTTTTTTTTCTTTTTTTTAAGTAGGCTCCATGCCCAACATGGGGCTTGAACTCACTGAGATCTAGAGTCGCTTTTGCTCTGCTGACTCAGCCAGCCAGGCGCCTTGGAATGTTTGAGCTCTTATCTTTCATTGTATGTTAGTCATAAAGGTTCAGTTTGCCTTTTCTTTATTAAGAACGAGTTACATGATTTTATATTAGGCCTTTTTATTGTGATATGTCCAGTTGTCACTGAGGTTTGCCCCATGAAGCAGCGAAGTACAACATTGTTCATATTCATTCAGTCATTAGATAATGAGCACCCCTGTTCAGTCTCCTGCATAACCAGGTAATGTCCCTTCTCTCTTTTGCAAATTAGGAGACATGGTTAATAGTTGGACTTTGAGGGATCAGAGTTGTGCTTGTTTTTGAACAGTATAAAAGAATATTTTTCCTTATATAAGTAATATAAACCACATTACAAAATTAAGAAAAATCAGTGGAAATACTTTAACTTCATGGTAGCATAATTACATATCTATGAAATGTTATTTTTCAAAAAGTGGTGAATCTGATTTAAAAAAAAAAAGATTTATTTATTTGAGGGAGCGGGGGAAGGGGCAGAGGGAGAGAATATCCAAGCAGATTCTCCCTGAGCCCAGAGCCTGAAGCCTGAAGCCTGAAGCAGGGTGTGATCTCACAAGCCATGAGATCAGGACCTGTGCCAAATCCAGGAGTCGGATGCTTAACTGACTAAGCCACCCAGGTGCTCCATGATTTTAATTCCAGTAAATTTTCATGCACCAAAAAAGAATGAGAGATGCACATGCTTTTTGTTCCATTGAACTCCAAGAAAATATGTGGGTCATTCATACTTATTATTTGATTCATGCTGTTCTGTCTGCCTGCTTCTCGTAAGCAGGTTGCCCGATGAGTAAGGCCTATTCCTGTGGTTAGGATTCCTTTTCTCCCCTTTTCTTTATATGTCAGTGTTAGTCACCATATTCTTGCCAAGACTACAGACCTTTGAAAATAGTTAAATGATTGGCTTTTATCTATAAAGAGGAAAGACTAACAAAAAGTTAAAGAAGCTCTGCTGGTATAGCCAGGTGTTTCTGAAAACTTGAATAATCTAAAGCATGTTTATGCAACAACGTTACATAATACATAACAAACCTAAATCTAGGTATAACACAGATCTCACATGTTATCAAACAAGAAGAACTTTAAAATACTTCTACATACCAATAAAACTAAAAATCAGAAAATCAAGCTGGCATTCCTTTAACATTGGATGATGTGGTTTAGCTGAAACTTACTTGCTTTCCAGATTCTGATGCTGACTTTTTGATAAAACTTTGGGGCTACCTTTTCCTGCTTGAACTAACCTTCATTTACAAGTGGTCTCCATGTGGTGTGACTATCATTTTTGTTATGATGGCAACATTTATTCAATACAAGCTGTTAGGCAGACACTGCTTTAAGTGCTCTGTTTGTATTTTTTCGTTGAACACTCACAGCACATCTGTGATGGAGGTACTGTCATTAGCCCCACCTAACAGATGGAGAAATTGAGGCACAGTGAGATTATTTCATCTAATGTCACAAAGCTAGCAGGTGGTGAAGTTAGACTGAGCAGTCTGTTGCCATGCTCTTAGCCACTTGTTTATATTAACCCCTTTATGAATCATCAGCCCACATTTTAAAAATGTTGACAATTGAAGTGTTTGGCAACAATGTGATCATAAACAATCAAATGCAATAGCAAAGACACATAGCAACACACAGATGGATGTTCTTATGCTCATACATGTTACTTAAGGTAGAAGGAAAACACAAGTTTTAAAAATTCTTGCAGGTAATTCATGGTGTCCTAAGATTATAAGCACAGTGAAAAACATTTGATTTGGAAGTCCCAAGGAAGAGTTTACAACAGGTATTGAAACATAAATAAGGCTTTTGTTGTCAAAGACTCAGTTCACTCACATCTTTATATAAATGATGGTATTTATTGAACTACCAACTCCTCTTAAAGGAAGTAAGTTTGAACTGCAGAAGGAATTTACAAAGTAGAATTACTTTTTGGCAGTAAAAGCAGGTAAGGATGTGGTTTACCAAAAGGAGGCCATGGAGTGTCCATTACCTAAGCCTGCCATCATTCACCTAATGTGTAAATGGTTTAGGTACTCTTCTTAGAGATGATGAGGATGAGATGGGCTGCTTGTAATATATAATGTAAATGTGCCAAAGAAAATGTAGACGCATATGAAGAAAGCTAAAAATAGAATTCAAAAATAAGAAATCAGCGAGTGTAGGGAGTAACCCAGGTAAATATGGTTACTTGCGCTAAATATTAAAATGAGCTCTATATAAACTTCCTGGCAACTATGGCAAAAAGGTAAATACACTGGTTTTCTATACTTTTCAATGTCCACTGAAGAGAGGAATACCAGGTCCTAGTTTTGAAACCTAAATTTACGTTAAAGGGGCTCTGATAGTGACGTTGGATAAGCTCTTACCTTTCCCTTAGTTCTCTATTCAGTTAAGTAGGGATGTATCACATAGCTTTCATATACATGTGATACACTACCCAGACCCCTCTTCCAGGAATGAGACACCAGTCAGCTAGTCAGTCTACCTCCCCCCACCCCCACCCCCAGGCTGCCTGGAGCAATGATTGGCCAAGGCTTCCAGGTGACTTCCTGGAAGTTCCGTTTGCCCAAGGGAGCTGTCTCTCCCAAGGTTAGGCTCCCTCCCCAAGGGCAGCCTGAATCCAGTGGCTGGATTACAAGGTACAGCCTCCTTGCCCCAGTTAGGACAACTCTGAAGGTTCATCCCAGTTCCCACACCTCACTTTGGGTTAGCTGAGGCCTCTGTTGCAACTTCTTTGTCTGCCCAACCCTGTTCTGGTCAGTCTCTCACGGGTGTTCTCAAGAGCCCTCCTCAGTAAGTCTGCTGCACTGACTTCTCAGACTGTTTCCTGGGACCCTCTCCTTTAGCCTTAAAGTAAACATTAGGAATAATAAGTATAAACTGCTTAGCCCAAATCTCGGCGTACAGTAGGCACTGAGAAAAATGGTAGTTACGGTTTTTACCTTCATTGCATGGGACATTGAGCCACATATGGAAAATGTTTGATTTTTGTAGACTGCATTTTTCATATAGCTATTGCTTTTAGCAATCCTCATAAAGGTAAGAGTAAATATAAAAATGCTACCAAATGAGCTATAAAAAGGGTTATGATTGCCTGAATTTCTTTCTAACAACTTCCTAAGTAAGTTCAGGTTGCCCAAGGACAAATGCATAAACTTAAAACATGCTTATTTTCAGGTCTTTCATAGAAAAGGTATTTGTCAGCATATGAATATGTGTTCTTTTCATGCATTTATGATCTGTAGTTTACACCATGGAAATGCAAAAAAAAAACCCAAAAACCCACTTTTTGAAGTACAGTTGACCCTTGAACAACATGGGGGTTAGGGACACCAACCCCCTGTGCAGTCAAAAGTCTGGGTATAACTTTTGACTCCCCCAAAACTTAACTACTAATAACCTATTGGCCAGAAGACTTGCTGATAATATGAGCAGTTGATTGACATATTTTGTATGTTATATGTATTATGTATTGTATTCTTACAATATTCTTACTGTATTCTTACAATAAAATAAGCTAGAGAAAAATATTAACACAATCATAAGAGAAAATAACTTTACAGTAATGTATTTGTCAAAAAAAAATTCATGTGTAAGTGGACCCTTGTAGTTCAAATCCGTGTTGCTCAAGGGTCAACTTTAATTCAGTATTTACCCTTTTTAAAACAATTGTCTGAATCTTGTCCCAGATTCAGTCAAGACTAACCAGATACCATGATGGAGGATTTCTAATAACCTTACTTTTTAGATGATTTTGTCTGGATGTCACAATCAAATATGCAAAATTTACTAAGGGAAAGAATTTGTATTATAGATTATTTTTGCATAATAGATGGTAGTTTTTAGTAAGAAAACTACAAAACTTTCATGGTTCACATGAAAGGAATAAGGTGGCTTATTGTTTTGGCGGGGGAACTGCTCTGCACCATTTTCCTTTTAAACATTGGTCTCGTTACTAGCAGAAAGTACCCTGTGTTTGGGAAGCAGTACAACGTTGTAATGATAAAACTGTGTGAGGTGTTTTTGTAATGTGTGTGTGCATGTATGTGTAGTTCTTAATTATGGACCGGTTAGTGTGCAGTGCAGGATGTTTGTGTGGGAGGCCTTTACGGATGAATGATTCTCCCCTGCCATCCTTGAAATATTTTAGATAACTCTCTTGAATATGCTTTTTTTAGTTCTCACATATTAATAAAAGTTAACATTTTAAATATCATTTGAATACCACTTTGAGGTGGTGCCCCAGGGTGTGAAGTACTGAGAAAAAGATTTAACAGAGATGCTAATACAGCAACTTCAGAAGTGATGGAGGAGTTCAGGTGAAAATAACCTAATCCAGGTTAATTCTTTACCAAACAACTGAGCTTTCCCCCCATTTAGATGGAGAGGAAGTTCTAGACAAAGAGTGGTATATGACTGTCTTTGATGACTATAACTATCTGTTGCTGCTTATGTCTGAAATAGTTAAGTAGTTCAGTAAGCCCTAATTTTTTGACCTGTCTTATTCTAAATAGAGCAGCACTTGAGGATTTCATGCCTAGGATTCTCGTATCCCAAAGAAGCCCTTAAGCATGACTACACTTACTAGGTAATGCTTGTACGGTGTTGCCGCCGATAGGAGATATTGTATGAGCACCCATATGATTTACCTACAGCATAGGGTTAAAAATTTATGGTCCTATGAATATAGTTCCCTGGGCAATGGAAAATGTTTCTTTTCGACAATTGGTAAATTGTCTTGAGGGCTTTTCTTCTTCATAATCTGAATGGACAAAACCCTCACCTGCTAGCATGGAGGAACCTAGAAAACTTAGAGGAGCTGATGCTCACTGAGGATCAAAATCTCCTGAATTATTTGTTCCACATAAGAATCTCCCTCATGAAGACAGTACTGACCAGTTATAGACACAAAAGTGAGTCGTTCGTAGCCAGATTTGGAATGTGGTGCAAGCTGAAAAAATGCAATCCTGGACAGTTCCCCACAGAGACTGGGGCTCCAGAGAGGTAAGATCTCTTGGTTTCTGGTGGTCATTCTCCTGTTTGCCCTATTAGAATCCAGGAAACAATTGAGTCTTTTTTTCCTTTTCTACTCTACTTTATATCCTTGAATATTTTATTTATTTAATTTGTAAGGCATAAGAAATAATCAAATTTGGACGGAGCGACAGAGCTCTATTTGGTGGGTGACCCCTCCCCCACCCAAAGAAAAGTATAACAACAAGAATGGTAGATATTTGTTAAAATAGCCCTTGCCCTCTGCACCTATTCCCTTGGTTACAAAGGGAATTTGCTTTGCTAATTACAGCTGTATCTATGTTTCAGACCCTTTTCTGCTCCTGCTTTTTTCAAGTAGGAGCCTTACCTACCTTGGATTTATTGATTCTATAAATATAATACACCACTGTGGTTATACAGTGAGTTTCCTAATTTTCCCCGCTAAGAAAAAAATTGATCTTCTTGCGAGTGATTTACAATGTTAAAATCACCTTAATTCATTTACTTAATAAATATATATTGAACCCTTATGTGATAGGCACTATTCTGGGCTCAGGGAAACCATGAACTAGGCAGACATAATTCCTACCTCCCAGAGTTTATGATCTAAGGAATAGTTCTCTTAGGGAACATTCACATGTGAGTGGCATTTGGTACCTTTTCTTTCTTTTTTTTTTTTTTTGCCAAATCCCTTTCAAAGGAATACTTATTTGTCTTGGGTCCTTGTCTCCTCATTTGTTAAGTGAGGAAGGTGGACTACATGATCTCTGAGGTTCTTTTCCATTCAAAACATCCATAATATTTTGGAAGCTGGAACATGGTTTGCTCTTAGAGCCTTGGGCAGCTCCACCCACCCGCTGCCAATCAGTTTATTATATAATGTCTTACAAAAGAGATTATCTGGCAAGGATAGTGATATAGACAGGTGATGAATAGTGTCAAGTGCTCAAAAGAGTTAAGGACAAAGTTTGAGGGTCATTCTTCTTAGTAATTAAGACACTGCTCACCATGATATGAACGATTTCAGCAGAATAATAGATCAGACTTAGTCCCTTAGTCCGTTGCGTAAGGACTAACTAGTGTAGACACTGCCTATTTCTTTGAGACCCGTTGGTCTTTAGGCAGTATTAAAATGGGAGGATGCTAAAGCTTAGCCATTGTGACTACTAAGGAAAGTAGTCAAGACTTCCTTTCCTATACTTGTTTCTAGATGTGTGAATGTCCCTGTTGTAAGTTGTCACCTTAGGCAATTTATCTAGCATCTGTATTGATAAGTGAATCAGATAATGAATAATCATGTATTATGTGATTCAATTGGAACAGATAATCGGCATAATTTATGAATCACTTAATATTGCTTAATTGCCACTTCAGAAAAAGATTTCTTCCCTAGGAGGTGGGGGGAAAAAGTGCTGTATTTCTGTGATGAGTAAGTAAATTGATATCCTTGTATGTTTTTACTGCTAGGAATTGTTTCTTTCCAAAAGCAGGGGAATTTGGCTAATTTACCTCTTAAAGGAAATATTAATGCTGCTTTATCTAAATGAGCAGGATACGGAGCAAACTGGTTAAATTGTCCTTAAACTGGTTGTCCCAATCTTTAGACTTTCTTGTAAAACCTAATACACAACTTAAGTCTACCTTGTTTTAGGGCTTCTGACTAATACCCATTCTGTTCTTTTATGGAAGAAACCACACCATGGTAGAGAGCAGCTTTTTAACCCAGGGTTCTTGTATGGGCTCTTCAGAGAATCCACATTCCCCTTGAAATTGTATGGAACAGTTTCATATATGCGCTTTTCTGGGGAGGGGATCCATGACCCAAAAAAGTTTAAGAGCCTCTGTTCTGGAGAGGAAAAGGAAAGTTTAAGAATAAAAAGATCTTTCACTTGCCAAAACCTCCTCTGTAGCGCTAAGAAGTGGGGGAGTGTGAAACAAGTGCTGTATTTTTGGTCTTGGTTTTGATTTGTTGGGGTTTAGGGTTGGTTGGTTTTAAGGGATTTAGGTGATTGGCAAATCCACTTGCCAGATTTGATGGAAAACCTAAGAAAATAGGTGGTAAAACTTCTGCGGGCCCCAGATGGTTTTTGCCTTGAGAGACTTCCTAATCATTAGTTACAGCTCCATGTAATATACAGACACATGTAATAATATGTGCTGTACTCATAACATCCCTCTTACTGTGTGCAGAAATGTGTTTATTTGCTTATGCCCCCTGTTTCGGGTTTTTTTATTTTCCACCTTTTGTGCTCACAGTAAGAAACTAAAAATAATTAAAGAAATTTCGAATCTCTAAAAGATACTGAAAGAAACTCAGTGGGTTTTTTGCTGTTGTTGCCTCTTTAACTAAGAGCAACTTGTTTTAACAGTTACAATAAAGCAATAACTTTTTTAAAGATTTTATTTATTTGAGAGAGAGCGCACAAGCAGGGGGGAGGGGCAGAGGGAGAAGCAGACTTCCTGCTGAGCAGGGAGCCCGATGTGGGACTTGATCCCAGGACCCTGGGATCATGAGCTGAGTCGAAGACAGATGCTTAACCCACTGAGCCACCCAGGTGCCCTAAAGCGGTAACTTTAAAGGAAGAAGATAGATGTATTTCACAAGGACCTTTTTTGCTTCAAAATACACATCTGCTTAGGCTGAGGTATTGTTTTTAACACTTTTATAAACAATTAGTCATTGGAGATTTGCCCCCAGGATAATTTCCCCTATCGCTTGTGGAATAGAACATGTGATTTTTAAGACTCTGACTGCAAATAAGTATATTCTGTATGTAATCATTTGGGTTTTAAAAAAATCTCAAATCTATCATTGAGTTGCCAGAGGGTTAAGAGCAACTATGTAATCCATTTCTAGTTATGCCAGTTTGACAATTACGTTTGAAAATCTGTTTCACTGCTTGTTTTTCTTATAACATTGTTTCCTGCTATTATGACTAAGCTGTCCTGCCTTGCAGTTTGACTTTGTTTTTCATCTGATGTCTTAGATTGATCACGCCAGTGTTTCCTAAACAACACATTTATGTAGCTATTATGCCTTATTTCCGTTCCTCCTTATTACAGACCCTGTCCCACCTGTAGTCAGTTCGGTTAGAACGGTGGTTTTGTCATGGTGATTATTTTATGATTGTATGAAATGGGGCAAATTTTGAGAAAATGATTGAGCCAGTAGCAGAATTGGTGGGCATATGCCCGTATGATTCATTGAGTTTGCTTCCTGGAAGGAATTCAACTCCTCCCGCTTCCCGAAAGTCAAAGGAAGGACTGGAGGACACGGGAGCGAAAGACACCTTATTTTTTTTACCCCCAAAGTAGCTCACGTAATGTCAGGAAGGGCTTTGATGAGACCACTGGCCCTACTTGTAGATCTTATTTTCCAAGCCTTTCATTATTTTATTTGCCCTTTTCTGAACTCTGCAATTTCCCTCTCTTGTAGCTGGTTCGATGCCCAGAACTGAACGCTGTGCTCCAGCTGTGGCCTCATCGGTGCTGAGTAGAAAGGAAGAGCCACCTTCATAGCTTACATGTGATTCCTCTGCTTGCACAGCCCAATACTGGATTGACTTACTTTGGCAAGACAGCTGCACTGTGCACTGTATTTGATGTTACGTGTACTGTAACCCTGGGTCTTTCTCTGCATTGCTGCCGTTCAACCCCCAATCCCGCCAATCTCAAACTCCTGCCTTTGTTTACCTGCCCCCCTCTCCCAAAGACTCCCCCCCTACATTCATCCACAATGAATGTCATCTTTATTCTCTCATTTCCTTTCACCCCAGTCTTAAACTTTGGGGAAACTTTCCCTCTGTCTATAAATTAGCAGTTGTCAGCCATCTTACTTTCCTCCCTGCTTTGGTAATGGGACGATCCTTCAAGTCTTTTCGCTGGTTCTTTTCCTGTTGGAGTCGTTAAACACTTGGCATTTCTTCCAAACCGGATACCTCCCAACTCCTCTGATTTGACCACTGATCAAGTTGTTACCTGTCCTTTAGTTCTTCTTTCCAGATTGTCTTGACTGCTCCTGACTTCTGTCCCTCTGCCTGCATTCAAGATACAGTATTATCTCCCTCCTCTTCCCCAGGGAGGAGATTGTAATATTGATTTACCGTGGAAATTTCTAGCGATAAGGAAAGTGTTATTCTCAATTGTGACTAGACTGGTCTTTAATAATTTTAAGCAAATTCTTCCCCCGCCCCCCGAGATCTTAATTTAAGAAAAAAAAAATGCTAGAGGTTAAATTACCATACATTTCTAAGACTAGTGAGGTCAAGAAAGAAGGAAGGGCAGTGAGGTATTTGTGTTGAGTAGGAAATGGCCTTCTAAGAAAGCTAAACTGAGATTCTTGTTGGGTTTGGCATGGCTGTCTGAAATGGGAGGTGAGATTTTATTTTTCCTAGATTCTGGAGCATTCTCTTAATCTCAGATTTAGAGTAGGTTTTTAAGTTGGCTTATTTAGGACTGTTGACATAGACACACAGTCATTTAATTGCCTGCTTTGGTTCATCATCTAGAGTGTGGGAAGTGTAACTTTTTCTGATTGGAAGGTCTCCATATGTTCCTTTTATCCCTTTCTAAAGTCCCTGCAGTTCCGCTGAATTCCATTGTCTCCTGTAGTGGTGGTCAAGTTCATGTTTGAGTTCTCACTTTTTTTTTTTTTTTTTTCTATCTTAGTTGATGTGTCCCTATTCAAACAGCCTCTCCTTGGATCTGTGGATCTTTTACTGAATCCAGAAGGTATCTCTTATGTGTACTTATGTCTTGAGACAGTTAAAGTCAATCTGGAAATCTTTTGAACATTATTTCAACATATCAAATTCCTATGATCATATGGATTTAGGAATTACCAAACATTTTTCCTGCAGGCCCCGGATAGATATTTTACGTATCAGCACATTACACTATTAAAGTGTATTACAAAAGTATACCACGAAGAAAGAGATGGCAAGATCTCTTAGTCCTTTTTGATGAAATAGAGAATGTATCCTCTGACTGTTCTGTATCTAAAATCACTAGATATTGCTGGTTTCCTTATTCGCAATTACATAAGCCAAGGAAAATTTTAAGCTCAATTTGGTGGTTTCGAAGAAAGTAAATCTTTTCTGTGGTTTCCCACCATGTATATTGTCAAAGGTTGGTGGCTTTGCCTTATGCCCATATCACATCCTGATAAGGGCCGCACCTTTCTTCAAAGGAGCATCAGTTTTATTCCTTGACTTCTGAAATACCCCTCAGTGACAGATCCGACTGGGCTCTTTTGTGTGCTGCGTGCTTTTCTCTAGGCAGCCAGGAAGTGGTGAGCAGCGGTATCTCCATTTATGGCCTTGGAAGGGTAAAAGGGACACGGCTGGGACTCTCCATGTACGGTCCTTGGAAGACTTGAAAAGAGTGGTTGGGGTGTTCTTGGAGGCAGAAACTAGACATTGTGAGATAAAAATAAATTGGCAGGAGATGTTTGCAATTCAAATTCCAGTCCCTGCAAGGAGGGCAGAGGGCACTGGGAAAGGGGAGTATATAGAAAGTCAAATGAGATCTGCTGCAGGCATTTGTCTCCTTCCATTGGAAGGGTTGCCCTGTGACACATTTCCCAAGTTCATGCCTGATTTTTTTCTAGAAGGTTTTGTGTTATGTCATTGTGACTGTCTTTTACAAAGAGAAAGAGAGGGAGCACTTTTTTAAAGAGTGTATTAATCAGAAACTTCAGTTCTTTAAGGCATCATTGGAAGCACCAGAAGAGATCTCTAGAAAGGGAGAAAGGCAGGTGCTTATGCAGGGGATAGGCTGGCTGGTTTTCGGACGGGGTGACTTGACTAATCACTGCTCTGTTTATGTCTGAGGAAGATCATCCTATGTGTCATGCTTTTATTATTCCTTTCATCCATCTGGATTTCTGGTCTCCAGGGACAGATCTGCCAAGTATTTGACAGTGTCTTCTTGTCGTTTGTCAACCGTGATTTAAAGATATGGAACCTTCATGGAGGCTCTGTAAAGATTATTAGGAGTTGTTCTAGTTTGGTGAGAATATGCGATATATTAGCTTATGGAAAGTAATCTCACATTTAGGAGAAACCTACAGTCTGGCTAATGTGTATAAATTAAGTCTGAGGTGAACCGGTTTTGCAGAGTTGAGTTAGAAAGTATTTGGGAGCCATCAGGGAAAAAGGGTCTTGTCTCTCAAGAAAATTCTGAGTGAAGTCCAGTCAAGAAGAAGGGAGGTTAGAAGGAACAAAAGGGAGCAGAGATGGGATAGACACTGGACAGCACTAAACTAAATGTGGATGCTGGCACTAAGTCCTTGATTTATCCTTTAAAATATCATGTAAGACAGAGTTAAGGAAACTGGGCTCATGTATGCATTAGAAGGCCATGAAGAAAATGGAAGAGTTGTGCACAACAATAAAATCGTGCAGGTTTACTCTGTGGACTCACATAGTGATTTTTATTTGCACAAGGCAGAGAAAGAAGTGAAATGATACCCTGTCCACTTCACTTCCCACCCCACCCCCCCACCCCCACCAAGAAGAGGAAATTATTGGCCTCCTTTGTTGGTTTGTTTAGCTGGCAGTTTGAGTTGGTCCAATAGATGAGTACTGGCTAATCTTTCGGTGTAGGAATGAGTGTATTGTTTCTTGATAGTTGATGTTTGAGACTGGGGATCTGTAGCATAACTGATTTGACCTCCTTCAAATTGTAGCAACTTCCCTAAAGACAGAGTCAGTTAGTAAGGACTATGGACTTTGTAAGTAATGTTTTCCTAGCTGATTCGTTTAGGCAGTTGTGTTTACCCTGTTTTCCTTCTTAGGAGTAAGGATGGTTATATTCTTTGCTTTGGGAAATTCTTCTTTCTGTCCTCCCTTCCCTCACTTTTTCCAAATTCTGGGCACAAGAGCAGTTCTTTCTCTTCTGTGGCAGGTGTGCATCCTATTGGCTGGCTGGTATTTCTTGTTTTCTTTTTTTTTCCCCCCTTATTCTTTTTAAAAGGGGGGGTGGGGGCATAAAAATATGTGTATGGGGTACATGCAATAATGTTGTAATGTTTCTTGTTGTTTAATGGATGATCAATTGCAAAATAATTGTTTGAACTATAACATGTTTGCGTAAATGCTAAATTAGTTTTGTTTTTTTTCTAATATAATAATGAATTTGAAATCTAGCATTCCTGTAACAATGTGTCTGTGTTTGTCTGTCTGTGTCTGTCTAATAGTAATTAATATCTGTGGTCCGTACCTGGAAGAGGAATACAGCTTTAAAGGAATAACAAAAGACTTTGTGTCTTAGACCCTTCGCAGGTGTTACAGTCGGGTGAAAGAACATGGTGTTGGGAAAAGAAAGAGCAGTTACACATTTGAACAGTTGGAACAGGTGTTTGGTCAGGGAGGATGGGATGCTCAGCCCTGCCAGCCTGTACTTATTAACAGTAGTGGCTTGTACCAGGAGCTGGGGTCAGATGGCAGCGCTATGGAGGAGTATCCACAGGAGGACTGGGGAAACCACAGTCAGGATCTCCATGGCTATCCAACAGATCAGGAATTGGGTAAGAAAGCCCGTGTGTGTGATGCCTCGTGTGTGTGTGTGTGTGTGTGTGTGTACAGCTTTACATGCGCACCTGTCCTTAGTACCTGGCACATCCTCTGGTGCTGCTCAGCACAAGGCACACGGCCAGCCTCCCTGGGGCAACCTGGGCATCGTTGCTTTAGCCCTAAACTACGAGCTGGTGCTTTGCTGTGAGTCATTTGGATCTGGCTACGAGCAGAATTCCCGAAGACCCAGAATTCCTAATCAGTGACAGGTGGAATCCTATGCAATTTAAAATATCCCGCACCGTCTAGGTCTAAGACAACTGCCAAGAACGTTAACTCTTGGCGCACATGGTCTAGACATGACGATCTTTTCCTTCCTTTATCCCAAATACTTTTCTGTTTATGAATCGGGAAAGGTCCCCAGCCAGACTTTAGTCTGAACAACAACAAACAAACAAACAAAAAATAGAAGAGAAGCCTCAGTTTATGTTGAAAAGAGCTGATACTCGAATTTTAGCGGTGATCATACTCCTTTAAAATTCAGATTCACTAAGGATCCCATCCAGGCAGTAGCTGGGAAACAGAACTCCTGCCCATCAAATCCAAACTGGGGTGCCCTCATTAAAAGGGGGTATAGGTAGTTGTTTTTTTGTTTCTTTTTGCAACAAATGCTCCAGTTTGGGTTTTCGTAGTTTGGAAGTCCGAGTCCAGCTTCTGGTGCAGGAGCTGTGCTTCGGTAGCAAGTTATGTGATGAGTGTTCACTCCGAAGTAAATGTTCTGACTCCCCAGTGAGCTACTGAGGCAACCTCCAAGGAAGTATAAGTAGGATTGGCACTATAAATGTGCTTCCCTAGCTTAAGATAAAAGTGCACAGGCACGGCTTTACAGAATTCCTGATGATGGAGAAAAATGCTAATTCAAAAGAAAAAGGATTAAATGCTAATTATCTCCTATAAATGCTATTTTTTTGAATCTCTCAAATATTGAAAGGGAAAAGGAGAAAAGAACGAAGCTATAAAACTATAAGACTGATGCAATGTAAGAGACTTAAAGATCGGGAGAATAAAAAGGGCTGATGCCAAATGATCGCTACCTTTTAATTTCTAAGCGGTAATAAGGTCTAAATTGCTTTGGCGTCCCATTATTCGGGTTTTGCCCTAGAGAGTTAAGTTCCACCCAAACCTTTGGGAAGAAAATAATAACATGCAGAGTATATTGATCGTGATATTGGGGGGAATATTTGCTCTGTAAAACCTACATAGAAAATCTAAATAGAAGAGAATCATTTTTCATTCTCGTTCCTTTAAAAATCATGTTTGCAGTGAAATTAAGCTTTAAGCTCCTAGCTACAAATCCACTGGTGACCTTGAAGAATTTTATACTTGTAGAGCTGGTTTCTGATCTTGCATATAAATGTATGCATCTCATTATATAAGAGTTATATTTATAAATCTGACATTGGATTTGACACTAGAATTACAGCCTTGCATTGGAAAGTATGAAATGAACAGTAAATAAACACAGTTACTTCTCTACTTAAATGTATGCTACTTAGAAAAATATGATTTTTAGAAAAATATAATTTGTTTCAAAAACCTTGCTTTTCAGATGAAATACCTGTCACAAAGAGAACATTAAAAATAAAACAAGAGTCTTCTGAAGAAGCACAGTAAGTAGATGCTTCTTTCTACAAAGTGTATTTACCTAAACTTAATGACCGTTGGGAAGACCCAGAAATGGTGTCATTAGACATGTATGGAAAATACAGACATACCACTGAGGGGCAGGTGTACTCATGGTTTCTCATCTGCTCAGCTTACGTTTGCCAATAGTTAATCTATGGTGAGAATTTTGTATACAACATGAAGAAATAAATGTATTAGCACAAAAATAAGTGTGTTGATGGTGTTTGCCTGTACTCGAATGTGGCTATGTGCGTGTTTAATTACGGTACAAAGATGATTCACGGGGCCCTGAGTTTATCTGGGGTTGGGTGAGATGACAGGAGGGCCAGAGGGGCACTTACATTCCTTATGATATTACACTTTGGGGATCAAAGAGTGAGCTCTTAGGTGGCCTTTTTATACATTTGGAAAAGAAAGCTGTTGACGGATGAAAGATGGAGTCCCAGGCTGGGGTCCTTCTGCTGGCTACATCACCTGACCCTCTCCTATAGAGTTCAGCATTATCTCTTCTGTAAGGAGACCACAGGTCTGTGAGTTTCAGTCAGTGTTAGTATGTTTGTAGTTCTTTTAAATAACTTTAAGGAAGCCCCTGATTAAATCTATGGAACAAATACATTAAAAGATAAATTTAGGGGGAAAGTAGAGGGACACTTTTTTTTTTTTCAACCTGGTCATCTTGAAGCATTGACAGCACCCATTTTTCTCCTTCTCTACTTCATTCCACACATGCAATCTTGATGTTTGAGGCGGAATAGGCAAGATGGAAAGAGCTGTGATAAGCAACAAGCAATATAAAAAAGAAACTGTTGTTTTCACTGAGCCAACCACCACCACCACCGGATTTGCAAATGCTCCTGTCTTTTTCAGAGTATCTGTAGAACCAAAGAATTCCCAGTATCAGCTACTCCCATGTCAGGGGAGACGGTGAAAGTTTAGGGATCAAGAATTATTCCTTGGGGCGCCTGGGTGGCTCATTTGGTTAAGTGACTGCCTTCAGCTCAGGTCATGATCCCAGGGTCCTGGGATCGAGTCCCGCATCGGGCTCCCTGCTCTGCAGGGAGTCTGCTTCTCCCTCTCCCACTCCCCCTGCTTGTGTTCCCTCTCTCGCTGTCTCTCTCTCTGTCAAATAAATAAATAAATAAAATCTTAAAAAAAAAAAAAAAAGAAATGAACTTTAAAAAAAAAAAAAAGAATTATTCCTTAAAATTGTAACTACTCCCCACTCCTCAAAAAAGAAGTTTATGACTCAAGTCAGTCAGTTTGAGGCCGTCTCTTGTTGGGAAGTAGGTCTGTTTTCCAGTTCTGACATCAGAATGTCCCAAAGGAAGGGAAACTTTGATGATGAATAGTTTTAAAAATGCATTATTACTAGCCCATCCCTTCAGACCCTGAGTCTCCAAAAAAGCCATTGTGTCTACTTCACTAAAATGTCCTTTCACCACTTGGGACCTTGAGAGGAGGCCTGGTTGACGTACCTGGAGATGAACTCAAGCTTCACAGAATTGGTGTCCCTACCCTGAAACCATGTGCACTTTTCCCGTGGTTAGAACTTCAGAAATCAGGAACTAAAATAGTCCCTTCTCTGGAGCCATTTAAATAACCGGGTCTCATTTTTACTGTGCTCTGTAGTTTTGAAAATGTGATGAGTCTTAGGCCCCGGGGTCTTCAGGCTGACATCAGATCAGCAGGGCAAGACACTGACAGGTTCCGTAGAAATGGACAGCTTTGCTGCCTCCCCAAGTTTTAACTCATACGATGAGAAATTTTAAAGTGGTTCCTAATAGGCCATTTATTTTCCAGTGCAAGTTTCCTCAGAACTATTCCTTATGGATGATTTAGGCCTAAGATAGTGCTGAATAAAATAACTTCATCTGGGCATTGGATTTTTTTTTTTTTCCCTCTAAGTATAGTTGGGATGAGCCTGAGCTAGCAGACATAGCCTATAGTTAAAATAAACCATCCTTCATCCATAAAGAAGTCACCTAACCTGCTCATTTAGTCAACAGTTATTTGCCAAGTGCTTACTTTATGTCAGGCATTGGGATATATCAGTGAGCAGAATCTCTGCCCTCCATTCCAACTCCTTAGCCTAGTCCTTGAGATCAGTGTAGCATTTCAAAAGAGGACAAGGAAGGATGGTGGCTATGAAAGAGAGCTTTTCTTCAAGCATTCATGCAGAAACACGGTCCTATATCTTCACCTCATGAGCACCAAGCTATATATGAATGATCATTGCGTGTCTTTGTGTACTTGGAGAAGAAACCATTCTCCAACAATGCAGTGATTTCATCTAGATGGCCACTCCGTTACTTGAGAACTTCTGTGACAAACTAGAGTGGAAGATAAGTCTAGGGCAGTCTTTGGCTCCGAGAAGCAGCAGGTGACAAAATCTTAGCATTTTGTCATCTTGCAGAGAAAGCCAAAGAGAGTTAAGAGGACAGACTGAGAATGACTACGTGTTTCATTTCAACAAAATGACAGTTTGTTCCCAAAACTCTTCCCCTAGAAGATACAAGGATTTAATAGGAAACCTTCAGGCATCTGTCTCCTTCCAAGAAGTTGTTAGCAACCACGTACACCCTCTTCTCTTTGCCTACGTTTGATCGTACATGGGGGTAGTCGTTGAGTATTTTTGTAGCTTAAACCTATGACGATGTAGACTGTAATAGATTGTTGCTAAGTTAATATTTAACAGACTTCAATCTTTCAATATCAGAGTCTTGTCATACCTGAGGAACAAACTTGTAATTACATATGCTCATATGTAGGGCATGAATTATCGTGAAGTATCAGTTATGATTATATGAGTTAAGCAGCATTTGAAACAAAAACTTCCCAGCACATTCGGCCTTACTCTGTTAACTCTCCAAATCCAAATCGGAATAGTTTCTATACTTTTGCTCTCCTTTAGAAAATGTTTTCTAGGATAGTCTCCATTCATTCATTTTCCCCTCTAAGCTTGATGTAGACCTTTTCCATCTGAATTCTCGGATCTTAATTCTGTGCTTAACTGACAGTTCTACATTTGGGAGTAGTAATGAGTTTCGGACAAACAGAAGAAAATATCGTTTTGTTTCTGCATCAGGCCATTAGACGTAATCAATTGTACATTTCCTACAGCAAGCATGTATGGGCCAAAATGACTGAACTCTAAGAACTTTCAGGTCAGAAATTAAGCTATTCATTATTTTAAGTGATATGGGATGCCTTTTGAATACAACATCCTTCATCTGCTTTTGGTACTTAGGTCGGAAGGCCGTCCTATGCAGTATAATAGCCACTTTATAAGTCAGTCAGAGAAAGAAGATACCGTATGATTTCACTCGTATGTGGAATTTAAGAAACAAAACAAGCAAAGGGAAAAGAAAGAGACAAAGCAAGAAACAGACTCTTTAACTATAGAGAACAAACTGATGATTCCCAGAGGGGTAAATGGAGGATGGGGATTAAGGAGTGCACCTCTTGTGATGAGCAGTGGGTGCTGTATGGAAGTGTTGAATCCCTAGATTGTACACCTGAAACCAATATCACACTGCATGTTAACTATACTGGAATTAATAATAATAAATTTAAATTTTTTTAAATTCTTGATCCTTGGGTTTCTGAAATCCTAGGGTCTTACATATCAATAGTTACTAAGTTTAACACAGCCAGACTATAGAAGTGATGGAAAGCAGTTTATCTTTAACTCCTAGAAGTTTCCTAGGAAAGAGTGTTTCTCAGATTTTAATACTATGTTTATCTCGACCTGCACTGTCCCAATACAGTAGTCACTAGTCACATGTGGGTATTTATTTATTTATTTATTTATTTATTTAAAGATTTTATTGATTTATTTATTTGACAGAGAGAGAGAGACAGCGAGAGAGGGAACACAAGCAGGAGGAGTGGGAGCCCGTTGAGCAGGGAGCCCAATGAGGGGCTCGACCCCACAACCCTGGGATCATGACCTGAGCCGAAGGCAGATGCTTAATAACCGAGCCACCCAGGTGCCCAACATGTGGCTGTTTAAACGTAATTTCAAATTATGATTAAAAAGTTCCTATCTCACACTGATCACATTTTAAGTGCTAATGGCTACCATATTGGACAGCACAGATATAGAACATTTGCATTATCGCAGAAAGTTCTGTTGCACCGTGCTGAGCTAGACACCTGAGGAATTTAACTTTGTATTTGTCTTTCTAGGAAGAGAGACATCATGCAAAATATCGTACAGATTTTGGAATCAGTACAATTGAAGTGGGAACTGTTTCAGAGCTGGACGGACTTTTCAAGGCTTCATCTTTCTAACAAACTGGCCATTTTTGGAATTGGTTATAACACCCGTTGGAAAGAGGATATCCGTTACCATTATGCAGAGATCAGCTCCCAGGTGCCCCTTGGCAAGCGACTGCGGGAGTACTTCAACTCCGAGAAGCCTGAGGGACGGATCATTATGACCCGCGTGCAGAAAATGAACTGGAAAAATGTTTACTACAAGTTTTTAGAGATCACGATCAGTGAAGCTAGGTGCCTGGAGCTGCACATGGAAATTGACTGGATACCCATTGCCCATTCCAAACCAACTGGTGGGAACGTGGTTCAATATTTATTACCAGGAGGCATTCCCAAAAGTCCAGGCCTTTATGCCATTGGCTACGAAGAATGTATGGAGAGGCCTCCCTCGCCACACCTGGAGCGACGTTCTCTGGACCCAGGAAAGGAGGGCCGGGTTGACTTGGAGACCCTCTCGGCACAAGCCTCATTACAGGTGGAAATTGAACCCACCCGAATAATCTATTGCTACCTCGGGATTGCTGAGGTCAGGACTCTCCAGCAATGCTTATTTTTACATTTCCAGGCAAATACCAAAACCTTCAGCAAAGATTGGGTTGGTATTAATGGGTTTTTGTCTCAGAACTGTCTTGTGGATCCCGGAGTTTCCCCCAAATCCATCTATATCAAATTCGTAGAAGTAGAGAGGGATTTTCTTTCCGCTGGCTCTTTAGTTGAGTGCCTGGAAAAAGCCATTGGATACCCCTTAAAATTTAACAACTGAATGTCATCCTTCATAAGGATTTGGGCTCTTACCTCCCTCTTCTCTACTCACTTTGCATTAGACTGCCCCTCATCCAGATGCTGCCATCAGACTCTTCATGGAAACTCTTTCCACAATCGGGCCAGTACAACTTCAACGGAATCACACTAGACTTTGGGCAGAAAAAACAGGCCTCACCTGAAAATGCTCATTTTGAGCAAGCAAGATATACAACGAACTTGCATGGTGGGTCAGCTGTTCCTTTTTTAAAAACAAAAAGACGCTTTTTAAATGGATTTTAGAGCCCTAATATAAACAAATGTAGGTACATTCCATATTGGACAAAACTTATACTTTGAGTTTCATATGAAATTGAAAAATTGTATTTTTTTCACAATGTTTCATTTTTACACATCTCTATGTCTCTATATAAGTATTATTTACAACCCTGAATAAATAAGCAATAGATAATGGCAAGTTAAATCTTGAGTCACAGTAAAAATAAGACTGTTTTTCAATATCACCCTTAGCTACTATTGTATATAATTTAGAGTTTCATTTTTTTCACCAACCAAGTGTTTTGCTATTCCCAATCAGTGTTGCCTGCAAAGACCTTTGTTTCTGTGATGTACCAACTTTACGGTTGTGTTGCCATTTAAACTTTTTAAAAAAAAATTATTAAAGTAATCTTGGCCTCTTGGAGTACCAGTTGAGCTTTTTTAGAGCAGGTGTGGGCACATCAGTACTGTGGCCTATGCTCTGACTTCACTGATTAGAATGTACAGAACAGGGGCGCCCGGGTGGCTCAGTCAGTTAAGCGTCTGCCTTCGGCTCAGGTCAGGATCCCAGGGTCCTGGGATCGAGCCCCGCGTCGGGCTCCCTGCTCCGCGGGAAGCCTGCTTCTCCCTCTCCCGCTCCCCCTGCTTGTGTTCCCTCTCTAGCTGTCTCTCTCTCTGTGTCAAACAAATAAATCTTAAAAAAAAAAAAAAAAAAAGAATGTACAGAACAAAGGGAGCAGGATTTCCTCACTCTCTCTCCCTCTCTGTACCCCGCTGACAGATGTCATTATTTCTTGTCAGAGCACCAAAGTCACTGGACATTGCGTTTTGTATTTCTTTTTGAAAAATGGCTGGGATATTCCTTCTGACCCTATGTACCTGAATTTGTAAGAGATGTTCATTCTTCATCTGTACACTCGGTCGGCAGGGTCCACTCTCTCAAAGAGTGTAAGTGGGGAATTACTGTCCTCATGGTGTTCATTAAAAAAGAGAAGATGTAATAGAAACGTCCAAAAACTTTTTAAGTGATCCACAGTAAAGGAAGTTGTAAGGGATCAGCCCATTAGGAAAGTAGCTATCACATTTAGACCTTTCAGGGATTTCTTTGCATCAACTAGCACTCCACTTAGAGGTTAGTGCTCTTGGCTAACAACTAGCTTACTGGAAGGGCAGTCAAGGTCACTTTGGTCTCATGTCTGGGACTTGTTAGGTTGATGGTTCATCTTCAGTGATTCCCTCAACATCTCTCAGGTGCTCTCCTTTAGATGGACCGCAAATCCAGGTAAGAGCTATAATTTTCCCCACTTTTTTTATACTATTGAAGACAAAATTGCATATTGATAAAAAAAAATTCTCCTTCCTACAACCTGAATGGCCTCAAAGCAGTGATTTTCTCATCCTGATACCTCTAGGTTGGTTGATGCTTATTTTTCGATGGTTAGAGAGCTTATAATCAATGGGATGACTTTTATTAATGTCATTTTAGTGTAGGTTTAAGGAGTTGGCTGTTTTCTGATACGAGCTGCTAAAAATGGATGCTAGTTGGGGCCCCTGGCTGGCTCAGTTGGTAGAGCACGTGACTCTCGATCTCGGGATTGTGAGTTCACGCCCCACATTGGGTGTAGAGCTTACTTAATAAAACAAACAAACAAAAAAATAAGTGGATGCTAGTTCAGGGAGAGTATAAATATTCTTGGAATTTGAGTGTAGCACCTCTTCTCTCTGGGCACAGTCGATAGGTATGGGGCTTAGGAAATTCTCATGACTTTGCTTTTCTTTGGAACTTGGAATTACAGACCTCAAGGCTGAGGCTCCATTGACCATCTTTTAGCAGTAATTTCTTAATATTCCGTGCTAAGTGCTGCAGGAAAAAGCATTACCAGTACCACATGGCATCCCCCAAACTTTGCCACCGACCAACCCCAAAACCAACATGCTTCATGCATTTTTTTTCCCATCCCACTTTCTGTTGCTATTGAGTTACTTTCGGGAACATTTAGTGAGGGTGTTTCAGATCTACCTAACATTACTGAGAATGGGGCATTTCTAGAGCAACGTGAGCAGCATGGAGAAGGGGGCCAAGACTGGATCCAGCAACCAGTATGTTTTCACCATTTGACCTGGGATGAGTGAGCAGTAAGGGCAAGAGGACGAAACAGCACTGGGAAATGGAAGCTTGGAAAGAAAGGAGCTTGCTGATAACTGAATATCCAGTTTCTTTGGCGAGAACAATCTAGAAGAGAGGATAGCAGGGTATCATATAACTCTATGAGCAATACTAAAGACAAAACGTGTGCCTTAATGAAGCCTTAGAACTGAGTGAGGGGGGATGGAGACACTATGTTCAAATGTAAGAATTAGCATGAGAAGGTGCTTCGAGAGATGAGATGAAGTATGATTGGAAGAAACGCTAGTGACCTGCATGTCTCTTAACATACGAAACTATGAACTCAGCTCTCGCATGCAACATGTTTATAGAAGCAGTCTCCAGGCCACTCATGGGTTATCTGCCAACATTCTCATTTTACACAAGGGTAGAGAGCAGTGTTCATCCTAAAAGGCATCCTGGCAAGAACTTTGAGAAAGGAATGGAGCTGCTCTGCTAACTTCTGTCACTTTGACTGACTCGGGGTCAACAGAAAGAAGTGGTTGGAATAGGAGTTAGAATGGGAGATCTTTTGGTTGGGGTGAGGGCAGTGAAAGAGTCCTAACCGGACGGCCCCTATGTTACATGGAGAGATTCACCACTTACACATCTTTGGTTGCAGCTTTACTTCCGATGTTGCAAATTATTTGGGATCTACTTTCTGAAAAAGTTAGCTACAGAGAGTGTGTATGTATGTATATATATATATATATATATATATATATAGAGAGAGAGAGAGAGAGAGAGAGATAGATATAGATATAGTAATATATAGCACTTGATAGAGATGAGCACAGCCCATGTTATTAGAGGCTTTAGCATTCCTGGGATACAACCAAGAGACTTTGCACTACCTTTATTGGAAGGAGTTACCTATTCAGGGTAACTTAACCCTAGTCTGGAAATGAAGGAGGGATGTTTACAGGAGGTGGTTTGCAGTGTAAACTAAAGAAAAATTTGAGTGTGATAGAATAGGAAAACCAAACCAACAACCCTAAGCACACACACACACACACTCTCTCCTTGACGATCCAAGTTTGTAGGTCCTTGCATAAGGGTATGAGACTGGCAGTTGTCTGTTTCTGCCGCCTTTGCTCTGGCTCAGCTGCCAAGTATTAGATTCCAGGGGTTGCATGAGCGGTCTAGTGTTTGCACAGGCATTTCTCAAAGCCACTGCCTGGCAGGTATTTGAAGAGCAGCCACGCAAGTCACACCAGGCAGAGGCATCCCAGAGGGTCTGTGGGGCATGCAGGCACCAGGACCACACTCGGTGTTAAAACAGAGCAGAACTGTGTGGAATAAATGGGATCGGAGGCCTGGCTGCTTTTCTTCCCAGTCAACTGCCACCCGGAGCAGGCAACGCCAAGAATTCATTCTTATGTTTTCTTTCCCCGGTGACCTTTGCTCGGTGGTTACGCTGTGCCCGAATGTTTGAAGTTATCTGTATTGGGGCTGTTGGACTGAGAAGCAAGAACAGGTGCATGCCCTTCTGTGAGGGAGCTGAGGCCGCCAGAGGGCGCAGAGGTGCCTTTGGACCGACGGGAGGTGGTGGGGTGGGCGGGGCGGGGTCGGGGGGGACGGTTAAATTAAATTCACAGCGAACGAGATCTGGTCCCGGGAATTAAAGGATCAGAGCGGGGCTGATGGCGGATGGGGCAGCGAAGATACGGGGATAAAGAAACGGGGGGCTTTGTCCGGTCTACCTTCCCACAGCCGCCCGCCTCTTCCCCAGTCAGCATAAGGCCCATCAACCATTCTTTTCAGAGGCGAGGAGCTGGGAGCCGGGCTCCTGTTTCCTCAGTTTCCTGCTCAGCTCCTGGGGCTTCCTTGCGCCAGTCCTTCCCCTGCTCGGGGTGTGAGGCACAAGACCCGGTGCCCTGGGGCCTGGGTTTCGGGGATTCCCCTCTCTCCGCCGCCCGCAGGTGCAGACGGTCCCCGCGCGCCCCGGCGGGCGCGGCTCTGGGCCTTCCCCGGAGCGGCCGCGGGGGTCCCTGCGGGGCTGGGCGGAGGCGGGCTCGGCCGCATCTCTTCCCCGTCCGCACCTCCCGCCCGGCTCCGGAGAACCGGGCCCCCTCCCGCCGCTCCGCCCCACACCCTGCGGAAGCCCAGTGGCTCCGGGACAACGCGGCTCCCCTCTTCCTCCTTCAGGAAGGCCGCCCCGCTTAGGCGGAGGACGCGGTACCCCCCAACTCGGAGCGGTGGTCGGGCCAGAGCCCCGGCCTGCTCAGGTGTCAAGCGTGCGGGCGGCTCCTGGACGTCGGAGAGTCCCCCAAAGCTCGCTCTGTTCCCCGTCTTCCTTCCCACCCCCCGGCGGCGTAGGGGGAAGGGTATGGCCCCCCCAGTGTGGCAGTTCAGGACCCTTCCCTTTTCCCCTGGCCCCCGGCCGGCTGTGGGGGCGCCGCGACTTACCCGACCCCACCCTGCGTCCTGCCGGGGTGGAGGCCGCGAGATCCGGCCGTCGGAGCACGGGAGCCGCCCCCACCATCGGTGGCGGGTCACCCGCACGCCCCGCCCGGGAAGACCGCGACCTCTCCGCCCCCTCGAACGCCCCGCCCCCCTGTCCCCGTCGGTCCCCACCCCGCCGGCGGGACACACGCGCACAGATTCTGGCTAGAGCCGCCCTGGGTGTCAGTGGCCGCGCTCCCGCGTCCGCCCCAGCTGCCGAGCCGCCTCGGCACCTGTCGGTCGGTGTGTCCCGGAGCCGGCGCCCCTGACTCCGTCGGGGCCAGGGAGTGCCATGGTTCCCCTGCCCAGGCCCCCTGCGACCAGCTTGCTGCGGTTTTTGTTCCTGGGGCTGAGTACCCTCGGTGAGTGAAACCTGGACGGGAGCGGACTTGAGATGGGTCATGGGGTGAATCCGACTCTGAGGGAGGTGGTCTTGGGCACTGATGAAGGAACTGGATGGATGCGGCCTCCCGCCTCTGACTCTTGCCCTCCTCCCCCCACACTCCCTCCCCCATCTCCCCACCCAGGGCATCACTGGCTGGTGTTGACTTCTGTCTCCGCTCTGTCCCGACAGCCACCACTTTGGGCGTGGGACTGTGTGTGGTAGGGGAGAGGGTCAGGGCATCTGTCTGGGTGTAGACCTCTATGTGAGTTGTGGGGACCATTCCTCACCAGCACTCCCCACCTCCACCCCGCAGAGCCAGATGAGCTGAGCCGCTAGATGAGACACTGGCTAAAGAGCTTAAGGACTTAACTCCAGCCCCCACCCCACACACGACCTGATATGCAAGAACCCCCAGGAATTCCCTAGATCCCAGGCTTGACAAATGCACTTCACGTCAATTCCCCAGTTCAGATCCTCCCTCTACCCCCCCTCCTGCTTCCTGCCCTGGGAATAAAGGGAGGTGCCCCGAAAGCTTGACCGTGAGGTCACTTGGGACACAGGAAACGGGGGAGGGGTTTGAATGCCTAAAGGAGCAGAATTGTGACCCCCCCCCCCCCCATGAAGTCCACCACCCCCATTGGTTCCCAGAGCCAAAGGGACAAAGGAAGTAGAGAGGAGTTTCCTCAGAGTCAGCGAGGAAGGGCTCTTCCTTGGAGCAAGTGCTTAAGGAGTGTTGAAGGCTTCCAGGAGCTCCCAGGAGCTGGGGATGGCCCATTGCAACATCTGGAGAGTAAAGCCCCAGCAAGAACTAAGCCCATCACAAGCATGTTTCACTTCCTCTGGCTCTGTCTTGCCACCTCTTTTCAAGGATCCCAAAAAGGGTGAAGGGTGAGTTTGTCAAGGTCAAATTTAACTCATTTCACTCAGGTTGGAAGTCACCAGATACAGAGAGACATAGAGTGAAATTGAGCCACAGTGATGGGGGCTAAGATGGGGACCACCTAACTCTCACCCATGCCCCCTTTAGCCTGATTCGTGCTGCAAGGGTGTTGGGGCATGAAGTAATTAGGGTCGCCAGACAAAGAGGGCTCCAGAGGAGCCCACCTGCCACACCAAAGCCTGGACAGATTTCTGTCCCTCTAGGCTTGGTGGGCCTGCTCCAGGACCCGTTAACCTCTCAGCCCTCTTCTCCCAACGTTAACTCGGCGCCCCTTTCCTTTCTGCATTCTATCCCCAGCTCTCCCATCTCTCTGCTGGGGCATTTAGGAAGCAAGGGAGGAAAGTCCAAGTTCGTTGCTTGGGCCTCGCCTGCACCTCTCCGGCAACTTCTCCTTTTTCTATCCTAACTCTGGCCCTCAGTTTTCTCAAGGACAGCCCAGGCTCAGCGTCCCGACGAGGCCGGCCCCCGGGGGTTGCTGACCGCCCACCCGCCACTCGGGAATTAACTGGCACTCGGGCCCAGGGCGCTGGGGGCAGGCCTCGGCTCTGCTGGGCTCGGCTGGACCGGGCTCTCGGGGAGGCCGGTCCGCTCCGCGCTCCTCGGTGGCTCTGCGCTGCTGCCCCTGGGGCGTGAGAAGCCCGTGGGGGGAGTTTCCCAGAGAAAGGGAGACTAAAAATAGTAGCCCCGGGGAGCGGGCCCATTTTTTTGTGCTCCTTCGGCCCTTGCCGGCTCCCTCACTCTGGTCTCAGAGTGGGCCAGAAGGGTCCCTTACTTGGGCTGCTCCTGTGTCCTTCACTCGGACCCAACCACTCCGTTGTCCTCGCCCTATGGCACCACGGACCCCGCGAGCGACAAGGGGCTCGAGGGCGGGGAAGCTTCGGGCCCCCTTCAGCTCCTAGTTTCCGACTGGGGCGTAGGACAGGGAGCATTTGCCCAGACCCCCGGGAGTCCATCATTATCTCTTCCACCACCGCCACCCCCACCTTTCGCAGCGAAAGGGTCCATGCAGGACCTGGGGGAGGTCGCTGGGGGCGCCTGCGGCGAAGGAAGCTCGCGCGTCTCCCGCGCCCCCGGCAGGTTTCCCGACGGGAACCGTTTGTGGCCTCCCGGGTGTGCGCGGCAGAAAGGCCGGGAGAGATCCGGCACCGCCCGCAGGCCTCCTGCCGTCCCGGCCTCCCGAGACCGGCGAGCCGGCCGGGTCCGCCCCGGTCCCCAGGGGGGCGTCGGGCTCCTTGAGGCAGAGGTTGTTTTCGCCTGCAGCGCCTCCGGTCCAGCGGCGCCCCGGTCATTGTCTTCTGGCTTATCACCGGGCACCAGTTTCCCGCCCGGCCCGCAGGGACCCCCGCCAGGAAATGGATGGGGGGGGGGCGCGAAGGCCAAGGAATAGGGGTGGGGGCTCTGTAAAGACGCGCAGCCGGAAAGCCGTGGGGGCGGCGCGCATCCTGGCCGGCTCCGCGCCGGGGCCCTTAGGGGCCTGCAGCCCGGCTCCAGGAGGGCAGCAAGCCCGGGCTGCGCGCGGCCTCTGTCCGCGCCTTGGCCGCCTGGCCACCACGCGGAGATGGCGTCTTGGACTCCAGAGCGCGGAGGCCAAGGACTGCGATGGCCAGCCTCCTCGGGCCTGGCCATTCCAAGCCCAAGGTTATTCCTCCCAAGGGCTTGGGATTCGGCTGCTCCATTGCCTCTCTGAAGGGCAAAAAGTGAATGTTTCTGGACGCCATCGCGCAAGCATTGGTTCCACTGTCCTCTCCTTGAAAGCGACACCCCAGTCCACCTCCTGAACGCCAAGCACACACAGACAGATGACTTGTACTTGATTGTCGGGGTGGGGAGGGCCTTCGTTCGTGTTCCAGCTCTGCCGTGATTTCCTGCGACCTCACAGGACTCGCCCAGATCGCCTGGACCCCAAAAGGGCTCCTTTCTGGGCCTCAACTCTCGGCTTTCCCCGGGGGAGGCCCTGGGTCGGGCCTGAGCGGGAGGCGGGGGAGCACTGTGGTCAGGCGGTCACCGGGAGCGCGGGGCGGCTCCGGTCTCTCGCTCGGAGCTGTTAGTTCAGAACGAGCCGCGGGTTAATCGCTAATCCGGCGGCCTCCCAGCCCCCTCCGCCCGTCGGGTTGAGAAGCAGGAGCGAGGAACGCTGGCGGTGTCCTGACCAGCGTCGCTACCCCCTCCTGGGTCTCGCCCCGGGGAAACTGGGGGAGCAAGCGGGCTGTGTAGAGTGCAGATTAAAAGTATTCAACCTGCCCTTCCTCTTAGAGGTCTTTCCCCACCCCCCACCCCCGCCTTGGAAATCTGCCCCCTCTTCTTGGTGCTCTGAAATCTGCTCCTCTGGATACAAATAAATGCACAGAAATGTGTCCCTATCCCCTGTTAGGAACCCACGGGCTGAGGTTAGGGAGAATAAGCTCCGATGAAAGCAGGACGCGAGGTCAGCAGTCCCTGGGCAGTGTTCGAGGCCCACAGAGGTTGGGACCCTGCGAGGGACGTCCTTTCTTCCCGCCGCGCTGGGCGAGGTCCACCGGCGGAGCCGGGAGCCAGTCCTCCGCGCTCACGCCTCCTCTTTCTTGTCCTCAGCGTCCCCCTCGCGGGCCCAACTGGAGCTCCACGTGCCCGCTGGCCTCACCCGGTTGAAGGCAGTAGAAGGAGCAGAAGTAGTGCTCCCGGCGTGGTACACCCTGCAAGGGCAGGTATCTTCGTCTCAGCCGTGGGACTTGCTCGCCGTGATGTGGTTCTTGGAGCAAGAAGGGAAGGATCTGAACCAGGTGAGGGAGGGACGCATCTCAACCAGAGGCTAGCTACACCCCCGTGGCTGAGCGTGGGGAAGAGCTGGTGAGAGTGGGAGGACTGGCCAGGGAAGGAGGGACCGGGAAGGAATTTCAGGAAAAAGTAAGGTCCTCCTCAGCAGCTCAGTTTTTGCTCTGACCTTGGAGGCTGCCCCCCCCCCACACCCCCGCCCGGAATTTTCTTTTCTACAACTTGCCCTAGGAATCCAGTACACAAAACACAGGGAAGTGGAAAGGCATTTTGCTTTGCTTTGGGGGAGGGACAGTGAGGATTGGGGTTTGAAGACCAGGAAAGGGTTAGGGCAAGTTTCACACAACTTGAAAAAGTTGAGCATCTTCTTATTTTCACCTTCTTAATGTTTTGGGCACTGTCACAGGCCACTTCTCTTCCTGAATCTGTCCCACTGCCCCTTTACACACTCCTTTGAGACACAAAGGGCAGTCTCCTTTCCCAACCGTAACCTACCCTCCTTCCTGATACCAGACTTCTCAGAGGCAGATCTACCCAGAAGCCAATGAAACTTCATTTTCAGAGCCCCTTATTTGCTCGGGCTCCTCCCAAGGTTCTGGAAAGTATTTTCTAGAGGTCATTTGATAAATAGGGGGTACGTATGAGAGAAATTTGGATTGCAGAGGTAGATCCAGGTTTCACAGGACCCGAGTTTATACATGGGGAAGGAGGGACATCTTCAAGAAAAAGAAGATTATAAAAATATTTTTTAAAAAAATTCGTTGATCTACGCCTGCAATCTGAGTTTCTTTCATAAATACCCCCTGTTTACATTATCCCTCACCATTATACCACTTTCTAAATGCCCCAAGTGGAAGATGAAGAGACAGAGCACAGGGGATCAAGAACTGTTGTGGGGAAGAGGACCCAGGGGCAGTGAGAGGGAGTCTAGGGAGACAGGGGGTGGATGGGGAGTTGGGACAGGTTAGAGGGGGTGAGTACAGGGGAGGAAGGCTTGAAGACTGCCAGTGGGGGTGGGGGGGAGGATTAGCCGAGCCTGTGGGCACAGGGCACACATGTAATAACGGGGAGGCATTGTGTCCCTCACCAGGTGTTGGCGTACATCAGTGGGGTCACGTCAAGCAAACCGGGGGTATCCCTGGTCTACTCCATGCCCTCCCAGAATGTGTCCCTGCGGCTGCAGGGCCTCCGGGAGAAAGACTCTGGGTCCTACCGCTGCTCTGTGAATGTGCAAGACCACCAAGGCATCAAAAGGAGCCACAGCAGC
Source organism: Mirounga leonina (assembly GCF_011800145.1). NCBI lineage: Eukaryota > Metazoa > Chordata > Mammalia > Carnivora > Phocidae > Mirounga > Mirounga leonina. The sequence continues at coordinate 19,935,695 of NW_023270387.1, read as the reverse complement.
AAAACTCTAGAGCTCAGGGTGCTGGGTAAGTGAGAAGCGCACACTTGGCAACACCTTCCCCAGCCCCAGTGGAGGCCAGGCAGCTCTCTCTCCCAAATGGCTGAGCATAAAGGTTGGAGGAGGGCAGACAGAGTGATAGAAGGGAGGGGGGAGTGTGTTTGGGGGTGGGTGGGAGGGATCTGTTGGTCCCTTGGGGTTGAGTTTTTAACCTGTCTCTCTGCTCCAGTTCCTCCAGCTCCTCCATCCTGCCATCTCCTGGGCGTGCCCCGTGTGGGGACCAACGTGACCCTGAGCTGCCAGTCCCCAAGGAGTAAGCCAGCTGCCCAGTACCAGTGGGAGCGGGCACCCCCATCTGCCCAGGTTTTCTTTGCACCAGCTTTAGGTGAGGGAGCTTGAGGCTGTGGCTGGGGGAGGGAAAGATGAGCGGCACCAGAGGGACGGGGGGTGAAAAGGGGAGGCAATGCTGCAAAGTCCTGGGGCAGAGGAGGGTGTGGGGAGAAGAGGCGGCGGGGGGGAGGGGGGGGAAGAGGGCCCAGCAGGTGCAGCCTCTGTGTTGGGGACTTACACTTGCTGTATACTTATGTTACTGAAGAAGCCCTGGAGCTAGATAATCTGCATTCAAATTCTAGCTCTGCCATTTACTAGCCACGTGACTCTGCTTCCATTTGTAAAACGGGGATGTCAGAGCCCTGATTTGAACCCATTAGTTATAAAAGATGTTTTGGGACAACTGGAACATTTTCAATATGGATGATTAGATCATTATTATTAGGTATTAGATAATTCCTTTAGAGGATTATTAACTTATCAGATGCGGCAGTGGTATTGTAGTTATGTGGTCTATGTCCTTATTTTTTGGAGACTCATGCTGAGCATTTATTTTTAAGTGTCTCACAAAAAGAGAGAGAAATGAAGTAAGTATAGCAAAATGTTAGCAATCATTGAATCAAAGTAGTGGGTATATGGATTTTCATTTCGTCCCTCATTCTACTTTTCATGTGACCATTTTTATAAGAAAATTATTTGTATTTTTTAAATAGTGCTCAGCTCATAGGTTTGTTGTGAAATTTTCATAAGTTGGTACGTGTAAGGGACTTAGTCTCTGGCATAGAGTAAGTGGCCAATAAACTTTAACTATTAATAATCATTATTTCATATAATCCTTTCAACACCATCAAGGAGGTCATATTACCCTGTTTTACAGATCAAAAAACTGGGACCCAGGGATAGCAAGTAACTTGTTTAAAGTCGCATGGCCTATTCTTGTCAGGTTTTCTGATCCTAATGTGTTCTTTCTCACCACTCCGCCAATCCAAACTAAAAGTAAACATGGTGTTTGGGTTTTTCTGGGCATCAGTTCCTCTCTGAATCTTTTTAGATATCAATCAGGGACACTGAGCAGTGGAAGTGGGGAGCGCCATTGAGTTAGCAGTTCTGTACTCAGGGGCAGAACCCAGCATGCTGGCTATCACAACTTTTCCCACCATGAGGGAACAGACAGATGAGTCTCCCAGAAAGTCAAAGAGGACATTCCAGAAGGGACAGAATTTTTTCAGTGGGTAAGACGGTCCTTGGACTGATGGCCCAATTGTGTCCACAGATGCCATCCGTGGATCCTTAAGCCTCACAAACCTTTCCAGTCCCATGTCTGGAGTCTATATCTGCAAGGCCCACAATGAGGTGGGCAGTGCCCAGTGCAATGTGACCTTGGAAGTGAGCACAGGTCAGTGAGGGGTAAGTGTGGTTAAGGAGAAGATTGGACACTGGTGGGGGTGGGGTTGCAAGAGGAGAGGAGGCCTGTCTGCTGAGGCCTCTCATTGTTAACAGGACAAGGAGCTTGTCCTGGTCAGATGTTTGTACAAATGTCTGGTCACTGACTGACCATTTTCTGCTTGACAGAAAATGGAAGAAGAAAAACTGTTTGTGGTGGCAGTGGGGTAGAGGGATTGGAGGGGGTGGGTACCAGCTGGGGGTCTCCTTCTGACACCAAGGCTTTTCCAGGGCCAGGGCCTGCGGTGGTTGCTGGAGCTGTTGTGGGCACTCTGGTTGGACTGGGGCTGCTGGCTGGGCTGGTCCTCTTGTACCAACGCCGGAGCAAGGCCCTAGAGGAGCCGGCCAATGATATCAAGTAAGTGTGTCTGGTCTCTGCCCGAACGGGGTTCTCCTAGCTTCCCTTGGCTGGAAGTTTGGGCAGCTGTCTGAAACATCATTCCATTGGGTGGATTTTAAGGGAGGGGAGAGTGAAACGGTGTCTGAGCAGGGAGTAAGACAAAGCATGTAGAAATTCTCCCCTCTCCCCCCCTCCAGCTTCTGACCTCTTATTACTTCTTTGATCACTAGGGAGGATGCCACTGCTCCCCGGACCCTGCCTTGGCCCAAGGGCTCGGACACAATCTCCAAGAATGGGACACTTTCCTCTGTCACCTCAGCACGAGCCCTCCGGCACCCCCAAGGTCCTCCCAGACCTGGTGCACTGACCCCCACGCTCAGCCTCTCCAGTCAGGTCCTGCCCTCACCCAGGCTGCCCAGGACAGATGGGGTCCAACCTCAGCCGATATCCCCCAGCCCTGGTGGGGTCTCTTCCTCTGCTCTGAGCCGCATGGGTGCTGTCCCCGTAATGGTGCCCGCCCAGAGTCAGGCTGGGTCTCTGGTGTGATGGTCCAGCCACTCATTAGCTAAGCCATCTGGTTTCTCTCCTTCCTATAGGGGTCACCCCTACCTCAGAGGCCTGAGTCTTGGGGGACCACCTTCCAGACTTCCAGTCCTCTGCCCACATCTTTCTTTACTATGGGAAAACTGAGTCTCTGTTGAGATCCAAACATTCAGGAAGTAGAAGAAGAGGAAGTGGACCTCAGATTAGGAAGAGCCCCTGCCCCCTCCCCCAGTCCTCCTTAGGACTGCAGGGAACACTGCTGAGATAGGGCCCTGGTAGGGACTGCCAGTCAATGAGTCCTCCAGGCCCCCTTGATCTGTACTCCACCCCATCTAACAGCATCCTTCACTCCCACTCCAGCTCCCTGCATTCATATAACCTGTCCTGCTGGCTTGGTTGGGTTTTGTTGGGGCAGGGGATCGGGAAGGTATTTTTTAAACTAACTTGAAATGTGTGTTTTTGTTTTTATTTTGCAAATTTCAATAAAGATGCATTGTGTTTGTATGGAAAGTAGGAGTCAAATTGCCTTTTCAAACCCTGGAGGGCTTCTCCACACAGCTTCCTGGAACAGCTTTTCTAGAGTCTTTAAAAGGGTCATTTGTGGGGACGCCTGGGTGGTGCAGTTGGATGGACATCTGACTCTTGGTTTTGGCTTAGATTGTGATCTCAGGATCCTGAGATGGAGTCCCGCAGAGTCTGCTTGGGATTGATTCTCTCTTCCTCTCCCTCTGCCCATCCTGCTTGTTCTCTCTCTCTCTCTCTCAAATAAATAAATAAGTCTTAAAAAAAAAAAAAAAAAGGGAGGTCATTAGCTATCAGGTGACTGCGGAAGGCCCCAGAAGTTTGAGGCCAGGAAGACCCTAACCCATTCTGAGCAGCAAGGGGATGAAACCCGGTGCCCTTTCTGCTAGGGCTTGAGTACTCACGGACTTCGGGTGTGGGTGCTCTTAATCTCCTGCTTCCTCTTAAGGGCAGGAGGGAGAAACCTGACTTGTTCTTCCCTCTCCCAGACCACTGAGTCCTTAACAAACACATCTTCTTGCCCTCCAGTGTGGTGAGGGAAAGCTGGACATAGGATGGGGTGCAGGCGTGTGCCCCAATTCTGCCACACCCTTTCCTATCAAGGGTGGGGTCTCCTCCAAGACTCAGTTTCTCTGCTGAGAAATGGAGTGGCTCTGGGAGTGGGGAGCTGGCTTTAGTTTCCATGGAGACTCCTACCTCAGCAAGCAGTGATAAAGGTGCCGAAGAAGGACTCCCAGAGAAAAGAAGGACTAGGAAGGAATAAGAATCTCGGAAAGGGTCAGAAAGGCTCTTCTGCCCGGGGCTCCTGCTCCCGGGAGGGACCCCAAAGTGGTGATGTCCATTTGCCGACTCAGGTTATTAGAATGCCTCCCTCTTCTTCAGGGGCCACTCTTTGTTGGTCTACAGAGCGCTCCAGATCTGATCCCTTCCCCCTGGGGTGCCACCCAAGCCCAGCCCTTTTCCCAGGGCCTGACAGCTTTAGAAATCGGGGGGGAAGCGGACGGAAGAAGGGAGTAGGGCTCGAATGATTCCAGTATTGGGGCTGGAGGAGGGAGGAGCATTTCCTTACCTGAGGGCACGGGCCTCTCCCCTTGTTTGCTCTGAGATAGCCAGTCTCGCTCCTGCCCTGCAAGAGGCGGCCGCCCTGTGGGCGCTGCCTTCCCTCCCCCAGACCCAGACGCCCAGACCGACCCACAGACGGCTGGACTCGGCCATGGCCCGGCTTTCGGGGCCCTTCCTCTGCGGGGCCCTGCTGGGCTTCGTCTGCCTGGGCGGTGAGGAGGCGGCGGGCGGCACCGCGGTCAGAGCTGGGGGGCAGACGCCTGGCCCCCCGGCTCCTGGGGCCGGCTCAGTCCCGCGGAGCGGGCTGGGGGCGCGCGGGGCCGCAGGGGCCCGGGGTCCGCGGGGCGGGGCCGAGGAAAGGCGTCGAAGGCCGGGCGGGCGAAGGACACAGTCACGCAAGCCGGCGGGCAAGTTGGGCCTCCCCGGGAGGCTTTAACCACCACCGGACTATTGTTTTCCTTTCCCTGACGAGCACACCCTCATACCTGGCCCAGGCTCGGGCCTTTTACCCACAAAAACCCGGCCGAGATGTGTGCTCCTCCCTCCCGGCAACCTCAGGTTTCGAGAAGGGTGGGATTGAGAGGAGGGAGCTGAGCTCTGGAGGAGGGAGGGAGGCCTTGAGAGCCGCGGGTTGGGCCGGACCCCAAGACCGCCACCGGGATTCGGGGCCGGACCTCCACTCCACCCCAGCGCCGGGCCTGGCGCCGTCCGAGCGCTTCTCCCGCCGGCCTCCCCTCTCTCTGTGTGCCCCCAGCCCCCGGGCTAGCCGTGGAGGTGAAGGTACCCGCCGAGCCCCTGAGCACCCCCGTGGGCAAGACCGCAGAGCTGACCTGCAGCTACAGCACGTCGGTGGGAGACAACTTCGCCCTGGAGTGGAGCTTTGTGCCGCCTGGGAAGCCCATGTCTGAGTCCCACCCGGTGAGCTAAGAGCGTTGCGCTGGAGTGGGGCGGCCCTCCGGCCTCTTGGTGGGGTTGGCTGGGAGAGGCTGGAACAGAGGGCCCACCCAGGATGAGGGTGCGGGTCAGAGAGGGTGGGTTGGGGATCAGCATGCTTGGATGAAAAAATGAGTGGAGTCTTTCTAGATCTTCTTAGGACCACAGTCTGCATGACTCCGTATGCCATATATGGCCCTGTATATCCAACCTCTCTCCCGGAGCTCCTACAAGCAACTCCCCTATCCTTGTGCAGTCCCAGTTTCATTAATGCTAAGCTCTGGTGATTGTTAGTAGGATCAAATGCCGCCCCTTCCAGGAATATTTGCATTAATTTCCCCCCTCAGATTGAGAGCCGGGCTTAGCTGAAAGCAATAAAACTAGTTTATTTAGCCCTTGGGAAGGGATGGTATTTGGGGACAGATAGACCTTGCTGGTTCTGGCTCCAGAGCATCAGCTTCCCTGTCTGGTATAAAAGGAGGGGCCTCTAATACCTTCTTATACCTGCTTTGGAGAAAGGACTGTAGAGTTGACGCCAGGCAGAAAAAGGCACATATGTGTGTCTTCTGCTTCTCCCCAGATCCTGTATTTCACCAGTGGCCATCTGTATCCAACTGGTTCTAAGGCAAAGAGGGCCAGCCTGCTTCAGAACCCCCCCACAGGAGGGGTGGCCACCCTGAAGCTGACTGATGTTGACCCCTCGGACACTGGAACCTACCTCTGCCAAGTTAATAACCCGCCAGATTTCTACACCAATGGGTTGGGGCTAATCAACCTTACAGTGCTTGGTAAGGCAGGCTGGGGACCCACCAGCCACCCATGTACTGAAAAAGATTGCGCTGGCCCTGCTAAGTTCCCTCCCCCAGATCCCTGATTTCCAGCCCAAGCACACACTGCACTGGGGACCCCAAGGGAAAATACCTCCTTCCCAAAGTCCTCCACCCTCCACAAAGAATGCCTCTTCCCTCAGTCTCTAGTCACAAAGGATTCAAGAGAGAGAAAGCTCTTCCCATATATAGGGATCTGAGTCATGCCCCAGACAACTCTATCTTTGGGGGAACGTCCCATTTGTAGCTCAGATTCTGTCTCTCCATATGTCAGTGGCAGAGAAGGGGAGTGGCCATTAAAGGAACAAGGGTCTCTGTCACTAGGCACCAACCTTGTGTTCACAATTTCCATCTCACTCCAACCCAGAACCTGCTCAGAGATGAGCAAACAGAAACTATGAAAGAGGCTGGGGATGTCTAGGTGGAAAAGTGAAGATTTAGGAGGTGTGTAACAATTGCATTCAAATATCTGAAGGCTTGTCCTGTGGAGGAGAAATTTTTCATTTCTCTTTGTGGGCAGAAATTGGGACCAAATGGGTAGATATTATATTAACACAGATTTTGGCTCAACACGAGGAAGAATTTTCTAACAATCAGAATTTCCAATAGTGGCAATCATTTCCTGGGGATGCAGTGGAATGTGAAGAGAAGTGGACTACTATTTGGTGGGAGTACTGGAGCAGGAAATCTAGCACGTGATGGGGGGGTGGGGCTAAAAGATGGCTAAAGTACTTTCTGTGATTCTTGCAGTGCCCCCCAGTAGTCCCTTGTGCAGTAAGAGTGGTCAGACCTCCGTGGGGGGCTCTGCTGCCCTGAAGTGCAGCTCTTCCCAGGGAGCCCCCAGGCCAGTGTACAACTGGGTACGCCTTGGATCTTTCCCTACACCTTCTCCTGGCAGCATGATGCAAGGTAAGGGCCTGGGGTATCAGGGAAGAGGGGACTCAGGACCTGGGCACACCTGGTCTCTAAACTCCACACCCCCTCACTTATCGGTTCTGTGCCTGTGGGTCTGAGATAGACCACCGTACCATTCCCTGCTTCTTCCCTGGGGTCCTGTATTGCTCCCTCCTGTCTGGCTTCCTGTGGTCTGTGGCTCTGTGCTCCTGGGAGCATTTCTCAAGTTACATGTACTCCTGGTGTCTTGGATGACAGTGGAAGACAGGGGGAAGAGAGGGGGTCTTCTATGATTTCCACTTTTGGGGATTTCTTGAGGGTCACGAATCATTTCCAAGCTTCCCAGAGAGGAAACTGAGGCAGAGTAACATGGACTGGCTTGAATCATTTAGTCAGTGTCTTGGGAGGAACCAGGTAAATGGGTAAGAGCCTTGTCTTCTCAGCTTCCTCATACTTGTTCCAGTGCCCTGTCCCTTGCCCCAGCCCCAGCACACCCCTTTATCAATCCAGAGAGCCCTCTGGATCATCTGGTGTGTGCTCTGCCTTCTAAAGGGAGGGTAAACAGCTTAGTAAACATTTGAGCTACCCCAGAAGGTACAGTTTCTAGCAATCAAGCCTTCCCTTCACCCCAACCAGGAGCCTGACATCAGCCAGTAAGCACCCCACCCCAATCCCATGAGTGTGCCATCTCCTCCTTCCCTGAAAAGGCAGCTGTGCAGGGTGGAAAGAGCACGGAAGTGGCAGTGACTTTGGCACTTCCTTTCTGGGTCACCTCGGACAATTACTTTCCTTCTCTGAGCCAGGGTCCCCCCTAATAAATGAGGTTAGTCCCTTCCTGACAGGATTGTGTTAAGGATGAAATATGTTTTCATCATAGTAGGTGCTCCCTGTGAGTTGAATGAATGATGGAACACTTCCTCCTTACCCTCTAGATGAGGTGTCTGGCCAGCTCATTCTCACCAATCTCTCCCTGACCAATTCTGGCACCTACCGCTGTGTGGCCACCAACCAGATGGGCAGTGCGTCCTGTGAGCTGACCCTCTCTGTGACTGGTAGGGAATGCTGGGCAGAGGCCCGGCTGGCAGGCCTGGGCTGGGGAGGCTGCGTGAGACACCTGGGGAGAGGCCAGGAAGGTCTGCCCCTCCGAGTTCCCTGTGTCCTCTTTAGACCCATCCAAAGGCCGAGTGGCTGGGGCCCTGATTGGGGTGCTCCTGGGCGTGCTGTTCCTGTCAGTTGCTGCATTCTGCCTGATAAGGTTCCAGAAAGAGAGGAGGAAGAAGCCCAAGGAGACATATGGGGGTAGTGACATTCGGTGAGCAGGAGGGCTGGGTGGGGGTTACAGAAAAGGAGAAAAGGGCTTGGGTTATGAGTAGGTGACTTCAGCCCTCAGACTCTGACATATTTCGGGTTGTTTGGGGGTAAGGAGTGCTGCTCAGCTCTGGGATTCGGTGGTGGGGGTGGCAGGTAGAGCAAGTGTGCTTGCGAGTGAGCGATGCACAGGGTGGAGGACTTGGTTCACGGCTTCCCTCACCCTCCTCACACTTAAAAGAATTTTCAGTTTTTAAGTCCTTTTCATATATATATATATATATATATATATACACACACCGGGTATGGATGCCAAGAGTTGGATTAGTCCTGAGCCTTCAACTGAGTTTAGTTCTTCTGTGTGGGGGAGTAAGGAAAGGAGAGGCAAAGCTGCCTCTGTCACCCGTTAGCTGTCAGCCGTGGGGTCCAGAAGAGGGCTCAGAGCAATATTTCTCAAAGTGTGGTCTTCAGATTCCCTGGACAGAAAATACCAGATTCCAGCTACTTCCTATTCCTCCTGAAGCAGTGTGCGTGTGTGTGTGTGTGTGTGTGTGTGTGTGTGTGTGTGTGTGTGTGAGATGGGGCCTGGAATCTTCATTTCAACCCAAATTCCACAGATGATTTTCAGGCACATTAAAATTTAAAGTCTTTGGGTTAGAGGATGGGGGGGTCTCCTTTGAGGGATGCCCCCAACCTTCACTAAAAATTTTCTTATATCAGGGAGGATGCCATTGCGCCTGGGATTTCAGAGCAAACTTCTGTGAGAGCTGATTCTAGCAAAGGGCTCCTGGAGAGGCCCCCCTCTGCCAATAGTGTGACGACCACCAAGTCCAAGCTCCCTATGGTTGTGTGATTTCTTCCCCTATCCTTGAGGGGGAATATCAAGAATTAAAGCCTTTGGGTACCATATTGTCTCCCTCTTCTTTCTGCCGGCATAGCTAATTCCTCTAGGCGGCACAAAGAGTATTACCAGGACGCGAAGGAATGGGCTTGGGGTCCCAAATGAGATGCTGTAGGTGGGAAGTTTGGTTGGCTCCAATCGAGTAGGTTTTAACAAGGTCCTCTTCCCATTTTTTCCCCTCCTCACCTCCACTTTCGGGTTTGGTCAAGTGAAATTTGCTCAAGCTTCAGGTGATGGTTCAGGCGATGGCCTTGTGCACCCAAACTCCCTCCCCTCCGGCACCCTCTGAATACTTGGACATTCCTCTTTATTGTTCACATTCCAACCCAGCACGGTCACATGCACACACGGAGATAAAAATCCTTCGGGCCACAGCCCCAGGAGCCCGGCGGGGGGCGGGGCTAGCAGGGTGGGGGCGGGGCCGCGGCAGGCTCCTCCTACCGAGCCTCCCAGGAGCTCGGCGTTTGCATAAACAAGATGAGAGCTGGAGAGGTGGCTCTCGGGGTGCGCCGGGGAGAGGGGAAGCAGATTACAGGCAGGCGTGGGGTTGGGGTGCGAAATAGGTACTTCCCTTACGATCAGAGCAGGAGGTATCCAACACCATAAAAACCCTCTTTCCCTCTCTCCTCACCCCAGAGCCAAAGTTCTGGGGCTAGGCTGGGGCGCGAACAGCACAGAGACGCAGAGCGCCCCCTTTATCTGCGCACAGAACGAAAGGACTTTTTTTTTTTTTAAGTTAGTGTACTTGGGCGACGCTTAGGGCGCCCTCCGCAGTGCGCGCAGGGAAGTGCACGGAGGCTGCGGAGGCAGAGCGGCATGCGGGGTGCGGGCAGAGGTGGGCGAGAAGCAAAAGAAGGAAGATGTGAGAGCGCGGGGTTTGGGGCTAGGGTGGGAAGGAAGGGCGAATGGGGACCATATTAGACTGGAGGACTAACTAAAAGGGCACGGACTTAGCGACTCCTCGACGGAGCCTGCCTGGGAGAGGGAGTCTCTGGGGACGCAGGGAGGGCTCCTGAAGCTGGCAGGCTGGTGGGAAGGAGAGGATCACAAACACGGCAGGGAAGTCTCGTCACTGCGAAGGGGACGCGGCATCCATCTCTCCTTGGCAACTGAGGACAGAGAAGGTCTGAGCACCTGCCCTCCCGGGTACTTCCTCTCCCCCTTCCTTCTCCCTTCCTGAACCAGGACACCAGGGCGGGGAGCGCCAGGGGACCTCAGTCACCCAGAACCCCCCACCCGAGTCACTGAGCTGAAATAAGCCCGTGGGCAGTGCGTGTGCGCGCCGCAGTGTTTACAGCCTCAGGCCGGGTTTGTGCAGCCAAATGGGGGTGGCTGCGTTTCTGTGTTGGTCCAGGTGTGTCCCTGTCGCAGCCTCAGGCGTCCAGATGAAAACCCGCAGGCTGGAGGGGGTGACGGCGGGCAGAGGGAAGGGTGGGGGATTTGGTCCTTTTCTCCCCCTCAGGCCTCCCACCCGCTTCCGAGTCTTATTCATTACCTTTGAAAATGCTCAGTTCTTCGGTCCAGGGCGGGGCAGAAGGAGGGAGGAGAGGAACAGGTGAGCTCTCGGAACCCGCAGCACCCTCAGCCTCCTCCCAGCCACCCACCCCAGGGCTCGCCTGGGAGCCCCCGACCCTTAGCTCCCTCTCCACCCCGCAGCCCGCCCGTAGTCTCCGGGCTCCTTCGGAGGGGGAGCGGGGCCGCTCTCGGCAGGTCCCGGGTTTGGGAAGGGGGAACCTGCCGCCCGCCGCGCCCCGCCCGCCTCACCTGGCCTAGTCTCCGCTGGGGCCGCCGCCCGCGCCTCCCCGGGCGCCCCCAGCTCCGCCCGTTCCCCCGTGGCCCGGGCCCTTCCGGCCGCGCTCTCCACTCTTTATCTTCTTCCGCGCCATGTGGCCCCGGAAACTCGCCTGGATTTTGGCCGCCGCTGCGTTGGCGCCAGGATCGTCCAGCGGGATGTCTAGGATGTCGTCGTCCGGCTTGGAGCACGCGCTCTCCTGGGGGCGGGGCAGGGGGTACTCGTGGGATGACTGGGATGAGACCCCGACAGGGTAGGGTAGGAGTAGAGCCTTGGGGGGAACCGACGCGCGAGTGGGAAGCGCAGAGAGGGGAGCTATGGGCGTGGGGAAGGGCTGAGCAAGGGCCGCGCGCGCTGGGGTGTGTGTGTGTGTGTGTGTGTGTGTCCCTCCTGGAGAGCGGCAAGCAAAAAGTTAGGGTCATGGTCAGGTGGACACAGCTGTGTTTCCAACTCAGGAAAGAGTCGTGCACGGTGGGATGGGGTCCAAGACAGCCAGAGAGCCCTGAGTGAGCTGAGCGAAGGGTCCATCACCAGCGGCTGAGCTGGAGAGCGGCAGAGCTGATGGAGGGTGGGCTGGGAGGAGCAAAGTAGACAGCCCAGGGACTCCTGGATGTGGCTGCCCCTCCCCCCTGTCCTCAGAGGGTGCCTCCAGATCAGAAGGGCCCCTTCTGAGTCCAGGATTCCCTGGGACAGGGTGTAGAAGAATCAGGCCAGTCCCCTCCCTAAGTAAAATTACATCAGGGCTCAAAGCTGGAATTAGGGTGAAGGTGGGGCTAACCCCGGGTGAGTCAGCCTCCCTCCACCTAGGGCTAGAGGCCCAGAGACTGCTTTGCCATTGATTCTTCCTTTTCCAGTGCTCCCCAGGAGGTACTCAAACACAGCAGAGACGAGGTGGTCTGGAAGAAGCTACAGAGAAAAGGCTTCACTCCAAAAAAGACAAAGGACAGATGAGGAGCAAGAAGCCCTTGGCCTTGTGTGCTCCAGAAGAAAGGCGTTATGACAATAGCTCCCCATTAAGTACTTCTCTTGTTCCTGGCACAGTAACACAGTGTTTTAGAGACATTATTTTATTTAGTCCTGGCAAAGCTATGACGCACCTTTTATTGTCATCCTAGTTTACCTCTAATAAAACTGATGCTGTAAGTGTTTATAAATCTTACATGAGGTTGTACAGATAGTTACTAATGGACCTCAGATTCAGACCCTTGTATGTCAGAGTCCAGAGTATATTTTCAACCCCTATTCCGTAGGATAAGCAAAGGCAGTCAAGAAAATGAACCAAGCTCTACCTCTTGTTACCTAATGCTTTCTTGTCTCAGCTCCTTCATCTGAAATCAGGATCATCGTATCTACCTCTATGGGTTGCGAGGAAGAATAAACAGCATGATATACATCCAGTTTCTCGCACAATCTAGTTGCTCAATAAATGGTAGCTATTACGATGATTCTTTTAATTAATAAGTTGATGTGAAATAGTTGTTTTTATAGGCCAAAAAATAAAACAACCCCAATTTCATATGGTTCAGCCTGTAATAATCACATCCACCCCCGGGGCCTCAGGTTTCTGTCTCCCACAGCCTGCCCTAGCTGAGACAGGCAAAGGTTAGGGAATAGATGGTATTGATTTTAGAAGTAAGGCTCTGGAATGGAGAGGGCCTCAGTCCCTGAGCCCCTTTGTTGCTTAATATTATGCACAGCATTAATGTGGGTTGGGATGCATATGGTTACTATGGAGTTAAAAAGGCATTACTCTTTTGATCTGACCCTGTGGCTTCTAGGAATTCTCTCCTCCCCCCTCCACCCCCCACCCCAAGGACTTCTGCTTTAAAAATGGCTTCCCCTCATCATCTTCGCAATGCTGTTTTCATTTCCTGGGCTTCAGTGTTCTGCAATTTGTGTTCAAGATGCCCACAATTGATTTAAATGCAGTTACAGAGAGTTATTAAGAAGCCTGAGGGGATTGGCACTCTTTTTGTCTTCTGCAGGTCTGGCACTCCCTCTCTGACCTCTTATTCTCCACCTGTAATCAGAAACAACTCTTGTGTTCCTTGATTCCCAGAGCTCATGCCTCTCTTGGGATATCCTTAGGGAACAGAGGTTCTCCTCAACAGAGGGCAACGATTTAAAACCAACCAACCAACCAACCAACCAACTAACCCATTCCTGATCCACCTACCCTTGGCCAGCAACTATGGAAGGGGTATCTTCCCCCAACTGTGCTACGACCAAGCTGCTGTCTCTACCCACGTCAACCGGATCCAGAATGGAAACCCAGAACAACTGGCAGAACCATCCAACACACTACTCCTCCCCCAGATCAGCTCCCTCTCCCTCCAGCTGAATTCTCAGGGCAGAGCAGCTAGGTGGCCTGTCCACAGGCAGAACTGGAGAGAGAATAAAAGGAATCCAGGAAGGGTCATGGTTCTGGGCTGGTGCCTTCTAAAGCCTGAGAGCTCCATATGAACCAGCGGTGGAAATGTGCACTAGAGGGTAAAACAGGAACCATGGCTTCTGGTCCCAAGCGGGCGTATCACTTCACCTCCAGGGGTCTCAGTTTCTTCGGGCCGCAACTGGAACTTGGCCTAGATGGATAAATTCTTTAGGTCCCCAATCCTAAAAGCCTTAAGAATTATCCCCGCTAGGGCGCCTGGGTGGCTCAGTTGGTTTAAGCCTCTGCCTTCGGCTCAGGTCATGATCCTGGAGTCCCAGGATTGAGCCCCGCATAGGGCTCCCTGCTCAGTGGAGAGTCTGCTTCTCCATCTGCCCCTCACCGCATTCTTGTGCTCTCTCTCAAATAAATAAATAAATAAATCTTAAAAAAAAAAAAAAGAATTATCCCTACCTATTGCTTACTATATGCCAGGCCCTGTGCTTTGCACACATCACCTCACTTAATCCCCACTTCAGAGGTCAAAAAACAGCCTCAAAGACATGTTGCAATTTACCCAAGGCCACAGAGCTAACAAATTGTGATGGGATTCGGAAGCCTCAGGGCAGGTAATTATTTCTATGAGTTCAGTTAGACCAAGTCAACCAGACTAAGCGAAAGAAATGAGTGGAATCCAAAAAAAATGTCTCCTTGCCTTTTCATATTAAGTGAATGGAGGGAAGTCATATATATGTGACTATGTAAATCAGCAACTGGTACATTTGAATCAGCAGCTCTGCCTCTTAAAAAAAAAAAAAAAAAGCTCTGTTTTCTTCTCGAGCTTCCTTACCAAGGGGCAAGAAGGAAATAAGGCAGGACTAAGTGTTTCCCAACACCAGGTCAGATGGTCAGCAAGGAGAGCCCCAGAATGAAAGATACAGAGGGCCCTGCCTTGGGGTGCCTGGCTGGCTCAGGCGAGAGGGGTTGATGTAGAGGGGTTTGGGCGTAGAGCTTACTTAAAAAAAAGAAAGAAAAAAAAAGAGGGCCTCTAGACCCCAGATGCACTCTGTTCTCTACATGTCCCAGCTCCCTTCCAGCTCTCAGTCCACCTCCACAGAATGGGGATGGGGTAGGAAGATGCTCAGTCTCAGCCCTGTTCCAGCCCTCTGCCTGTCACCTCTTCTTTATTTTCTTACCCCCCTCGGCCCCCCCCGCACATTCTTGCAATGGTGCTGTCTCTTGCTTAGTCCTTTAGCCCTGCAGATCTGGGACAGGGCCTCACAGGGTTGTTGTGATGATTAAATATAAAGTTAATATGGTAAGCAATCACAAATTGACCAATATTACTGATGTTAATGAATCAAAATCGTAATAACAACTACAATGATTTACCCCTAAGTTCTTTCTGCCTCTTGGTACCCAGACATAGGGAAGTCTCATCTCTTATAAACTGGGCTATTCTTTCCTTCCAAACCTCACTTTTTTTTTTTTTTCTTTTCTTTTGTAAGCCATAGGGTGGAGGGTGGGGAGCAGGCAAAGTCATAACCTCTTGTATCATTAGCTGGGTTGACTGAATGGCAGAGAACGCAAGGACTTTGGAGTAGTCTTTCTCCATATGTAGGGGCTAAAAATAAATAATTAAAAATAGAAAATAAATAAACACATTCCATATATGTATGATCACTGTACTCCTCTGGGGTGCTAGGAGCCAGGTCCTGTGCCAGGCGCTTTCGTACCCAAGTCACCTTAGCAGCAATCTACTTGGGCATCAGGCACTCGCAGCCTCCAGGTCTCCGTGTGGGCGCTGACAAATTGCAGACACTTCCTTGCCTCGCCAGCAGGGCTCCCTCGCGGTCACTTCACCCAGCCCCCTCCGGGGCTAGATGGCGTTGGGGGACGGGCCAACCCCTCCCCAGAACCACACTGACTAGGCTCTCTGCTGCCCATCATCATTCCTGAGCTAACCAATATGAACTGACTGTCCACCCCCCGGCCCCCCGCGCTGTACACGAGGGTCACGGAGATCATCCTGTCTGCCCACCTACGGCGGTGGCAGTGGGATGGGGAATGGAGTGAGGGCGAAAGCCAGGGGAAAGGAGACCGAAAGGAGTCGCCGCAGCTTCGCTACAGTTTACAGCGTCTCTCCGGGGGAAGTTCCTCTTCTCGTCTAACCTGCAGCTTCGCTGCTGCAGAGCCCTGCAGAGTCCCCGGTCCAACCTGGACTGCCTGGCGGATGGGCGTCCAGACGCCCCCGCGAGTTGGGGAGCATTTTTCCTAGGGCTTCCAAGTCAGGCGGGTACCTTTCACCACCCACCACCCACGTCTCCGCAGGCACCCCTTATTGCTCCTGGGTCTTCTGCACCCTCAAATGCACTTCCATCCCTTACTCTCCCTCCAGGGGGTTCTTGGGAGCCCCTTGCCCCAGATCAAGCTGAGTGCCCGTCCCCCCGGCCCTCTAACTTACGGTGCAGCAGTCCATGCTGGTGTTGGGGGTCCTTGGCTGGGGCACAGGCTGGCGCAGGGCGGGGGTGGGGTCTGTGTGGTGCTGGGTGGGGACTCTGGGGCCTTGGGGTGCCCGCTGACCAGCGCCGAAGCAGCCGCTCCGCTCTCGGGTCCTCTCTCCCGCGCTCCGCTCTGCTCGCGAATGTAACCTGAGCCCTTCGGTCGAGAAGCCAATCAGGAGAAGGCTCCGGCAGGGCGGGCGGGGATTTTACAGGGAGGACCACGCCCCCTCCCTGCTCCCTCTGCCTCGCTCCCCCTCCTGCCCCAACCCCTCCGCCTACACACTTCCATCCATTCCTCCTACACACCCCATCCTCCCAAATTCAACCCCCTTGTTTGCTGAGGCGGCAGACTGCCAGGCAGATGTATGCCGCCGCAGGCAGAGGGAGGCCCCCGACATCCCGGGCACAAACACACTCACATCTGGGCACAACACCCCTCCCACCCGCATGTGGAAAACCACGTACCCCTCACCCACCTCCCCACACTTCCACAACTTAGCTAGAGTCCCAAATATGGCTGCCTCTAACTCCTCCTCCCCTCACCCCCGCCAGTCCTCAAAGAAAAGCCCCCTAAGACGTGCGTTTAAAAAAGTCCCATCATCACTCTGCTACGGAACCAAGAAAGCTGTCAGTACAAAACCTGAGGGTGAGCACGCATAAACACGAAAGCTCACAAGCCCCACATGTGTATATGTGGCACTGCCCCGGCTCGCCAAAACGCGCACGGCTGCGTGCAGACTCTACAGACACCACCTGAAAATAACTACACAGACCTTGTACACACGCTGTGCAGATAAATGCAGACGGTGCCCGGCCTGCATAGGTGGGTAATCACCCTACTGGCGAGGTCCCCGTTACCTATCTATCTATCATCTATCATCTATCTAATGTATGTATTTATGCATAGACACTAGCTTGGGAGAAATACCCTTCCCTCCCACTCCCCAGTCCAGAATCTCCCTAACCTCTTTTTTAAAAATTAATTTATTTTAGAGATAGAGAGAGGGGGGAGAGAGCGAGAGAGAGCGAGAGAGAGCGAGAGAGAGCGAGAGAGAGAGAGAGAGAGAGCAAGGGTGGGGAGGAGCAGAGGGAGAGGGACAAACCTACTCCTTGCTAAGGGGGGTGGAGGCCCACGTGGGGCTGATCCCACCACCCTGAGTTCATGATCTGAGCCAAAACCAAGAGTCCCTTGCTGAACCTGCTGAGCCACCCAGGCGCCCCTCCCTAACCTCTTGATCCATTGCTTCAGAATAAAACAAAAACTGGTCACTCTCACCCTGCCCCTGGGAAGAAGAAAAATACTCGAAACCCTAGTATTGGGAAATTTAAAAAATGGTTGTCTTTTGGGGTCCACGGTGGAGGAAGGATGTGGGCTTTGTGAGAGGCTGGAGAAGGGAGATACGGGAGGAACATCGTGGAGCAGCCTGTCCGGGTAGGAGAGCAGGCAGTGTGGCATGTTGAGTGGATAGAGTAGGCCACCTCCGAAGAAAACAGAAAGTCTTTTTCAGCTAAGGTCCCAGAGGAGGGAAGGCTGCTCAGGCAGGTTGACTGAAGCAGAGCAAGGAGGGGAAAAGGCCCTGTGGCTCTGCTTGGGACAGGGGATCCTGGAACAGCACTGCAGGGAATCCACAGCCACTGGCCAGTCCTAGCAGGGCTGCTGCAGGCTTCCTTCCTACCTGAATGGGCTACAGGCTTTGCTGGCCAAAGGGAAAATGAGTGGGAGGGAAATTCTTGTGGTCACTCATGATGGGAACTGGGTTAGGCAGCTTGGCCCCCCAAACTGAGCTGGATGCTGGCCGGGATTCCAGGGCTTGGGGTATAGGGGTGTCTCTCCCAGCATGTTTGGGACCCACCCACCCTTGTAACTGAAAATCTGTTCCCCAATCTGTCTCTGGCACATCCTCTATCCCCCCACCTCTGCCAAATGGCAGGATGTCCTGGGAACTCAGCCCCTTGCCTAAATGATGGGCACATCTGGGGCCTTCGCTTAGGCCAGTTCCGGTTGGACTTCAAATCTAGGATCCAGAGGAGAAAGGGAAGGAGGAAATTGGGGACAGAATGGGTATCAGGTCTGGACTCTGCTTTTCTCTTCCCAAATTAGAGCTGAGGAATTCGGGATTTAGCGAGTTTGCAGTAAAGTCCCCCAAGTTGCTAGGCAACATCCCTCTGCAGGCTGCGCTGCCTCTGGGCCCTTCTTCCTGCTGGTCAGAGCTGAAGTGGGGGGGGTAGCTTTACAACATGCCCCCCTAAACTCCCACATAGGCAGCACAGCCCTTCCCTCTTCCTAAAAGATGCCCTTGTGTGGGGTGAGGGTGTCTCGGAACACTGGCGGCCCCATGGAAGAGCAGAAATGGCAACTGTCAGTTCCATCCGCAAAACAAGCATTTCAGCAACAGCCCACTTGAGGCGCCCACGCAGAACTGGCCACTGAGCTTGCTGTGGGGGATGGGCAGTCTCCGAGGTAAGGAAAAGGTAGACAGAGAGGAAGGCAGAGACGGGAATCAGAAGACAGACACAAACTCAGATGATCCAGAGGAAGGAGCAGTGACACGCACAGCCTCATTTAAATGACACACACATGGACCCAGAGGCACAGAAACACGTCCACAAGACACATACTGTGGGCCCGTGGCCACCCACTGACATCCAAAGACATGCACGGCAGTGCACCCTTTCGCCATCACGCATCAGGGGTACGTGCTTCCTTGGTGAGGGCTTCCTCTTTTGGACTAGGTGGCCGGGGTTCAACAGCAAGATGGGCTCGGTGGAACTCCGAGCCCCTGCTCAAACAGATGAGCAAGGAGAAGGGACAGGAGCTGTGTGGAATGCCTGGGTCTGGCGGCTTTGGGGAGCAGGCTGCCTCACTCTGCAAAGCTCAGGAGCTTGGCAGAGTCGTGCCAGATGACACTCCCCACGAGGACTTGGGTGCCAAGGTCATCTTTTGGAGGGTCACTTATTAACTAGCTGGACTTGAGCTCTGTAGCTGTCCTCCGTGCCTCTTTGAATTTCATAAACTCTGAGGCCCCCCCCCCCCCCCCAGCTATTGAAGGAGAGGGACTGGCAGCCTGGAAATGAGATGAACTCCGGAGGGCCAGGTTAGAGAGGGAGCCGGGACATGTGGGGGCGGTGGGCTGCATCGTGCAGGGAGCACGGCAGGGGAGGGGCACAAAGTCGAAGCCAGGGCCAGCAGAGGAAGAGATTTTAGACAAAAGAAAATATAAGAGATGGATTAGTGGGAAGCTTTTGGGGTCCAATATGGATCCATCTGGGGACAGATGGTGGGGGATTTGGAGAGAGTTGGTCCTCGTAAGCAGAGAGAAAAGCCAAGGCACATGGCAAGCTATTTGCCAATACTTGTGGCTTCCTTTCCTTGGAGTGGGCACTTTCTGAACATAACATCACAGCTCAAGCCCACAGACGGACTCCATGATAAGATGAGGGTGGAAAGTAGGAGGCCGATGCCTCTGGTGGAGCTGATCTGGGGGCTTCTTAGGTCAGGATTTCACCCATTTGAATGGAGGGGGTTGGGGTAGCAGGAAATTCAGTTTTCTCTGCAAATATTTCAGCTTTTGCTGTAGTAGTATTTTTAGCAACTTGGTTGGCAGAGGAGGAGCCTGGGTACATTTTTAAAGGGGCCTCTGCCAGACTGGAGGCCTCCTCCCACCCTCACCCCACACGTCCTAAAGGAGAGGGGAAGAAAGCACAAGGCTCAAGGGGTGCATTCAAATCAGGTTTGCTGGGCATTAACTGACCACTAAGTGCTCTTCACCCATAGTTGGTAGCAATCATCAGCAGTATCCTTATCATTAGCAGCATTATCCAGAAGAGGAAATACTTCTTGAACTTCTGTTGTGTGCAGGATGCGACCAGGGATGCAATAGAGAAGGTTTAATATACTTGGAAAGACAGCGGAAGGAACCAGCACTCCTGAGTGACTACTAGGTGCTCTGTGTTGTGCTAACCACATCATCTATGTGGTTCCATTTCATTCTTAACAGCAATCCTGTGACGTCGGCCTTATGTTTCCTATTTACAGATGAAGAAGCAAAAGAGTTGATGAACTTACCCAAGGCTATATCGTCATTCAAGGGAAAAATCTAGATCAAAACTCAGAGCAGAATAATAACATTATTCTACATTGGAATAGCGTTTTCCAAAGTGCTACCGAATTCATGATTTAATTTGGTGCTCATGAGAATTGTGTGGGGAGGTATTAATATTTTTAACCCCTTTTTCTGAGGACAAAGTAAGGCCTAGAGAGGTTAAATGACTTGTCTAGAATTAGCCCTCTGGTGAATTACAGAACCAGAGCGAAAATGCAGGAGTTCTAACTTTGAATTCTGTGTTTTCACCTCTAAGGTGCTCTGTACAACAACCCAGCACTTGCACTGGGCTTCATGGGATAGATTATAGTGGTTAGCAAAAACAGACATAGTTTCTTCTCTCCTGGATCTAACAGTCTGATGATAAAAGTACATATGTATATGTGTGCACATATATGTAGATATATGTATAGTTATAGATGTGTATATATATCTATATGTATATATATATGAGATATATTTAAGTAATAAATGATAGTTGCCAAATGAGTGATGCAGAGTAAGCATTATGGGAGTTGAGGTGTGGGAGAAATGATTGAAAATTGGGATGATCCAGGAAGGCTTCTTGGATGAGGGGGCTAGAGACGGGCAGAAGGACATCTTAGGCAGGAGCAAATGTTGTGAGCCGTGCACTGCATTTAGTGTCTCTGTGCTTATGAGACCCCATTCCAGAAAGGCCCTGAGGACAGCAATCCCAATCTCCTCTGCTCCTCACAAGCTTGTTTTGTTTTGTTTTTAGTAGGATCCACGCCCAGTGTGGAGCCCAAGGCGGCTCGAACTCATGACTCTGAGATCAAGACCTGAGCTGAAATCAAGAGTTGGAAGCTTAACTGACTGAGCCACCCAGGCGCCCCCCCAAAACCCCCTCCCCCCCAACAAGGTTTTATGTCTGAAGCTCAGCATCCTGATTTTACCTATGGCGACGTCTCGAAACCCTCTAGGACCTGTAGGTACACAGCAAATGCGTGCTCGTGCTTGCTCGCAGCCATGCTGGTCCTTGGTGCTTTAACACACAGCGACCCCTTGCTCCTCCTGATGTGGCAGGAGGTTGCTTCCTTCACCTCCACCCCCTTGTTCTCTGGGCCTGTGTAGTTCAAAGTCCTGGATTTCGTTTACTCCTTGTTCCTCAGTTGCCCCGAATGTCTACTTGTTTTGTTTCACTCCACTTCCCTTTCCTCGGTTTGCTTCCCCACCTTTCCTTATGAATCATAGCTAGTGGTGGCTAAGCAGTGTGTGTACCTTCTGGGCCTACACAGGCCATCTGTAAACACTGGACCAACACAACCATTTTTATGACAAGGGAACAACCATCTTGACAATATTTTAATGACAAACTCCAGCACCAACCTAATAACCAAGTCAATTTGGGTCCAGACAAATGTCTGTTTGAATTAGTTTTTATAAAAAGACTTACATGAGGTACAATTCTTACCTGATTCTTTTTTTTTTTTTTTTCTTACTTGATTCTTTAGTCCTTTCACAGACCCTTTCTTTTGTGGTTCAGCCAGATCTTCAGATAAAAGGCATTCTTGATTCTACCAGCAATACGTGTTGAGTGAGGTTCAGGCCATTCTTCTTGTCACTGTCTACCTCAGGGCAGAAAGAATAACTCTCATCCCGGAAATGGAGACCCTCTTAGAATCATTCAGAATGAGCATCTCTTCGAGCGTGTGTATGGGGCCAGTACCCCAGCCTTACACTTCTTCATGTTCACACTGTCTAACCTGAGAACTTGGAGTGTTGGTTTTGATCTGGATCCATTGGCCATGGCTCTCATTTATTTGGTACTCTTTTTTTTTTTTAACCTTTTGTCTTATTTTAGGAACTTTAAACTCTTGCGGAAGTTAAGTAATATATAATGAACCCCACTGTACCCATTACCCACGTTCAGTAATTCCCAGCACATCACCAAACTCATATAACCCTTATTCCTTATGATTCCTCCATTACCATTTCATTCATAAACATTTAAGTATGTGTCCTTGAAACATACAGACTCTTTAATACATATTTTTAAAGTATATGTTCATTAGCCTGGAAGCTCCATAGAGAAAGAGATTAGAGCGGTTTTCTTTATCACTGTAGCCTTAGCACAGCGTCTGGGACATAGCGGATACTCGGTAAATATTGTTTGAATGATTGAATGAATAAGGGGGTGAATGAATAATACTGTCACAAGGAAACAAGGTGGAGGGGGGCGCCTGGGTGGCTCAGTTGCTTGGACATCTGCCTTTGGCTCAGGTCATGATCCCAGGGTCCTGGGATCCAGCCCTGCGTCAGGCTCCCTTCTCGGCAGGGAGCCTACTTCTCCCTCTCCCTCGGCCCCTCCCCCTGCTCATGCTCTCTCTCTCTCTAATGAATAAATAAGATTTTTTTTTTAAAAAAGGAGGAAACAAGGAGTAAATAAAAAAGTGCATATATCTGTGATCAGGCGTGATCTAATTTGTTAGAGGCCAGATATGTCTTCAGCAAGCACTCAGTAGGTGGGCCTTAAATAGGGAGGCAACTCTTTATCTCTCTGAGATTCAGTCTTAGGCCTTCCATTCTGAGGAGCTGAGACATAGACCCATGTGTTCCTTGGAAGTCCATGCTGAGGTGGCCCTTTTATAGGAGCAGCATGGGTGATGGAGCATGAGAAGGGCCTACGGAGGGAAGGGAAGGAGCCATGCCTGTAAACCAGTTTATTGAGTCTAATATTTCTATTTCTGTTTTATTATTTCTTTCCTTTATCTTGGTTAAGCATTTCAACTTTGAGCTATGAAAGGGGACATTTTAGGAAGAGTTATATATGCAGTCTCAGGTCGGGGAGCCCAAGGTAGAACAGCCAACTTGGTGGCAGCAGTCATTCGTGGGGCATCTTACGAGGAAGGTGTCTCTCAGCGGATGAGAGTCCAGCTTTGTGGTCTTGCTTCCCTGTTCCATCGAGAGATTCTCTTCCCAACAAAAACTTAGAGAGTTTTTTTTTTTTAAAGATTTTATTTATTCATTTATTTGAGAGAGTGAGAGAGAGAGAGAGCACATGAGAGGGGGGAAGGTCAGAGGGAGAAGCAGACTCCCAGCCGAGCAGGGAGCCCGATGCGGGACTCGATCCCGGGACTCCAGGATCATGACCTGAGCTGAAGGCAGTCGCTTAACCAACTGAGCCACCCAGGCGCCCAAAACTTAGAGAGTTTTATTATTTTTTTTTTAAAGGGGAAGTTTCTTTCATTGAGTGGTCTGACCATAGTTGATCCCAATTCTCTTGAATAAGTCTATATGTTAATGTTTTCTGCCTCCCAGGCCAATCCAGTGGTCTGATGGGTAGGTGAAGACCAGCCAGCCACTCCCATTTATAAGGAATTAAGGGCCTACCAACTTTCACTTTCCTTAAGCCAATGCAGTTCAGCCACATGGCTGGAGATGGTGTTGCCAAAGACCATCTCTACTGAATTTCCATATAAGCTTCTTTGAGAATAGTAAGTGTTGGTATGGAGAGGTCTCTTATCCTTAAACTTCCAAAGGAAGGAGATATTGACAGAATTTCCCTAGCAGACTGTCATCTGATAGGGCCAAGATATGAGGGAACAGATACTAGAATTCAGCCATTGTA
Organism: Mirounga leonina; assembly: GCF_011800145.1. Classification (NCBI taxonomy): domain Eukaryota; kingdom Metazoa; phylum Chordata; class Mammalia; order Carnivora; family Phocidae; genus Mirounga; species Mirounga leonina. The sequence goes on along the minus strand of NW_023270387.1, from coordinate 19,912,239 downwards.
AGGCCTGGTTGGCAAGCCATCTGCAAGAGAAAGCTTCCTCAAAGGCATCACCCAACATGAAAGACATGTCACACACCCCTGAAATTAGATGACACAAGAATCTGGTCATTGGTTCAAATGTCTTTCCTAATGTAAAAATGAGAGAAGTTCTACCTAGCTTAACCCTGCCTCTAACCTTGGACAGTGATGTTGTTTTGCTTGAATTTTTTTTTTTCCTTTTTGGCCAGATGGAAGCACTGAAAGTAAAGGATTATTAACTACAGGCTTTTGTTATTCTGTAATTTGGGCGGAGCATTTAAGTTTAATGAGGTAAGCACTGGTAGTTAAATGGGGTTGGTATACTTTTGTTATTTTTGCTTTGCCTGCCGTGGGATTGTGAGTTGGAGTGGGGTGAGTGGGGAGTGCTGGAACATGAGCTGTTTTGGGACTGGGTTGTTAGTGGAAATGTTCCTGCTGCTTCGCTAGAAGGCATGCCAGGTAAAACCATTCTGTCCCTTTGACCCTGAAGCCCTAAGGTCTTTAAGTAGTCTTTCTACAGGTGTTCAGTGTTCACATATACCTAGAAGACAGAGTCGAAGTCTATACCGTAGACACAATCCTATGGCGTAGATATTCTTCGGAAGCAAAAGAGTATAAATCCTGGTCCTTAAAAAAGAGAGAGCGCTTTTTTTTCTACTGGGAACAGCGTCATGGAGCTATGCTATGTTATGATTTGCTAAACATATGTCAGATCATAACAGTAGGAAAGTTCCACATTTGGGATACTATGTGAGGATGTGTATAGATCTTACTAAAACCATCATGGCAGACGCTGTTGGTTTCCTAGCCAATATCTACGCATTTCCCCTTCTTGCTTGCTAACAGAACTGCAGTTTTGTTGGGAGCAGTCATGGGTCCGGACCTGACATTATGCCATAATCAGTCTAAGCCTGTATCTACTTCAGCTTTGATGACAGCTAGGGCTGGTCACAAGACACAGATATGGCCAATGAGATACAAGCAAATTTCTGCTGAGAAATCTTCTGGAAAAGCTTTTGCTTTCCCGAGAGGAGGAGGCAGATGCTGCTGGCACCACCAGCCCCCTTCTTTCTGCCTTAAATACAGACCTGAAGTCTAGAGCGGCATCCGCTATCTTTTGACCATACAGCAAGTCACATACTGAAATCACGAGGAAAAAAAACGTCCTTTATATTTAAGCCATTATCATTCAAACGTTCTATAAGATTTACACAAATGAATCCCTAATATGACATCATAATACAAGAGAGGTTCAAGGGCAGATCAGGGCACCTGTCGTTGACAAGATGAAGACTGCATGCGCAGGTTATTTCCAGGGATTCTTTGATGACAGACCTGAAAATTCTAAGTTAAAATAGCTAGTAATTCAGGCGCAAGTGTACGTGATCTCGTGCAGCTTGACTTCCTAATTGGTTGCCCTAGATTGGCTCTGCTTAATTAAAGGAACCATTGTAGGATTCTAAGTGACCATTTATAGTTCCTGTAGTCACGCTCAAAGCCTTTGTCCCTGGCCTCTCAGCACTGCTACTACATCAACCTCTCAGTTGTCCCATGACTGGTGTGTGGGTTTGCTATAATTAGAATTACTGACAATTAAGGAAAATTCCTTTAAGACAGAGACAAGAACCCAGAGATAGATGAGGACTGGATGGGTTTAGGCATTTTATCTCTAGTCAGAAGGCTGATCTGTATTGGTTTTTAAAAAGTTATAGGTGGTAGACCCTTGATTCCTCATAAATAACAGCAACAGGCTGGTCTTTGTCCACCCAACAGGCCACTGGTTTAGTTTGGTAGGGAGAAGTCATTAACATATGAATTTATTCAAGGGAATTGGGCGTAACCATATCAGACCATACAGTGAAGCAAGCTCCCGCCTCTTTCAGTAAAAATAAAACATTCCAAGGTTAGCACTGGCAAGAGACAGATTCAAGGCAGAGCAGGTATTCATCCAGAATCTCTTTTTGTACAGCCTTCATAGCTCTTTCAGAGCACACTTCTCTCCTCCATCATTCCTGCAGACAGTACGTGTAGTCCACATGGAGTGGCCTGTCTAGTCGAGCTGATATTCTGAAGGGTTAATTAGATATCCGTAGGACAAGGATTCTCTACCAGTTCTTCGGCTAATGAAGGCGTGTCTCCTTTAAAATGGGTATTACTTTTAACCACGATAAGGGAATGCTTTGCACCTATAAGCAGAAACCTTTGGGACACTGGGAGGGCACTTATTATTATTATTGTAAACCAGTACATGTATGCAAGAACTTCTGAATTTGTCTTAAATTAAAGTAAATATGTCATAAGCCTGGAAGGTCTCAAACCATTTTCCTGGAGCATTTTCTGTGCCAAATATTTATTTTGAGCATTTATTATGTGCCATCTCTTTTATACTAAGGGCATCACATGTTGTATTGATCAAGACTCTCTTGGTTGTAAGGGATAGAAACCCAATTTACATTAGGATAGGCATCAGTTCCCTGCAAAGACACAGGTAGAGCTTCAGGGACAACCAAATCCAGGGGTATAAAATATTAATAAGATTCTCCTCTTCCCTTTTAATTTCTTGTCTTTGCTTCACTCTGCATAACGCTGCCATCCTCATTCTACTGGAACTATGGCTGCAGGCAGCTCTGAGCTTAAACCATCAGAGTCTTGAAACTAAAGAGGAAATATCATTCTTCAATCCCGATTTCATTAATAATAATTTCAAAATTCCTAGGAGAGGTCTCTGATAAACCAGACTTGGGCTGCATGCCCAGCCCCACACCAATCCCTGTGGCTTGGAGGATGAAGAACTCTAGTTGACCCAGCCTGTCGCACAACTGTGTGGCCAGCTGCATTCTATGATTGGCAGTGCTCTCCAGAACCATTTGGTTAGAGTGGGGAAGAGCATTTCCACAAAAGAAAGGGAGTTGTTCCTGAGCAGGCTGACTGAGTAATATATGCCCAATTCAGTACATGAAGTCAGGCAATGCTCGCAATAGTCCAGGGAAGCGATTACTACTATCTGTGTTTTATAGACAAGGAACATGTCGGGAAACAGAGAGGTTAAGCAACTTGAACAAGGTCACATAGCTGGTAGGCAGCAGAGCTGCGATTCCACTGGAGTCCGCTTAACTCCAAAGCTACTCCATCACCTGACCACCTCTCCTCCCTAGATGAGTTTCTCCTCTATCTATTAGAGTCATGGAGACATTAGGAAAAATTACCCTAAGTCTGCACACTGGGCAACGATCTTCTACCCCTCAGCACCCTCACCGGCCTTCTCTTCTCCATCCTGAGTTATCTCCAGCTCCTTTAACCTTTCCACACACGTCATGTTTTTTCGCTGATCTCCTAGTCACTCTTCTAACCCTGCTCTGGTTATATCTCCAGCTTCCTCCTTGGAACCTGATGCCATCTTGGTACTGTGGGCTCTTTTCAGCCTTCTGCTTCCTCTGGGGTTCCTAGCTGAAACAAAAACAAGGATTCAGTGGGCTGCTTGACTGGGTTGGCATGGCTGGACCCAGGGGCTTAGAATCGTATTGTAGGTTTCTGTTTTCCTTTCCGTTTTTCAACCATGCTTCCCTCAGAGTCTCTCAGTGTTAGATTTACCCTCAGATTGGTGAGAAGGCTGCAGACAGGCCCCAAACTACAAAAGAAAAAGAGACCATCTCTTCCTCAGTATCCATATACCAAATCTTGTGGAGGGGTTCTGCACAGCCCTTCTTGGGTATGTGCTCACGTTGCTGACCAATACTCCTGGACAATACAAACTCAGCCGACCTTTGGCCGGGATGCTGGCAGTCATAAGCATGGCATACCAATGCTCAACAAGGCATAATCATAGAGAGTAAAGAGTTGTGGTCAGTCCCTCCTTCTCTATAGCTGGAGGATGTGTGATGGCTTGGTCAGTGGCTGCCCCATTCCTTGGTACTTGTTCATGTCTCATCTTCCTCACTAGGCTGTGAATGCCTGTGGAACCAGAATTTGGCCTTTCGTTTTGACGTCTCAGGATCTAGCATGGTGCCTGAAACACAGCAGGAACTCGATCAGTGTTTATGGGTTGATTGACTATAAGACAGTGCTATGGTTTGCGTTGCTACAGTTAAAAAAACAAGCATTCTCCAGGGGTCTGGCACACACAACAACGATAAAAGCTACCACTTAGATGCCACTGGATGATTTACAAAGCAAATGATAACTACATGGCCAAAAAAATGTTATATGTGCATCTCATTTAAACCTAAAACCCAGTGAAAATGTATGTGCTGCTTCTTAAAAGCTTTGCACTTAGCTGGGTGCAGAGGAGGGTGAGGGAGGTTCCAGAAGGAGAGGATGAAATCTGTAAGCAGAGTTTGGTCTTGCGGAGAGGCACGGTCACGAGGACAAGCAGACAACCTCTCAGAGACAGTCTGTACTAAGTTCTTCTACTCAAGTTGACCTTCAGGTGCTCCCTGGCGAAGGTCCAGCGTCTGATCAGGTTCCAAGGAGGAAGCTGGAGATATAACCAGAGCAGGGTTAGGAGAGTGACTAGGAGATCGGCGAAAAAACATGACGTGTGTGGAAAGGTTAAAGGAGCTGGAGATGACTCAGGTTGGAGAAGAGAAGGCCGAGAGGAAACTGAATCATTTTCTTCAAGACAAAGAAGGGCTCCCTGGCTGGGGGCTGGCGCCCAGCTGTCCTCCTTTGCCTCTGCATGCAGAGCAAGGGGAAATGGGCTTAGACCGAAGGCAGGGCTAAGATTAGAGACAAGGAAGAACTTGGCAGTGAGGGATGTTGTATAACCTAGTTTTTGAGACACTTGAGGACTGAGGAGACTCCCACACTCCTGGTCTGGGCCCAGTGGACGCGTATTTGGGGATGGTCTGGCAGGCTGGCTGGAGATGGAGGAGGGGGTCCTGTGGGCCCTTCTGTGTGTAGCCTGATCTCTCTTGGTGTCCTCAATTCCCCTCAATTTGGGAAGTTAAGTTCCCAAATTTTGGAGCTGGCAAGGCAGCACCCCCCCCCCCCCCCCCCCCCACCGCGCACTGCACCAGTGTTCTGGGCTGGTAATAATGCCTGTCATTTCCTCTCCCCGGGGGAGTGGGGCTGCAACCGCCCTGACAGCCCCGAGGGATTGAAGGCAACTAAAAATAGTGCATTAAATATAATCTGTTGAGGGGCACATTTGCATTGCTTTTCTTTCCCCCTTGCCTGTCTCTTCATCCTTCCGGGCTGGCCAGGCCTGGGTCTAGCTCTGGGTGCTGGCAAGCGGTTCTGAGTTCCAGTTGCTCCCATTTCGTTGCAGAAGGGCTGTTTGGACGGGAGATCTGAGAGAGCAAATCCATAAAGTACCATCGAGGGACTCCCCGGGGTGTCCACCGCCACTCCTTGTCACTTCCCGTCACTCCTCGTTGGGCTCTCTGGGCCCTGAGTTGCTGCGAGTGAGGCTGGGAGTCAGGGAGGCAGGGGTGAAAAGGAGAGCCGGCTCTGGCTGAGTTCTCCCGTCAGCCACTTCCGCCTGCTACACAGTCTCAGAGGTTAAATATTAATTAAGAGCAGCATGACGGGGAGAGCTGAGCAGTGTCACTTTTTGTCCCAACACAAATGCTAATTCCCTTCCTGGTATACAGTGACTTTGGAGTGGGATTGGCAGCCCGGGGAGAATAGGTGGGGAAGGGGGAAGGAGAGGAGGTGAGGAGAGATGGGTGGGTCTGCTTTAGAACCAGTAAGAGGAATGAGGCAGCCAAGGTATTGGTGCTGGAATTGGAGAGGGAAGTAGAGGGCTTGCAGGTTACAGCGGACGTGGTCACAACGCTCCCCCCACTTTAACAGTCATGATCTAAGCAATTGTCTTAGAGCTGGCTCTCCCCAGATGTTTAAAGCAAGGTTCTTCTAACCTGGGGTCCATGCATTGGTTATAGGGCTCACAAAACCCTGAAAATTGTTTGCAAAACTATGTGTGCACGCATAAACAGCTTTCTGGGGACAGTAGTGAATTTCCATCAGAGCTGGTGTGATGTTCTATGATGTCATCCTCAGCATGTGGTACCCACCTTTGAGGTCACCTCATAGCCCAAGATGGCTGCTAGAGCTGAGCATCTGTCTTCTGGACAGGGAGCAGGAGAAAGGTGGGGTGGGCAGAGGGGAGGAGAAAAGATCCACTCCAGTCTTCTGTCTCCCATTAGTAAGCTATCCCAGAAATTCACCTCCATCCTACTGTCCACACCCACCTGGAAGAGAGGCTGGGAAATACGGTCTTTCAACTGACCGTGTTGCAGCTCCATATAAAATCAGTGTTTCTGTTAATAAGAAAAAGGAGAGAATGGCAGACACCTAGAAATTTCTGCTGCAGTCTCTGTCTCGCTAAAGGTCAAGAATCTCGGATTTGGGGGAAGAGATGTTGCCATCTGGCAAAGGGTTCCATGCCCACTGCCCAGACAAAGATGCTTATAGAAAGAGACCGAAAATCCAGGTGCCTCCTTTGTTCGGATGGAGTCCCATCAGCAGTCCCATCAGCTGTCCCATCAGTCCGAACAACTCCTCAGTTGACAGTTGGTCTTCAGAGGCTGGTCCTCCCACGTGAGATTGGCAGGGTTAGCCTCTGATAAGGGTGGCTATTTGAAAGGAAGCTAACTAACCGGGTTCTTGTTCCACTGAGGAATGTGGCTCCACAGGAGGCTTTGTGGTATTGTGTCTAGGAACAGCTTTGTTTGGTCTCTCATAATTATCTTCTTTCTGGCAACACTTTGTTCCCCACAGCCTGGAATAGGTGGCTGAGGAGAAGGAAGTCGTTGTTACTTCTTGAGGAAAGACACCAATGGGGGTGGGTCTGGGATGTGGGTGTCAGAGAGGTGAACTGGGCCAGTGAGAGATTCCACTTGTTGAGCACCTGGGTTTTATATTCAATTCAATCCTTTATTTATTTATTTATTTATTTATTTATTTATTTATTTATTTATTTATTTATTTAAGGTCTTTGAACCTTTGTACACGCTCTTCCTGATTGAAGTTGTCAGCCCATGGTGGACATTAATGCCTCTTCAAGAGTTAGCTCCATGAAACCGTTCCTGATTCCTCTTGTTCATATGCCACCCCACCCTCACCCCTGCCTCAGGAAACTTCTTGCAATTCTGGACCTATCTTTATTACAACATTCATCACATTGTTTAAAATTGTTTATTTGTCTTCCTCCACTGGGCCAAGAGCTCCTAAATGATAGAGAATGTTTCATGATTACTTATGGTGTGCAAGTCTTGGTAGGGCTCAATAACTGTTTGATGGGGATGAACAAATTTTAAAAGTGTTAACGAGCGTCTATTGTGAGCAAATATTCTAGCAGTAAGACGGGGATTAAACAAATTGCAAAAATACTGGCTTCTGGGTGTTCAATAGTCTAGTGGGTGAGACAGAAGAATAGATTCCTGATCTGAAACAAAAGTAATGGTGAGAAGATGCAGGTATTTTTAGAACCGGGAGGGAGAGATTAATTGAACAAATGGGTCTGGGAAGGTTCAATATAATGATTTATAAGGTAAGATATAGATATAAGATAAGATATAGATATAAGATAAGATATAGATATAAGATAAGATACATATCTATTCATCATTCAGATGACCGAAATGTATTTATCAGATATATTTGGTCTTTATCCACAGTTTCTGAAAACATTTCAGAGCCATGAAGGTGAACTGGGTATCTTGTTATTAATGCAGGTGACTTTTGGACCCCACCCCAGGGTGGGGGCTGGTTGCCAGGAGGACCAACCTTGTGATTAAAGGGTTGGAACTTTCAGTCTCCCTCCTCCAACCTCTGAGAGTGGAGAGGGGCTGGAGTTGGAATCAGCCAATAGGCAATACTTAGTCAATCATGACTATGTAATGAAGCATCCATAAAAACCCAAGAGGACAGTGTTTGGGTTCTTTTTAGGGGAGCTTCCATGCTTGGGAAACCAGAATGCTTCCACGTGCAACAGAGTAGGGCCCCAAGCTCCATGAGGACAGAGTTCCTTTGTTCAGGACCTCACTCTATGCATCTCTGAATTTGGCTGCTGATTTGCATCCTTTATCACATCCTTTAATACTCTGGTAGATGTAAGTGTTTCCAGGAGTTCTGTGAGCTGCTCTGGCAAATTCATCAAATCTAAGGAGGAGGCCGTTGGAGCCTCCAATCTGTAGCTGGTTGGTCAGAAGCAAAGCTGACAGCCCGGGGCTTGTGACGGGCATCTGACATGGGGCATGAGGGGCAGTCCTGTAGGACTGAACCCTTAACCACAGGATCACCTGATGTTATCTCTGGGTAGTTAGTGTCAGAATTGAATTCTTGGACACCAGCAGGTTCTCTGAGAATTGCTTGGTGTAGTGTGTGGGGGACCTCTCCCCAACCCCCACCATTGGAATTGGGGTCAGGAACCCTAAAAGAGATTGGTAACACTGATTTCTGGGAGGCCTTGAAGGACAAGCCAAGCCTCCATCTTTAAGGCAGGCCTAGAGAGAGGGGCAAGGGAAAGGAGGAAATACGAGCCATCTTTGGAGATGAAGTGTTTTGACAGAGTTGGAGATCTCTATGGGAATGTAGAAGTGTTTTTATTTGTTTGTTTGAAAACGGGGAAACTGGTGCTCTGTGTGTGTTAGGTTGAGTACAAGCCTCAATCTTTTTCTGGAAGAAGACCGTGGTTCTGTTCCTGTGTGGCTTGCAGGTCGATGCTCATGAAGATGCCAGGATTGGGGAATGGTGCTGTTCAGGGGCGAGGAAACAACAGGCCTGGGTGGGGCCGGGGTCTGGGATGGGTCCCCCTTGGTCTGAGTGCCTGGGAGGCCTTTGGGAAGGAGGTCCCATGCTAGGTGCTCCCCTCACCATTCCCTTTTCTGTCTTTCTTAAAATACCCTGTGTTCCTGCAGCAGTGCGGCTGCTAATCTAAAATAAAAACAGCAGGAAATGCAAATGGTCAGGTTCTCCTAGCAACAGGAGCCAACCCACGCAGGGCGTGGGGAGCAGAGCAAAGCTGTCCTGAGGCTGGGATGCGGGTGGCTGGGCAAGGAGCGAGTCTCCCCTTCCAGCTTCGCCCTCTAACTTCAGAGAGTGGCTGGCTGGTGGGCAGCCACCTGCTGTGCGGAAGAAACTCTCCAGGAACTGGATGGGGGCAAAGGTCCTGGGGAGCAGGTGTCAGGGCAGGCGATGGGCAGCAGCTCGAGTTTAAGACATCTGGTGGCAGTGGTTGGAATGGTGCTTCTCACAACCTGACACTAGGGGACTAAGTAGGTGCATGATTGGGGAAGGGCCTGGGTTTGTGTGCATGTTTCTGTGTGTCCATTCCGATCAACCCATGGAGTCTTGTCATTCCTAAAGTTATGAAATAAAAGGAAGTAAGGGTTCTCCTGCTACCCAAAAGCAGAGCGTTCCTATGAAACCATTCCTAAATCAAAATGATACAAAGTGAAGAACCAATTACCATTAATTTATATGGGAAAATTTTTAACAGTTGCAGACCCCCAAAATAACCTCTCTCGAGCCTTTCTGATATCTTAGGGTGCATCTTGCAAATGGATGCACGAAATAAATCAAGATCAAGCACAGCTGCTCACAGACACAGTTCAAAGCTCTCATGGGGCCATTCTCACCATTTGGGGGAGAGGGTGTGCACCTTGCCTCTTTGGGACAAACGCACCCCGAATACTATTTTTGCTTTTCACCCTCTGTCATGAAAGCAGAAATACTCTTTGGATTTCTTTCAGTGAGCGAAAGCAGGTACCATTATTCTATGTCTTTTCGTAAAAGCGAAGTGGTGTAAGGCGACCTTTCAGGAAGGGGAGAGTCCCTGTAGAAGATGATTGCAATTCCTAGGTAAGGGAATCAAAACCAGGGAACTGCAAAGACTCTCAGAGACAGCCGGCTTGATCCCCTTCTGTTACGAATGAAGAAGCTGAGTTCCAGAGATGTAAGTGACTTTCCCAAGACAGAGATCTCATTAGTGACAGAAGTGGTAACTAGAAAACAGGTATCCAGGCCGAGACTCATTCCATTTTAAGTCAGAGCAGCCGCTGGTGTTCCTTTGCACACAGCTTGATAATTAGAAGCCATGATAACCCTTACGGGGGCCCTGGGGGAGAAGACATCTTAGGCACATCAAATAAGTCTAAAGACATTTGAGAGACAAATGGGGCCACCACCCCTGTGGAGTGCCGTGGAAAAGTTAGCATCTGGAGGTGAGAGGCTTGGGCTGGGGGTTAGAAAGAAAAGAATGTCTCTCAAATTGTCACACAGCTCCCCGTGCAGGCGTTCCTGGGGGCCTCTCAGTGGGAAATGGGAGGAAGGGTATCTCCCCCTCCCCCATCAAGGTTACATGGGGGAAAATGGAAGAAGGTGTGGGTGATTTGCTCAAGGGGACAGGTCCAAGCATGGTAGATCTTGGAACAGAACTCTGGAATTCGGGCTCCCTGACTCCGAGACAGGTCCCTGTGGTCCAGACTGGGTGGTTTCCTATTACATAAGCAACTCTTTCATTACTCACGCTCTGGCTTCCTCCTGCTTGTCTCCAGCAGCAGCTCCCTCAGAAAACACGGTGAAAGGAAAGGGTTCTGAGCTCCAGTTGAGTCTTGGGAACTTGAATATATTGTCAGTCTTGAGGATTCCAGGGTAGGCAGCAGGGCACGTAACAGCCACAAGCCACGTCAGGGGAAGTGGCTGGTGTTGTCAGAGCTGGATTTCGACAGAGGAATCATCTATGCATCTACACGCTCTACTTCCCTGTGGCCCCATGGCCAACCATGGTCAGAAGCCCTGGAAAGGTACCTTCAGTCCTCACCTTCCAAGCTGCCCCATCTTTCGGGGCCAAAGTCCAAACTGAGGCAGTCAGCTGATGAGCAGAAGAAGCAACATGGACTTTGGTGTCAGCAGCCTGGGCTCAAATTCTAGCTTAGTCGCTAACCGTCTGACCTTAAGCGACTTGACGTAGCTTCGGAGAGTTGGATTCTCTACCGGTAAAATGAGAGCAATTGTGTCTGTCTCACAGAGCCGTACCCCATAGATGGATGTAAAGTGTTAGCACCACCAGACAAACAGTCGGTACACGCAGATACTGGTTTCTGCACTTCTTTCTTTTGTTGCAGTTGCTCAGGGACCAGGTGGGAGTTCCAATTGCTATTGCCAAGGCAAGGAATGCTATTTTCCAGGTAGCCCAAGCTGGAACTCAGAATGTAGTTCTCCCGCACACAAAAATTAGTTTGCCTTTATTATCGATTGAATCGGTTTTTACGCGTTGATCTGAGATTGTAGCTCTATGTCCCCATGGTGTTCCCAGCATCTGGTAGACCAGGTACTCAATAAACAACTGTTGGGTGAGTGAACAAACATGTTGTTTATGTTAGAAAAGGCATTTTAAGTGAACGATAATCCACTTCTAAAAGAATATTTGAATCATAAGGAGTTCATGAGGTCGGTCTGCTTACAGAATCTCTTTGAGAACAGGCCCAGAGAAGACAGGTCAGGGTCCAGGTTGGGCACCTAATTTGCTAGTGGGCCTACAAAGCCATGACGTGTGGCTCCGGACAGCTCTGGACAGCATCCTGGCTCAGACGAGGCAACAAGCTGCAGGCATTCCTATCAATGGGTTTTGAGGGGGAGGGTCTTCCCAGGAGGTCTCTGAGGGGCTATTGGGGCCAGTAGATGAATAGCCTTGGCCTTGGCAACTCCATCCTCTATCCATTCTCCCAGCAGATGAGGGGCACATTCAAATGGGGTCTGCTCCAAGGAGTGGTTTGTTCTTCCCTCTACCCCCCAGCCCCACCCAACCGTCTCATTCTCTCTGTCTCTGTCTCTGTCTCTCTGGCAGTCTTTCTCTGTCTTCTCGCTCTGTTTCTCTCTCCCTCTCTCTCAAACACACACACATTATGTGTTTGTATATTATGTGCATATTATGTATATACACACACATGCCTAAGAGTTCGGATATTGATTTCACCATCTTAACTCCAAAAACTGTTTTTCAAGTGTGGATAGTTCTGGCTGATTCATTTATTCACTTATTGCTGAAGTTGTCATAAAAATCAATTTCCCATTGCTGAAATGGCAGTTCCCTGTGCCTCTTGGGGGGGACTCAGCAGGGAAGATGGCCTCCCCATTGGACCTCTGGGAAATCACAGAGGCTGTTAGAGCCCTGGGCTCAGCATTTGAGGTCCCAAGGGACTGATAACCCACTCCTCCTGGGAAGAGTGCACGTGCTGAGTTTATTTGCAATCTCCTTGAGTCCCCCCACTCATCGAAGTGTTCGGATACTCTTCTTTATGCTTCCTCCACGGAACACACTACAGACCTGCAAGAGGAATCAGAATTTCAGAACCCCTAAGTGACAGGCAAAGGTTTGGCCTTAGCTTTTTCCTTCCTAAAATCCGGTCTTTGCTCCCTGGAATCAGGCTGCCTGATATCCTTACCCGTGGAACTGGTGGAAAGTAAGAAAATCATATTTCTCTTCATGGGTGGGAAATCAGGTCATCCCTCTCCTAAGGTATAGAATACTCCCCCGGGCTGTGGAGAGCAGATTCTGGTTTCTACCCAGAAAAACTATAGACGAAAACTGTGGCTGCCTACTACTGAGTATCAGGGGAAAAACGGAGATATTTTTAACATACGGAATATCAGTGAACAGAATGCTAAGGAACCAGAAAACTTATTCCAATAAATATGAAACATATGCTCTGCCTAAAGCAAACCCAGGTTTTGCTATATACAAATTTCATGAAGAAAAAAAATGTCGGAAATTGCAGAAATATCTGGCTACAACCATTTGTTGCAGTCGACCTGGAAGGCAGGCAGGTGGCATGGCAAAAGTGACTGGGTGCGCCAGGGGTGTGTGGGGGGCTTGACCATCTTGTCATGCAGGTCTGGGGACTTGTCCAGAGCCCTCTGGAGTCCCGGGAGCACAGGCTCCAGATGGACACCCCCCCCCCCAACCCCAGTTTGTAATGTCAGGGTGTGCGTCACCAACAATCAGAACATCGTCTCCAGCTTCACAACCCGGACTCCTCAGACGGGGAGAATGCCTGTCTCAACGGCAAGAGATTCCTGCAAGAAAAAAAAAACAAAAAAACCCCCCCAAAAAACGCACTTAGGGTTTTATGCGACAGGTTCTTCCTTTTGCAACTAGGAAAGGCAAATCGTATTCATCTCATTAGTGAAGTTCTAGTAATTGGGGATATTAATTTCATTGCTAAACCTGACAAATATTTTACTCTCTCCTGGAGTGGGTGATTGCATTCCCACAGCCTCTCCTTTTGTGCTGCCAGATGGGAAGGATGCGTATTTGCCATTTTCGTTAATACAATTAGTACCTTAGCCTGGCGCCTGCCCCCTCCCCGGCTGCACGCTCCCGGGGACGGAGACGCGGACGGGGGACGCGCACGCGGAGGGAGAGGACGAGGCAGCGGGAGCCCATCCCGGGGCGCAGGGGTGGGGGTGGGGGGGTGCGGGGAGGGGGGCGGCGGGGGAGCCCGAGAGCCTGCGAGCCCCGCGGGGGGAGGCGAGGCGCTGCCCAGCGCTAAACCGCGGCGATAAGCCCACCACCGCTAACAACCGTGTGGTGGAGGAGAAACCAATCATTATGCTGCCTGCAACTCCCCCGGCAGCTTCTCGGCCCCGGAGCGGCTCCCCGCACAAAGGGCGCCGCCGCCCCCAGCTGTCCCCACGCCTCGGCGCTCCTCTCCTCCCGGGCGGCGGCCCCCCGGCGCGGTGCCGCTCGCCTGGCGGGGGGCGCGGGGCGGGGGGCGGGGGCGCGGTGAGCTGCGCGGGCAGCAGGCGGGTATTCGGAAGCCTGTTCCTTTTTCCCCGGGAGTGGGAGCCACAACAGGGCTCGGGCTTGCCTGGGCCTCCATGTTGCTCTCTGGATCCTTCGCTTCTCCATCCCCATTGGGGAAGCTGCTAACGTTGCCAAATATTTACTACGCCCTTGCCCGCCTCCTCAGCTCCTGACACAGATTCTCTCCCCGAGAGATGGGGGCGAGGGCACATCGGTGCCGGGGACGGACGGCAGCTGGGGTCTCAAGGTTCCTTTCTGCTGGTCTCACCAATGAGACCCCTGATTCTCTGGCTGCTCGCTGGACTCCCCTGGAGTCCTAGCGGTCAGGGAGCTGGGTGCACCGTGCCGCTTATTTCCAACCTCGCCAAAGCCAGAGGGAAGGCAGAAGCACACAGGGCCCCCCTTCTTACTCTTCCCCTTTCCTCTGGCCTCAGGGCCGATTTGGGGACCCTTAGGGAAGAGTTCCAGAGAGAAACCACCTCTAAGACAGCCATAGTCTGCTCCCAGGAAGGAGTCTGTCCTTCAAGGGACTGTGGCCTATAGAATGGAAAACAAGTTAAAAAAATCATCCTTGAATAAATATATCGGGTAAGAGTGGCCATAACCACTATCCTGTGAAGATTTACCCAGGGATATCACATTCGTTTTCCCCATTTTGGGTCACCTCCCCGTATGGGCATATCAACAGAGATGGTGTTGGCGGCAAAGACTTACTTTAAAACACTCATACTATTAGGACAGGGTTTGGAGGTACTTGGGTAGAAGCCAGCCCATGATCCCTAATCCTGGTTGTGTCACCAGAGGACAGGAAACTCTGAGCTTCATGTGACCTCTCCAATTTAGGAATGATACTTCTTCCTGAGATCCAGGTTTTTGAAACAAAGCTAAATGGAAACACACAAGCCTTTTAGCTGTTTTCCCTGGCTGGAACGGATTCATGCTTCTTCTCCAACATATGATCCCATACCTCTTCTTCCCCCAAGAAACCTTCCTTGACCATAGCTGTGCAAAGTAATCCTGGTGGAGAGAGCCCCATGGGCCCCATTCACTTACCTGTAGTCAGCATTGCCCTATATAATTAAAAGTGGAAGTATATCTTGTTCAGCAACCTGTTGCAAAGTCTTTCCTTGTTTAGATCTAGCTCAAAACCGACAGCCTTATTAGGATTTTCCTGATAAATGAGTAGGAGAAACCCACTCATATGTACTATATGTTGCTGCTAAAATCTAAAGAGTCCTGCCAAGTATTGTGCCTCTTTTTATGGGTAGATACAGCCAATTGTCTATTCCTTTAGAGAGTATATCTTGACATGAACTAGACCACTAGATCCTTAGGAACTTCACTGATGTGGTAAGCCCTTGTGCTTTCTATCATGGTAAGAGCGTAAGGGACTAGTATGATGTTCTAAAAGATATCAAGACAATTGAGGTGTCTCCAAGACTATATGATGACAAAGAGCAGGAACATTAACAGTGAAAGTATACTGTTGTCCCTGCCACATGAAGTCAAATTGCTTCTGATTATTTTTGGTGATAAGAATGGAGAGTGGGGGAGAATTTGTTAATTTAGTGTCTGCGTACCAGCTTCCAAGGGCTTTGTTGTGTTGCTCCAACAAAGTAACCACATGAAGAGTTGGCTATAAATGGCACCACTGATTAAGTGTGTGATAATCTATAGCTCTTCTCCAAGACCATCTGGCTTTTGCAAGAGCCAGGAAGGAAGTGAAATGGGGATGTGACTGGAATCACACCTCTGCCTCTTTCAAGTTTTAATGGTGACACTGACTCTGTAATTCTTTCAGGATGCTGGATTTGTTTTTGGATTACTAGTTTGACAGGGGGGAATGGGTTGAGGTAGGGCAGTTCTAAGGCTTTCTACTTGGTTCTCCCTTCTGGCCATAATAGATGTCACCCTGTGGGTCAGGGAACCAAAATGAAGATTCTTCCAGTTACTAAGTATATCTATTCAAAATATACCTTCGAAGACCGAGAACCATGGCATTGATCCATGGTCCCACTGGACTTGGACAAAAACTCCATTTTTTACCTGACTTTCATAAACACACTCCAGTGAGTGATCCAACAGAGTATTTCAGGTTTTAGGATTAATTTAATTCAACTAATTTCTTATTGCTCTGAGGAATAGAGTATCCTCTGGGGCCTCCTGAGGGAATAGGGATGGGGGTGGTGAGCAGGTTGCCTATAACAGATTCACTTTAACATTCTCATATTCTGCAGCATTTAGACTTCTTCCTCCATCTGTATATGCCAGAGAAGTTCTGACATTTTGATCTTACTGGCTGTAGCTTATAGTTGAGATTGGCCAACTTACTTGTCTAGTAATGCCACTTCCCAAGTACTCAAATCATAACATTAAATCCTAATTCCCAGTTGTGCATCCATTTTCAAAAATTTAGCTAATCAAGTCTTAAGGTATATTCTTCTTGGTCTAACAGACTTAGAATCCACTTAAATACACCCTCCTCAGACTCCCGAAGTCCCGCAAATCTTTTGGCATATAGTCTCTCTCCTCAAGGCCCAGGGCTGGTACTTTACAGTCTGAACTATGCTGCTCTTTAACTTTTCTTGACGATCTGGAAGCAATGAGGGTAGTGGAGGTGAGTCCTAAGGGGAATTGAGTTTCCTTGGTGCAGTCACTGAAAAGTTTTTATTCAGTGGGAAAGAGATTGCAGGACATTCAGGGAGGTTTAGCAAGTTTTGAACATTCAAGTCCTCAGTCCCATCAGGTCTACATAAATGTGCCCATTCCATATGTTGGGACCCCACTTCCTTCCTATCAGCATGCTCAGCTTATTCTAAGAGATTGAAGGATCTAAGAAACTGAAGATTGAGTATTTAATTGGGTTTGCAACTCTGTAGCTGTTAAAATTATTTTCTAGACTTGGTCTTCATCCATATCAATTCAGAGACTACAGGACATGGAGTCCTTTAGAGCTACCATAGACACTTTCTGATCTTCTACCTGGTTCTGAGTTGGATATTAAGAGGCTTTCAGTATGTCCTTTTCACTGTTTACTCTCTGGGGAGCCATCAGAAGCAGCCAGCCAATGCCACAGTCTTTATAATCATGATTGTCACCATGGAGACTAAGTACCACAGTAACTTGATTTCCATTGTCCTCCACCTGCACTTCATTCCTTGCCACCTTGTAGGATAAGTTGAGTCACTGTGATGCCACTGAATGTCATTATTGGAATGGATTACCAGTATACCATTTTCTCCTAGTAAGGAGGTTAGTTCTGTGCTTTTCAGCTATGAGAGCAATAGGATATCAGAATCCTGTTTTGGGGGACTGTTTTCTGGGCCCTTCCTGGTATCTATTCTTATATCAGTTCAGAGCCTAGAAGGCAAAATGTGGCACACTCAAATAATGTCATCGAGGTGGGTTTAATAAAGTGACTATTTATGCTAGATTGAGTAGAGCTCAATTCTTCATCCCTATCTCTGTCCATACCCTTTCATGTCCTCATTAGGGGTGGAGTGTACTTCCTTGCCTCATGTCTTTGGACTTGCTCATGTGACTTTTTGGCCAATGGCATGGGAGTGGGAGAGGATACCAGCTCCAATCTTAGGCCTTAAGAGGAATCACATGTTTTTTGGGCTTTTAAAAAAAGATTTTATTTATTTGACAGAGAGAGAGCAAGAGAGTACATGCGCACACATGAGCAGGGGGAGGGGCAGAGGGAAAGGGAGAAACAGACTCCTTGCTGAGTGGGGAGCCTGATGTGGAGCTTGAACCCAGGACCCCAAGATCATAACCTGAGCTGAAGGCAGATGCTTAACTGACCGAGCCTCCCAGGTCCAGCCCCCGACATGTTTTTGTATGTTCTTATGAGCCTCTGTCATCACCATGACAGAAGTATACATACTAGCCCAAGGAGGATGAGAGACATGTGGAATAGAGTTGGTCCGACTCTCCTATAGAGCTACAGTGAGAATCAGCATAGCTGCTCTAGCTACCAGAGCATGAAGTAAAGATGTCCAACTGAACCCAGCCTAAATCAGCCAAGTTCTAGCTGACCTGCAGGTTTATGAGAACAAATGGTTGTTTTAGGATATTGGACTTTGGAGAGGTGGATATATAGATTAGTATAGCAATAGCTAGCTGGTACACTGGAATAAATAAAAACCAATTAAGAGGTGGGGCAGAACCTCAGAGATGTTGATAGTAGGCTTGAAGGATGAAGGGGAGGAAGAACCTACTAGCACCTGGAGAGAGTAGCTACAGGACAGGATGTTTGACAAGAGCAGGCTTTTGGTAGAGGGATGTAGACAATTCATAGAAACCAAGGAGGAAGGCAAAGGGAATAGATATCATCCCCTTGTCTCCTCCTGACCTCTGAACTTCTGCTGATGTCTCCTACTATCAAACCTAGAAGGCAAAGGAAACCATTGATGCAGATCATTTAAAAAGTCCTCCTAGTGCAGGGACATCTGGGTGGCTCAGTTAGTTAAACGTTTGACTCTTGGTTTCTGCTCATGTCATGATCAGGGTTGTGGGATAGAGCCCTGCACTGGGCTCTGCACTCAGCAGAGGGTCTGCTTCTCTCTCTCCCTCTTCTCCTCCCCCCACTCATGCGTGCTCTCTCTCTCTCAGATAAATTAATAAAATCTTTAAAAAAAATTCTCCTAGTTCAGAAAGCAGGATGAAGGGCTGGAAAGGCAAATGGAAAACATTCAACACGCTTTGCATGTCTGAAAATGTCTTTACTTTATCCTTATACGTGTATGATAGTTTGGTGGGGTACAGAAAAATTTCTTTCAGAAATTCAAAGAAATTTCCAGTGCAGTATAGTTCTTGAAAAACCTCTCTTTTTCTCTCTCAAAATTAGTAGTCTTCTTATCATCCTTAAATATTTACAAATTTTCTCCATGTGCTTTGCAGTGGATTTACTTTTATCCATCGTTCTAGATACTCATAGGATCTTTTTAATCTCGAAAGTGTGCCTTCAGTTCTGGAAATGTTAATAGAATTATTTCATTAATAATTTACCCTATTCTGTTTTCCTGCTCCCTTTCCCCCTAAATTTCTAATTTCTCCTATTTTCCATCTTTGTCTTTTTACCCTTTTTTCTTGGAGATTTCCCCAAACTTTTCCTTCAATCCTTCTATTGAATTTTATTTTAAAAGCATTTAAAATTGAGATATGCCTCATAAAACATACGATTCACTACTTTAAAGTGTATGCTTCAGTGATTCTTAGTATATTCACTATGTTGTATAACAATCACCACTATCAAATTCCAGGACATTTCTAAAATCCCAAGATCTGGACATTTCTAACATCTCTGTACCTATTAGCAGTTAATCCCAATTCCCTTTTATTCCCATCCCCTGGGAATCATTAACCTATTTTCTGTTTTTTTTTTTGTTTTTTTTTTTTAAGATTTTATTTATTTTTATTTGACACACACAGAGAGATAGTGAGAGAGAGAGCACAAGCAGGGGGACCGGCAGGCAGAGGCAGAGGGAGAAGCAGGCTGCCTGCTGAGCAAGGAGCCTGATGCGGGGCTCGATCCCAGGACTCTGGGATCATGACCTGAGCCGAAGGCAGCCGCTTAACTGACTGAGCCACCCAGGCACCCCACCTATTTTCTGTTTTTATGGATTTGCCTATTCTGGACATTTCATATAAATGGAATCATACAACATATGGCCCTTTGTGTCTGGCTTCTTTCACTTAACATAGTTTTTTTTTTCAGGCTCATCCATGTTGTAGTATGTAACAATACTTCATTCCCTTGGATTTATTTATTTACTTGAGAGAGAGAGAGAGAAAGAGAGAGAGAATGAGCAGAGAAGGGGTAGAGGGAGAGGGAGAGAATCTCAGGTAGATTGCCCCCTGAGCGTAGAATCCGAAGCAGGACTGATCCCACAACCCCTGAGATCATGACCTGAGCTGAAATTAAGATTCAGACACTTAACCGATTGAGTCACCCAGGCTCCCCAATACTTCATTCCTTTTTATGGCAGAATAATATTCTATTGTATGGATATACAATTCTTGTTTACCCATCAATTGATGGACATTTGGGTTGTTTCCACTGTTGGGCTACTATGAATAATGCTGCTATGGACATTTATGTACAAGTTTTGGTGTAAACATATGTTTTCAATTCTTTTGGGTATGTACCTAGAGGTGGAATTGCTGGGTCATATGGCAATTCTATGTTTAAGTTTTTGAGGAACTGCCAAACTCCATTGAGTTTTGAAATTCTACTATCAAGTTAGATATTTCTAAGAGATCTTTTTAAAATTTTCTGAATGCTTCTTCTTTTTAAAAATGGAATGTAATATCTTCCTCCCTGAGAGTATCAATGATATATGTATTTTTTGAGATTTCTTCTCCCTGTATAGTCTAGCTCACAAAGTTAATTTAATTTAATTAAAAAAATCTGTTTCTATGTTAGAGGCTTTGCAGTCTATGTCTCATAATCCTTGGCTGATCAAGAATGGTTTTATTCAAGAATGAGGAACTGGAAAACTGGCTGGATCATGCTCTCTATCATGTAGGTAGTCTTGTTGGCTTTGGGTGTCAGAGTGATTTGTTGGGCTATTTGTTGAGAACCCCTAATGTCAATTATTTTGGTCAGATTCTTCAAAGAAGGACCTTCCGATCTCCTGTGGAAGGTTAGGATCTTTCTACCTGTTTTCCGGGGTGGCGGAGGGTGACTGGGAAAGAAGCCTGGAAGTCTCTGGATTCACAATTCAGTATGCACATGGTCACCTTATAGCCTTCTTTGAGCATGGTGTTTCTGTCCTCAAATGGGCCTGGTAGCTCCCAGTCTGGAGGCTGTTCTATGCTCTCTGGACTGTAAATCTCTAGGTTTCTGCTAGAATGGGGGTGGGGGCAGGTTCCTAGTGGCATGGAGTGGGAAAATGAACCTAAGGATCTAATTGCTTCTCAAACAGCTTTTGGTTTTATTTAGCCTTTTCCCTTTTACCTCTAGATCCTGTGTTAACTTAACTGATACTGCCTATTTCTGTGCCTTTTATGATTTTTGTCATACAAATTGTCTTCATTCTCAGCCTTCCTCACTTTGGGTTTGGGATTTGGCTCTTTCGGTTCTGCTGAATCTGGTTTCCAGTTTCCAAAACTTGCTGATTTTGTCTCAGTTCCTATTGCACTAACTACGTTTTCATTAAAAAAAATTCATTGCTGTTGCTTTAATGGAGTTTCTGGGTAATACATCAGTCTGCCATCTTAATCCAGAAGTCTCCAACCCACCATTCTAAATGAAAAAAAATCTGATATTTTCCTTCCTTTCTGAATTAGTCATGATCTAATCAGGGGATAAAAACCACTACACTTGGGGCGCCTGGGTGGCTCAGTCGTTAAGCGTCTGCCTTCGGCTCAGGTCATGATCCCGGGGTCCTGGGATCGAGCCCCGCATCGGGCTCTCCCCTCTGCGGGAAGCCTGCTTCTCCCTCCCCACTCCCCCTGCTTGTGTTCCCTCTCTCGCTTGTGTCTCTCTCTGTCAAATACATAAATAAAATCTTTAAAAAAAAAAACACCACTACACTTATTTTAATAGAATTTACTATATATACATATATATATGTATATATATTTACACTTATTTAATAGAATTTACTATAAAGAATTGTTAATCAGGTATAAAGAATTGCTACCTAAAAAGCTAGAATAGAAAACTCAGCTATTACGGAGGTAGAAATTGCTGGAAGCAGCTACCGCTCCTAGGCCTGCAAAACAAAGAGAGGAAGTCGGAATGACTAAAAGTTAGAAACTTAGTGGAAGGGCCTCCCAGAGCTGAAACTCAGGCATCTGAGGAAGAACACTTGGCTGAAGCTGGCCTCTCTGAGGCCACATGGTAAGGCCAGCTATGAGTCCTGGGAAGCTGGATTCGGTTGCTTCTGAACCTTCGCAATGGGGTGAAGAAGAAGCAGCCTTGAATGGTATCAACAGGTACAGGAAGCCAAGGAGAAGTTAAACAGAATGGAGCACGTGCTAGGGCGCCTGGGTGGCTCTGTCAGTTAAGCATCTGCCTTTGGCTCAGGTCATGATCTCAGGGTTCTGGGGTGAGCTCAGGTTGGCCTTCCTGCTCAATGGGGAGTCTGCTTCCCCCTCTCTGTCTGCCCCTCCCCCTGCTCATGTGCGCACATGCGCTCTCTAACTCTTTCTCAAATAAATAAAATCTTTAAAAAAAGAAAAAAAAAGGAGCCTGTGCCCTCCTCCTCCTCCAGCCTTTAAGTCTCTCCTGAATGGCTCTTATTGTCAGAGCTTAAAAGAGATCCTTTGGCAACAGAGAAACGTGGTGTATTATATGCCAACCTCCATAAACACTAGCAAGTATGCTTATTGTCAACAAGTTTATTTGCTAATGTGCCAACATGCATGCATTCCCAAGAGCAGTACGAGTTCCAGTGGTTGTACATCATCTACTTTTAAGTTTTGCCAATCTCCGAATGAGAAATCGTATCTCACCATTGTTTAATCTACATTTCCCTTATTAGGGAGGAGGCACATCTTTTTTCCATATGTTGACTGGACCTGACTTTCCTTTTCTGCTCATATATTTGCCCATTTCCCTAATTTTTTTTCTTAATGATTTGCAGGAATTCATAACTTTTTTGGTAAAATGTATTTGAAACATACAGGTAAGAATAGAGGTTAATATAAAAAACATGCATGTTCCTACCACTGAGCTTTATTTATTTTTTTTATTTTTTTTAAGATTTTATTTATTTGACAGAGAGAGACACAGCGAGAGAGGGAACACAAGCAGCGGGAGTGGGAGAGGGAGAAGCAGGCTTCCCGCGGGAGCAGGGAGCCCGATGTGGGACTCGATCCCAGGACCCTGGGATCATGACCTGAGCCGAAGGCAGACGCTTAACAACTGAGCCACCCAGGCGCCCCTCCACTGAGCTTTATTAAATTATCTTATTTGTATTCATTCATTGTCTTACTCCAAGTTTTTTTTTTTTTTAAAGAAATAAAACATGTATATACTTGAGATCCTTTTGGCCCCCTTCTTCAATCCTATTCTTTTCCATTCTCCACAATAATCACTATCATGAATTTAGTGTACCATTCCCATGCAAAGTTTTTATACTGAGTAGAAGTTATATTCTGGATACTAACCCTTTGTTAATTTTATGCATTTTGAATTGCAAATCTCCTCTCATTCTGTGCTGTGTTTTTCACTTTGCTTATGGTGTTTTTTGATATATGAAAGTTTAAATTTTAATGTGATCATATTTATCAGATGTTTCTTTTATGGTATGTGCTTTTTGTGTTACATTTTAAAAATCCTTTTTCTATCTTTCCTGTATTCTTTGTATGTCTTACTTTTTGATAAATCTCTATGTTCCCTTGAGGAAAGGATCATGATTTATACATTTTCATCCTCTACAATGTTAATTCCAGTAAATCCCAACTGGTGGGTCAAAAGCCCTAGCTGGTGGACAGCAGGATGTTGTCTTTCTCTGCATATCTGGCTCTAGCTGCGGATCCCTTTAGTCACTATCTTGTGTTCTTCCCTCTTTTTTCCTTTTCCTTTATGTCCGCATTTCTCCTTCCTATTCTTTTACACAGGAGTGATGAGTTTAGAAGAATATCAGTTATAACTGAAAACTATTAGAAATAAAGGGGATTACTAAAAAGTTAAAAAAAAAACAAAGGGGATTAATAGGATCATACAAGTGGAAAGCACTAGGACTTCAGGAGGTCATTGAGTAGATCATTGACCAGATGTAGTGTCTTTCTGTCTGTTTGATCTACTTCCTACCGGATCAGCTTTATTCTAAAGCTTGTTCTCCCTTGCAGCTACAGGACATTTTTACGCCTAATTCGGTGACATTTGGGCTAGATAATTCTTTGTTGGGGCGGTGTCTATCTTGAACATTGTAGGATGTTAAGAATCTCTGGCTTCTACCCCTTAGATACCAATACCATTCCTCTCCATCCTGGATTGGGACAAGCAAAAATGGCTCCAGACATTGCCAAAAATCTCCTGGAGAGTGAAATCACCCCCATTTGAGAGCTTCTCACCTAATTAGATGGGCCTAAATCACATGCCTGGTCTGAAACAATGATAGAAGGTATTATTTGGCTTAAGCCAATCTGGACTTACCTCTAGAGCTGGTTCAACTTTTGGTCTGTGTTGGTGAAGTGTAGTAATCAAAGAGAAAAGCTAGGTGCTAATGGGAAGGTGGAGGTGATACGCGATAGTCAAGAAATGGCCACCCCAGCAAAATCTGATACAAGGCTCAAAGTGGCAGTTAAGTGACCACTGCCATGTTCTCCCATTATAATACCTGATAATTAATCAATGAGTCCTAAACCCTCACCATTAGCTCTTCCATTATAATGGAAAGAAGCGGGGGGGAGGGGCAGAGAGAGGGAGAGAGAGAGATATTTGAGGTCTCTTCTTATTAGGGCACCTATTTCACCATGAAGACCCTGCTCTCATTACTTTATCTAAACCTAAGTATCTCCCAAAGGCCCCATATCCAAATACAATCACATTGAGGGTTAGGGCCTCAACACATGAATTTTGGAGGAAACACAGTTCAGTACATAGTATTATTATTTGGAATTTTGGTAATTATAATTCATTTAGAGAGGAAATAGAAATGCATATTTTTCTGTTATAGATTAACCCCCGATCAGCCAGTATGCCCATCATTGAATTTTTATACAGATGACATTAGAGGAAGCAAAGAGTTTATATGTGTGCAGTTATGTCAGAGACTTTGAAGTTAACTATCATAGGTCAGGTTCCTTGGAAATGGTTTCTGAGACCGATGGTTTTGAGAGCTTGAGCAGAAGTGGTTTATTGAACAATAGCTGTAAGGATGGTAGGGAAGCAGGATGGGATGGAGGAAGAAACTGAACGGGGCTAAAGTTGCAGCAGAGTCTCAGCCAATCGTATGGCTGAGAGCTGGGCTGGCCCTGCGCAGATGTCTCACGCTGAGGCAAGGGGCCATGCTGTGTACCGCTGTAACCATTAGATGCAAGCTCTCTCCAGGGCGGGTGCGTCCTAGGGGGAGGCACCTCCCTAATGATGAAGGCATTTTCTCGAACGGAAGTAGCCTTTGGTCCTGAAAACCTGGGGTGGGGGAGGGGCTGGTCTGGGCAGCACGCCACAGCCTTCACTACAGGACTCCAACAATCTAAAAGCAGGTGACTCTAAACTCATCGTGGGGATAGCACTGCAGCCACTGATCATGTTTCCCTTCTAATTGCTTACGTCTCCAGGCAAGCATGTTTTCCGTTGTCTCAAGGATTTCAAAAACAAGTGTTGCTGGCAGCCTCCAAAACTGGCTTCATGCCTGGTTTATCAGACTGAGCCCTGCTTCTTAATAATATAATTTCAATGGAATAACATGCCTGAGTTTTTGGTCAGAAGCCTCTGAGACAGGTGTCTTCAGGGATAGAATGGTGGAAGGCTTTCGCACCTTTTCCATGATCTCTGACCCCCTTGGGATCGTATGTTCTTTCCCGTGGTGACCTCTTGGTTTTGGAGTGCTGACATTCCTGTGCCAAGGTGTTTGGTAATGAATGTGGTGGCTCTTGAGATTTTAGTTACAGTAACATCACCACCCAGCAGATTTTTACATTTTGTCTCTATACAATGGAGATTGCGTGCTCCCAAGGACATTTTATTCATAAAAGTATTTTTACATTCTGAAGTATCCCATTTTTCATGTCCACTCTCTTCTGAGAGCTTCACAGATAGAAGTGATTGCCAATCCCAATAGCTATATTTGTAAAAAGTTCTTCCAATTGGATAGAGGTTTATCCCCATCATAAATTCATACAAAATGGGTCATTGTATGTTCATTACAGATGGGAGAGGGAAAATAAGACTAAAAACAAAGAGCTAAAGTCCTAGTCTTATATTTTAACCTGCTCTTTAGAAATACTCTCAGGCCAAGAGAGCTCCATGTAGGAAATTAGTACTTGGTTCTTATAACCTCCCTTCTCTCCCATAAAACAAAAAACATGGGAATAATTTCATAGGATAAAACCCAGTTTGGAGAAAATATACCTGCTGAAATGTGTCCAAATATTAGAAAACTCAAGTTAGCTTGAGGTATAGAGAAACTACTGGGTTACTTTTATTGAGAAATTAGGGAAGTCACTGTTGAGTTTGCTCTAAGACCAACAACAAAAGTGGATGATGTCATAGTTAGAGACAGAATGGCAGCAACAATTAGGGTTCTTATCTTGGGCTCATCTTTCACTCACAAACACTGACTGAGCTCCATATCACAATGCAACAGAGAGCCTGTCTCTCCAGATTATTATGTTGGTCTTATGTTTATTAAAAAGGACTGACTGATGATCTTGACAGAAACTCCTTTTCTATAGGTACAGTGTTCTTAAGAATGTTTTATGAAAAACTAAGGGTCACAAACTCTCACACTTAGCCTCCCACAATACAAAATTTTGCATATATTTTAAACAGTTTAAGAACTTGCTCTCTTACATGATTTTTCATGTTCTCCTAGACTCCAAAGCCCATTTTTGGGGGGATTCCCCTGTCCTCATTGCATAAGTCCAAGGAGTACCATTACCACTGCAATTTCTGTAGCAGGCTACTCAGATCCCTCCATGTTTGTTAGCCCCTCATCTGTTGTTTTGAGTTTTTCCTTTCATTTTTGATACTTCCCTAGTGTTCGGTTTTGGCAAATAATTTAATAAACAGCACAGTGTAATGTGAAGCCATGTGGTGATTAAAGTATTGTGGTGGCTGTTGGTTGTCTGCCCAGCATCCACTTTCCCTTCCTCCTGACAATATTACTCTATTTCCTAGAAGGGACTTCAAACTTCCCTGAATTTCAACCAGGTTTTTTGGGCAGAACTGACCTCTACTCCCAGGAGTGGGTTCTGATGGTGATAGGTATGAGCCAATTAGCATATCCTTTTCCCCTCAGTGATGGATTTATAACCCAATCAGAGCTAATTTGATAGAAAAAGATAAATATCTCTTCTCCCTTCTCCTCCCACTTCTGTATGAGCCACTAGAAACATTTCATTCTTTTCTGCCACATGTAATAGAGGCACTAAGCAATGAACAAAATAACAAATCTCTATCCTCATGGAACATACATTTTAGTAGGAGGAAGTGGGCAGTAAACAGACATATTCACTAGATGGTATTCAGAAACATGGAGGAAAGTTGATAAGGGAAAGGAGTTAGAGAGGTAACAGGTGGCAAGATCTGCATAGAACTTTGTAGAACATTATGGAGACTTTAGATTTTACTCTGGGTGAGATGAGAAGTCATTGGAAATTTTAAGCAGAGGAGTGACAAGGTAGGACTTAAACTATAATAGGACCTTCTGGCTGGGGGGAAAGGTATTGAAAATGGAAAAGGGTGGAAGTAGGGAGACTAGTTGTGACAGTTATGAGGCTTTAGTATATTGAAATATTGGTTCCAATTCTTCACTCTTTTTAATATAATTAAATCTAGAGAGAGAGGGGGAGGCATATCCTGAAAGAAATTATGGGAGCAGCTTTTGGCTCATGAAGTTGACTAGAGTCAAACAGAAAACTCACAAAAAGTTTTTAAGAAAAGTCTATTGGCAAAAACAGTACCAACAACTAAAAGAGACTAGAGATGTGCAAGATGTGAACAGAAATTTGGGTCCTCAATTTTCTACAGGCAGGAATTAGGTTGAGAAATCCACTTATCCACCAAGAAAGACATATTTGCCAATGCCCTTTCCAAGTGACTAAGGAAGATGATGGAAAAAGAATAATTTTCTAGACTGACGAACTAAGAGTTATGGTGAATAGACTGGGAAGTCATTCTTAGAGAGCAGAACATTATTCCTTTTTCCCAAATAGAGGAATCTGACAATCTTCACTCAGTGGGATTTCATAATTGTTATGGACCAGTGACTCCTGTTTCCCTCCATTGTTTTATATTTTGAATGAGAGTATTTTTTTTGTGGTTACATTTTCCTTGCCCATCATTTGTTGCATGTTGAGTGTACGAGAAGAAGATACTTGCTCTTTTAATCCATAGGCTCAAGAACAGCCATATCTGGACCTAATATAGATCCAGGATTTCAAGGATTTGATGGATCTTTTAGAGGTCTTGGGATAGGACTGAATTATTTTGCATATATTTGAAAAGGATGCAAATAGTTATAACCAAGAGAGCAGACTCTGGTAGGTTGAATTATTGGTTCTTCATAATTCTTCACTACCCTGTAGTGCATATATGAGGTCTTTGCTATGGTTGCATGGTGAGCAGTATATTTTCTCACCTCTTGACTTTGGGCTTGGTCACGTGATTTTCTTTGGTCAGTGGGATGTCAGGGGAAGTGATATGGGCAAAAGCTTGAAATATTCTATGTTGGCTTTTCCTGCTTGTGCTTCTATGACTACCATGAGAAGAGCATACCTTGGGTAGCACTTTTAGTATGGGCTCTGAATAGGACACATGAAAGAGAGGTACTACAGTCGACCCCTGGGCTCACAGCCTGAAGCAAATCTTCCCCAGGCAACCCACAAACCTTCAGCTTACAGCAGATCGGAACCTAATCTCCAGCCTGGAGTCCAGCCTATCTCAACTAATGTGCTACTGATCCACAGACTCATAAGAAAAAAGTAATTGTTTTAAATCTCTGACTTTGCGATGGGTTATGCGGCATTAATGTGGTAATGACTGAGCAATAAGGAGGTAATTGCAATAATTCACGAGAGAGAGGATGGGAACTAGGACCAGGGTGGTCACAGTAGAAGTGGTCAGATTCTGGGTATATTTAAAGATAGAACCCACAGGTTTAGCTGATATATTATAAATGGAGTGTGAAAGGAAGAGAGGAGCTGAGGATGAATTCTAGGCTTTTGGCTTGAGCAAACAGGAGACTGGAATGGTCATTTTCTGAGATGGGAAAAACTGAGGGACTTGAAGACTTGAATATCAGGAGAGGTTGTCAGGAGCAATAACATGGTACTGGATGCGTTAAGTTTGAGCTGCCTACAGGTATCTATAGGGATGTTAAGCTGGCCATTGACTATCCAAGTCTGGAGTTGGAGAAAGACCCAGTGTATACAGTCGCACATCTGAGAGAAGTTAGTCTGTAGATGGCTGGGGGGCACTTTAGAGTTTCATGCGTGGGGATTTGAAGTTACCAGCAAAGGAGACTGAGAAGGATCAGGCAGGGACATAAGAGGAAAACCAGTTAAGTGATAGTAAAGTGTTATTAATATGTGTTGTTATGATATGACATCCATTCCTCCCTACTTTCTTCTCCCTTCACCAAAAATGTCACCACCACTAGATTTGTGTATGTTTGCACACTGATCTGTGGCAAGCACAGTGTTAATCACTTTATGTATAGAACAGAATTATTAAAAAGCTGACAGGTGTCTTTTTTCTTTTTTTCTTGCTATATACTCACTAGCGGGGGAAATCTCCTTTTTCTCTTCTGGTCTTCTCTCCAGGTTAGAGAAGCTGTCTTTGTATTAATTCTGGGACCTCTTCATAATCCCGCAAGCAGGATGGCTTTGTTTGAGGAGCAAATGGATGGGAGGCTGGTGCTTTGAATGGAATAGGGGAATGAGCAGCTGGAATGCTGGAGGAGAGTTGATTACTTTTTTTTTTCTTTCTCTCTAAGCCTGGGAGAGGGGGGTGCAGGCTAGGAGGAAGAGGTGAGTGGGTATTAGGGATTTGTGTTTAGCTAGCATGCGGCTCCCTGGTGGCAGTCAGACCTTGGAAGGGGGGATGGCTGTTCGGAGGTGAGTGGAGATTGGAGAATGAATGCCACAACCTTGAAATTGTTGGCATGAGTCATCTGATTTGAGTTGAGAAGATCATTTGGGTGAACTTCTGGCGTATCAGGGATGGGGATGGGAGAAAATGGGGCACCTGAAATAAAACTGCTTTGCAGAAAGAGAACGTCTGAGCTTAAGACAAGGATCTAAGTGTTTGCAGGTGTACACTTGTTATGCATAACATGGGGCTGGTTTTAGAAACTCCTCAAGACAGAGCCAGGCATGTTATTGAGCTCTGGGGAAAAATGGCTGTGTGACTGTGAACCGAGAGAGGTGTGGTCCTAGAACCAAAGCTCCGGACACCCAATGTGTGCAGACAGGAATCCGAACCAGCCAGAACGTCACCACAATGCCGCATCGTTGCGGTAGAAGGTAACAGTGTTAGTTAAACAAGACTCCACCTCCTCTCTATTTTGTTTTGGGAAGGGAACTGCATCTTTGGGTCTAAGACATGAACCTCACAGTTTCTTAGATATTCAAGGGTGAGAAGGTCTCAAAAAGGAGACAAATTTCTAAAAGGGGGCTTGAATGATTCACTGGAAAAAAAAAGCCATAAGGCCTCTGAGTTTATGACACAGGTTTTTACAATTCATGCATTGGGGAAAACTGGGGAAGTTTTAGTATTTATGGGAGAGTATTTATGATGCTATGATGGCTTTTTTTTTTTTAAATATGTATTTGTCTTATTCTGTGTGGTTCTGGAGAGCAAGATAATAAAAAAGTGTCTGCGGCATGGGTGTAGGAACAGATATTCACTACTAAATCCCAGCACATGTTTTGGGCTCAATACATTTTGCAATAAATGACTGCATGCCTGCATGACAAATGAAAACATATGGATGAAATTTACAGGGAGGCAGATTTTGGATTCAGCTTATCTTTTCAATAATTTGAGTTATTCAAAAATTAAATGGGCTTTGCTTGAAAGGCAGTAAAATTCTCTATCACCAGGAGTGAACCAGGAGCAGAAAGACCATTTTTCAGGGATGTGATAGAGGATTTATTCATTGGGTAATGGTTAGACCACCTAACCACTGAGAGTCCTGAAAACTCAGATATGTCAGTTCTATAACTTTAAATCCAGGGGTCTTTATACAGAGACTTGGGAGAAGTATAAATAAGACTCATGAACTCAGAGAAATCTTTAAGAGGCATGTGTTCAATGGCATGTTTATTAAACAAATGCTCATGACAGATTTTCACAACAGCAACAAATGTTATTTCACTACATCAAATCTCCCTTACTAAGAAAAAAAAACAATAATCACAACGAGGTTGATGGATCTGGATGATTTTTTCATGTTTTTTCTGGGGAGCGGGGGAGTAAAACCAGTCTTCTCATTTATTTTCTTCTCTTTTCTCTTGAGCTTCACCCGATTTCATTCTCTTCACCTCCTCTCTGGCTAAGTGTGCCCGGAAGACTGCTTGGATTTTTAGAGCAGCGTTCTCCTCTTTTGCTTTTTCTTCTTCAGAAGGTTCCTTCATGGAAAGGAGAAAAATTAAGAGACTTCTTAAATATCCAATATTTTGATGCCATAAAAATAACTGCATAAATTTAATCAATATAGGGACGTAACAATCGAGATCTGTTGCTTCCTAAGGGAATTTTATATACTGTCACGTTGTGTATGTTCCAAACAGTGAGTGCCAAAATAGCAGGCATTTTGTTTTCTCATTCTTTAATATGTCTCTGCAATAAATGATCAGTGCCAACTTCCCCCCTCAAAATAGCTCCTATTTAACAGTTTCCTGAGCAATGACATTTTTTTTTGGGAAAATAAGTAAGAATCCTTGAAGCATATAAAAATGTCAAGAATAGTAAATGTGCTATTTCAAAATAATCATGATTACATGAAATTAATTTCTTAATTTTTCAATGATTAACTCATCAGAATCATACATGTAAAGTGGACTGCCAAGGAGAAATCCTTTTAGTCCAAAAATGTCAGTTTTAGGGTGGTTGGCTGAACTTCCGTATATAGTTTTTTTTTTTTTTTTTTTTTTTTAATCTAGGGGGGGGGGGGCCTGGGTTGCTCAGTCCCTTGAGGATCTGGTCTTGATTTCGGTTCAGGTCATGATCTCAGGGTCCTGGGATCGAGCCCTGCATTGGGTTTCATGCTCACCAAGGAGTCTGCTTATCTCTGTCTCTCTGCTCTTCCCCCTGCCCTCTCTCTCAAATGAATAAATAAATAAAAATATTTCAAAAAAATAAAATTTAGGTATAGTTTATCTAAATTACAGACAATGAAACACACAGATCTTAAGTGTCTAACTCAATAGATAGTTTGTTTTTTTTTTAAGATTTTATTTATTTATTTGTCAGAGAGAGAGAGCACAAGCAGGGGGAGCGGCAGAGGAAGAGGAGAAGCAGGTTCCCCACTGAGCAGGGAGCCTGATGGGGGGCTCGATCCCAGGGTCCTGGGATCATGACCCGAGCTGAAGGCAGACGCTTAACCGAGGTGTCCCGGTACATATTTTTTTTTTTTTTTTAATATTTCATTTATTTATTTGTCAGAGACAAAGAGCAAGCGAGCACAAGCAAGGGGAGCGGCAGGCAGAGGGAGAAGCAGACTCCCCACTGAGCAAGGAGCCCGATGCAGGACTCGATCCCAGGGCCCTGGGATCATGACCTGAGCCAAAGGCAGATGCTTAACCGACTGAGCCACCCAGATGTACCGATATATAGTTTCTGATATATCATTTAAAATTATAACCATGATACATATACATTTAAAAACTTAAATGCCAGGGCGCCTGGGTGGCTCAGTCCATTAAGCATCTGCCTTCGGCTCAGGTTATGATCCCAGGGTCCTGGGATCCAGCCCCATGTCGGGCTCTCTGCTCAGCAGGAACCTGCTTCTCTCTCTCCCTGCCACTCCCCCTGCTTGTACTCTCTCTCTGTCAAATAAATAAATAAATAAAATCTTTAAAAAAAATTTAAAAAATGAAAACTTAAATGCTACTCGTAGTGAAAGTTTTCTCCCCCTTTCCAAATCTACTCCTAAGATGTAACCATTATTATGGATTGAGTATATATAACTTTCCAAAATTTCTCTGTATAAAAAGTATTCTTATGGGTATATACATGGCTTTTTATTTTAAAAATGAGATCATACTAATTATAATGTTCCCAACTACTTTTTCCTTGGTAACTATGTATCTTGGTTCTCTTTTCTATTATTATTCAGTATGTAACTCTGCCCATTCTTCTTCTTTTATGACACCATTGTATTACATTGTACTAACGCGACTTGATTTATCTACTCAGTCTCCTGTTGATGGACCTTTGGATTGTTTACACCCCTCACCCCATTAAAAAAACAATGAGGCAAATCTAGCTTTCAAACTTCTCAATGCAAACAGAATGGTATTAAACCCTCTGAGATGATGCCCCAGTATGGGCAAATGAATTATAATGAAGTTGGAAATCAGTGAGATCTCAACTCAAAGTCATGAAAAGCTGAGTAAGGGCAACTACTAAAGATGTAAGGAAATGACTCCTTTTCTTCCCTGACCTCCCACTGCATCTTATGGCAATGTTAGGCCGATTAGGTTGTATGGATATAATTCTGGAATAATTTGTAAAGGTATAGTGTAGGGAAAAGTTATGCCCTCAACTGGGTAGGAGGTAAGGTATTCCTTGAAGGGGATACCTGCTTTGGGTGTCAATTAATGGGTGACTAACTGGGACATTAAAACATGAAAAGGAACTCATAAGTTTGGCCTTCAGCACTGTCGAGAGTGAGTTCTTTCTCATTAGGCTTGAGTCTGGTCTGTGAAGAATATTGATAGTGATATGCTGGTAAATGTTTATATATAGACTCCCTAGAAAAAAAGTCTGATTTGCAGTATTGGCCATGATCTTCATACTCCTACCATGGCTGATTTCAAGCTACCAAGCAGACATTATTGATCATGGGTTGTATAGAGATGTGCACAATTGTCTCTTGAGAGCTGGATCTAGCACACTCCTGAAAGTAGGTATCTTTGAAGGTGGACCTACTCAGGTCTTTATTGCTTAGATGTAGGCTGCTAGGCAGGAAGTCATTTTGTAGACAGCAGTGCATGGAAGGTGAATATGACACATTGTGTGAAGCCATTCTGTTTGGTGGTATGTGATTCTCGGTGAGTTTCCTTTTGTTATCTCTGAACCTCTGCCACTCTGTGGTGGTGAGAGCATCAGTTAGTGAAAAATCCTCAAAGTGGAAAGTGAATCTGAAGGCTGAAGACTGAGGCGGTGAATTCTGTCCGTGTTTCCCCTTGGGGAGATTTCCCCACCCATTGACAGTCTTGGAAAAAAAGATTTTATTTTTAAGGGGAAGAAGGAGTTTTCCTTTATGATAGGCATAGCTAAAAATGATCCACCAGTTAGTTTATCATGATGCTAGTTATCTAGAAAGCAAAATCATAATTTTAGCAATATGGATAACAGACTGGATTCATATTTGGAGTATAATTTTAAATTGAGTGATATGATTCTTGTAGGAATCTAATAGTATATGGAAAGCATAACTTACTAAGGCTGTGACTGGTGTCTCATCCTCTTTCACAGGTGTGTGAGACTTTTCTTTTTCGGACTCACAATTCTCAGGTGATTCATGATCCTGGAAGAGGGGTGACAGGGCCAAACAGGCAATATTCCAAAACAGTAAAGTCTTGGATCAAACTGCTTCAAGTCATTAAATATTGCTGTATGTTATTGAGAAGTAGTAGGAATTAAATACCCACTGATTTTTTTTTAAAAAAAGGGAAGTAGGTTGGAAAAAAAAGAGAAATAAATGAAAACTCACAAGGGAATATGCATAAACAAATATAACCAAGGAATCGGTGAAAAATGTTTGATTTTTTGTTTTTGGAATGTGTGCAACATTATCTCATATGCAAAACAAGCTATTGTCTTATACTAAAAGTTGTTAAGATGCTGTAATGAATCTTGAACAAAGTATAAAAAAGAAGTGCTGTTAGTTTTTAAAATAAGAGCAAAATGCATGCCACTGTGTCCCGTAGTGTGAGGTCAAGTTGACTTTTTAAAGAAGTCTGTAGATTAAAAACCATGTCAAAGAGGTGAGTTCTGCTTTGGGGAACCATTTAAGTAAAAAAGGGAAATCAGCTCTGCCTATTTTGACATGGTTATTGAAATCTTCCACCAAAATGGAGGCATTGCTAATTCACAACCTATGGGAAGAGTTTCTTTAATCCATAAAACAGAAATTTGAAGACATATAAGCTAATTAAGTAAAGCCTTTAGAATTCAAAAGAGATTAAAAAAAAAA
Organism: Mirounga leonina; assembly: GCF_011800145.1. Classification (NCBI taxonomy): domain Eukaryota; kingdom Metazoa; phylum Chordata; class Mammalia; order Carnivora; family Phocidae; genus Mirounga; species Mirounga leonina. The sequence goes on along the minus strand of NW_023270387.1, from coordinate 19,877,421 downwards.
ACAAAACAACAACAAACCACCCTGAAATTGCTATGTGACACAAAGATTTAAAACTTTTTGATATTATTCCTTTGATTGAAATAAAACATGAACACAGAGAATCTTGTTAAAAGACTAGATGGAAACAAACTAAACACCCCCATATCTGGCAGGCACAAATGGATGGAACTTCACTTTTGAACTCATGGAATAACTGACAGGTATTTCCCCAGGAAATTCCCCAAATCTACTGGGGAACACCATCAAAACTTGAACTTGGCTAATTCCTTTTAATTCTAATATCTGATGGTACTTTGTGGCTAATGTATTATCTCAGTTGTCTAGAAGAGTGCTTCTCAGACTTGAATGTACCTACAAGTTACTTTGCGGAGCTTTTTAAAGTTCAGCTTCCAACTTGCAGACCTGGAGTAGGGCCTGAGACAGAATTTCCATCAAGTTCCCAGTTAGTGGCTGCCAATGATGCAGGGTCGCACACAGCCTTTCTCAGCCAGTGTTCCTCTTCTGGACCACAGAACACAGAATGATTTGAGTGACTATTCTCTCAGTTCTCTCAAGGATGGTACATAATTAGAGTCATTCTAGGAACAAAGGAGGGGCACTGATTCCTTACATGCAATGAGCACCTTTGGCTTAGGGCTTAATTATTTTGACGAACCTTGGCTGAAAAAGGCTGATTCTAAGAATGCTGCTAAAGAGAAGGTAGGGTCAGTCTCTGAACAGATTAGCTTTGTAGAAAAAACTCTACCATTATGAATTTAAATTCTAATCAGGCTTTTGAAAGGTGTCAATGATGATGAAACAACTGGATAAATGGTGTTTTATGAAATGCCATTCATTAATTCAACAAATATTTATTGAGGATCTGCTATTGCTAAACATTGTGATACCCAATACAATCTGAAGAATAAATGAGAGTAGTTATTCTGTAACTTTCAAGTACATTCTTCCTGTTGATCACCTTTCAATTTCAGCTAAGCATCTGTCCACGATTCAGATACTTTAGAAAAAAATTTCTTGTCAGAAAGAACAGCATAATTAAAAAGGTTTAATAAGATATTTGTGATGCCTTTCATGATGTTCATGATTCTGGGGAGATTGCAATATTCTCTGTTTTGGAGACAGGGAGAAGAAAATAACCAAATCCACAAGTTTCATGGGACCATACCTTGAATGCATGGTTGTTATAGAAGCGGTCATCTACCTTAGTCCCCCATTCTGCTGGGTCAAAGTTGGTTTCTAAATAATAAAAATATAATAATTTCAGACTTATTTTGAGTCCACTAAAGTAAATCCAGAATAGTAACACAAAACAAGTTTTCTTTTTCAAACCACAAGTTCTTTACTGCCAGCTGAAAATCTTATTATGTACATAGCCTAACACTGTAAACATAAGCAGTGATCACAGAATATATGATGATGAATTAAACATTAGATGAGCCCTTGGGGATATTTAGAAAGGCAGTAAAGAAACATAATTGCTGCCTTCATAGAATTTATAATAAAATGGGAAAGAGAGAGAGAACGAATGCCAATACTTAAATATAAATACAGAAACTCATAAACATGTATCAGTAAACACAGGAAAATGTATAAATGCTAAACAGCAAGGAAGTTTGGAAAAGTAAAGAATGGGAGAGGTTTTTAAAAAATGAGGCATATTATGTAGTCAGTAGACATAGACAGGCAGAAGTATTTATATTTAAGCAGAATTTTTCTTTAACTTTCCATTATAAACAATTTCAAACTTAGAAAGTAGAGAGAATAATATAACAAATTCTCATGTGCACACTACTCAGATTCAATAATTATAAACTCATGATTTATCTTATTTTATCTGTAGCTTCACTCAATTACCCACACTTTCTTCTGATTATTTTCAAGCCAGTTCTAGGCACCCTATTGTTTTATCTACAAATAGTTATTTTAGTGTGTATCTCTAAGATATAAAGCCACAATACCATTATCACATCTAAAAATACTAACAATAATGCCTTAATATCAGCTATCCAAATTTCCCCTATTGTCTAATATATTCTTTGCTTATTTTTTTTTACTGTTGATTTGTTCAAATCAAAACCCAAACAGTGGGCACACACAGCCTTTCCCATCTCTTTTAATTGAAAGAGATTTTCACCTATCTCCCAGCCCACATTTTTTCCTTGCAATGTTTTTGTTGAGGAAATTGGATCATTTTTCCTTTGGAGTTTTCCACAGTTTAGATATTTCTGATTCCATTCCCGTGAGGACTTTTAACAAGTTCCTTTGCTTTTGAATTTCCTGTAGCTGATTCAGGATTTATTTATTTATTTATTTATTTATTTATTTATTTATTTGGCAAGCATACTTTATAGAAAGTTCAGTGTAATTGTCAGGATATACATAATATCTGGTTGTCTCTCTTTTTATAATCTTTAAGGGCCCATTGATGATGACTGCTTAGATCACTTCTTTAGGGGTTGCAAAATGGCAATGTTCTTATTTGATCAGTACTTCTTTATTTCTGGAATAATCAGTAAAGAAAAACTTACCCATATCAACTATTGGTTACCCTGACATACAGTTCGTACAGAAAAGGCAGGTTAAAGGTTTGATTCTTTCCCTTTATTGACCAGTTTACAGAATAATCAGTTGGTTCCTTAGGATCCTCTTAAGGAGGTTTTATTTGTTTGTTTGTTTTGATCATTATGAACAAATGAATATTTAAGAAATTGGATCAACTTCAATCCATTACATTTATTATTCTTCTCGATGCTCTAATTGTCCAAAATTGGCCATTAGGAGCTCATTCAGGTGTTCAGATGCTCCTTAGTCCTTTGGAAACAGCTCTAGTAATCTTTTATAGTTTCCTTATTTTCTGGTATGATAAGATGTTCAGGCTTAACTTGCATATTTCCTGACCAATTCACAGAATTAGGTAGTTCTCTAAGAAGAAGTCTTGGTTCCTGGGAAATGGTAGCTAGAGGCCACAGTCTAGAGGCTAGGTGCTCACTGGTACTGGGTCATTGCTTTGTGGCCTTTTAAAATATGCATAGAGTTAGAAAACATTATTTTTTTATTTTTAAAGAGAAAATATATCGAGGTCACACTGATATTTTTCTGTTCAAATTTAGGATTACAGGATTTTATTAACTTCCTTAATTTTTATATCTGTTTGTCATTTTTCTTATGCTAAAAATCTTATTCCTAATAATAGTAGGATAGTGACTTATTTGCTATGTCCTACAGTGTATAAAAACTATAATTATACTATAATTATAATTATACTATGATATTATTAACAATGATTACTGAAAACAATTCAAGACTTTTTAACTTCATTTTGTCTTTAGGCTATATCCACTAGGGATGTACAGTCAAATTACTGTGTTATAAAGTCACTTGAAATAATTCTTTTCTGTGTGGTTATGTCTACCCATTCAATACTAGCTACGTTTGTTTCACTTTGCTTCTAAACTTTAGAGTTTGCTTAACAATTTTACAATTTATTTCCACTTTAAACTATGTTAAACATTTATGATTTTGAATTCAAGATATATTCAGAGAAGTCTAGCTTCTGTCCTGTTCCCTCCACTCTGTTACTTCTCCTTCAGATGTAAATGTAAATTTTTAAAAGACTTATTTTTCCATTTAAAAATATAAATGAATACCTATATATTTGTATTCACACCCCTTTGTTAGATAATTGGTAGCATACTAAGCATACTTCTTTTTCTTTTTGTTAAAGATTTTATTTATTTGAAAGAGAGAGTGAGCAAGAGAGAGAGACAGAGAGCGCGGGAGGGCGCGCATGAGTGGGGTGAATGGCAGAGGGAGAAACAGGCTCTCCACTGAGCAGGGAGCCTGATGCAGGGCTTGATCCCGGGACTCTGTGATCATGACCTGAGCTGAAGGTAGATGCTTAACCCACTGAGCCACCCAGGCGCCCCTAAACATACTTTTTTCCTACCTTACTTTTTTCACCCAATATATCCTGAAGATCACTCCATAGCAACATATAGAGATCTTCCTCATTCTGGTTTTGTTCGTTTGTTTTACAGTTGTATATAATTCCACTGTGTGGATGTCCTCTAGTTTATTCAACAAATCCCCTATGACGGATATTTGGATTGTTTCCTCGAATAATGAAGAAATGAAAAGGGTAGAAGTTGAATTTCTATGTCAAATTCTCTTCCTTGGTGTTATTATCATTTTGTGTCTCCTCCAGCAATGTATATGACTGTTATTTCCTCTCTAGCCTTGTTGGAATAAATTGGCAAACTTTTGGCTTTTTGCCAGTCTGATGGGGGTGGGGGTGGGTAGTGATCCTCACTGTAGTTTTGATTTGGGCTTCTGTTGTTATGGGTTAATTTTAGTATGTTCTCATATGTTAAGGGCCATTTGCATTTTTTGTGTGTTTTGCTCGTATCTCTTGACCATTGTTTTCTATAAGGTTATTAGTTTTTTCTTCAGTATTTTTACAAGCCTTTAGTTATTATGTTTATTAACCCATTGTGATATAAATTACAAATATTTTTCCTCAGTTTGTCATTTGTAGTTTCATTTTTCTTATGGTGATTTTGTCATGTAAAAGTTTACTTTTACGTAGTCAATCTTATCAGTCTTTTTCCCTAATTGCTTTTGAATAAGTAAATATAGCTACTTAGCTAGCAAAATTTTTTCCTCTTTTATATTACAGAGAAATTCACCCATGTTTCCATCTAGTATTTGTATGGTTTCATGAAAAAAATAATTTAAATCTTCAGTCAGTTTGGAACTTACCCTGGTGTATGATGTAAGGAAAAGATCCAATTTTATCTTTTTCTATCTTTATCTCAACATCATTTAATAAAAAGTCTACCTTTTCCCTAGTGATTTCAGATACTACTTAAATCAAATGCTAACACGTTTTCTGTCAGAAAAATCAAAATTAGGACTAATAACTACCTATGAAGAATGCTGGCCAGGGAGTTCTTGCATTGTGGGAGAGACAGGGCTAGAGGACTTTTTTCTTCCCTTTTAGAGACTACATTCTGATACTTGTATCAGTTGGATAATTCGCCTTTGGTTTGCATGAGTGGAAATGGGTATGGTGCTTCAATTTTTTTTAATAGTTTTGTCTAGTTTTTAATCGTTAGAGACTAGTATTCTGAGACCATTAATCTGAATCACCAATTTCTTTAATTATCATGATCCACTAACAATGACTCAAATGTTTGTGTAATGGGACAGTTCTGAGATCTAAAATTAAATAAATGACTAAAGACCTTTTACTCATGAATTTGTAAAATTAATGTTATAATAACAAAGTTAAATTAATGTTCATTATAATTCACTTCTCACCCTAAAAGATTTCTCTTAATAGCTTTTTAGTGGCACATACGTTTCAGATTGTGCAACAAATATTCACACTGACTGGATATGGAAAAGACCAGCAACATTCAGGAAATTGGCAGAGATTCTGAGCTCTGCCAGGGTTGAGCAAAGAAGACAAGATGGTGGAGCTGTGCAGTGTGTATGGGGGTTGCTTCATTTCAAACCTGTGGGAGGTTTCCTTCTTCTGGAAAATGATTTGAAATCAAATGCTTACTTACTTGTAGTTACTTCTAGTCACCTTTACCACTTTGTTGGAATGATGGAAACAGTTTATACAAAATGGTTGTTCTAGTCAAGAAGGGGTTTTTAAATAGAAATGTATAGCTGTAATAATTCCCATTTTGACTACTGGATCAGGTCTTGATAGTTATGAACCTTCAAGGCTGGGAATTTGGACATTTTATTTCTGGAAGTGAAGAAACTGCTTTGGCTCTCAGCCAAAGAGTCACTGTTAGTATGAATCTGGGCAGGATGGGACCTTGGGAGAATAGAGAAAAGATATAAATTACCTTCTCAAGCTGGAATTTCATTTTTTATTTTTTAAGTAGGCTCCACACCCGGTGTGGAGCCCAATGTGGGGCTTGAGTTCATGACCCCAAGACCAAGACCTGAGCCAAAATCAAGAGTCAGATGCTTAACTGGCTGAGCCACCCAGGCACCCCTGGAATTTCACTTTAAAAGCAGTGTTTCTCTGTGACTTTTTGCAGACTAGTTTCACATACCCCAGCAAATACTAATCTATTTAATCTAAGGAGCATAGAATTATTTTTTACAACACTTATAATACTTTCAAGAAAGAAGAGTCACCATGTAAAGAAAACCACAAACTCTCCTCCCAGGAGGACTAGACAGTCAACTGCCTGGCATGCACTGGAACAGCCTGTTGGAAAATGGAGAGTTAGACTGGATGATCTCTTGAGGTTTCCTTCCACCCAGCGTGTCCATGAAGTATACAATGAAGAAGGTCTGTGTAATCAACTGGTAATCTTCAATAATGTGAAATAACGTGATTTAAGAGAACCTGTCATAAAGGCACATGTTTTCAATAGCAAGAACTGTTACTCGAAGCTACCTGCCTCATAAAGACTTTCTATGGAATGAGGATGGTCTTAAGCCAGTTTCACCATAACCAAATGCTTAGTCTCTGACTTAAAAAAAAATGCCTATTTAAAAAAAGCTTACTCTCTCGTTTCTCTAGAAGATTTTCAAAATATGCTGCTGCAAAAGCTGGTATATTTTCTGGTTGCTCCCTCAGAATCTCGCGTGTCAGCCCTTCAAGAAGATTCCCAAATCCTTGTGGAATTCGGTAGTGGGTGTTGGAGAATGGAATCGACATCTCCTTGGAAGGAACTGCCTGTTGTACCTAGAGATGCATTAGAGAGTACGGTCTTTAAATTTGTCTGATTTTATTTATATAATCACAATGATGACAACAAATTATTCCTGAGCCCCAAATTTTCTGGACTTCAATTCTTTCCCCTGAACGCAACCCCAATCCATCATTTCTTCGAGTTTTGAACTCTCCATTATTAATTAGAATCTTACAAATACAGACTCATTTACTAGGCCAAGTCATTTTTTTAAATTACAAAAACCACAGATTTTTCACTATAACACTAAGTACTTTTTCTCTCTGTCCCTCTTGCCTTTAAAAGGTGAGGGTAATTTCTGCTATCCCACAGGAACTCAGAGAGAAGCACTGTTAAAAATTCATCATAAATCGCTGAGAAGACACTGTTTGGGGTCTAAAATTAAAAAAAAAAAACTGAATTAAGAACTAATCTTGGTTCTAGAAATTACTCTAATTTGTTGAATGAAGAAGTTTAACACTTAGTCTTGCCCTTTGCTTCCACTTCGGGAGCACGACCTACAAAGCTCCGAAGCACTTACATACTCTGAAAGGGGCAGCAGGGTTAGAGGGGGGCGGAGGCAAGGTCATGAGTTTGCAGTCCTAGCGTCCAAGATTTGGGGATTCTTGTGTTTTCTGGTTTTGTCTTGACCAGGTCTTATCTTCCTGTCTTGGAATACAAGGACTGGATTAAGGATAGCTGCCAAGCAGCGGGTTGAGCTGCTGAGCGTGGCAACGACACTCAGGGACCTGGCCTTTTTGTGAAGGTGTCAATTTTTTGACAAGTCCACAAGCCGTGGGAGGGGTCTAGGTGAGGGACTAGATGGTTTAATGAGGCCCAATGTGTGGAGGATGATTTTCTGTTCTTGAGGGAACAGGAGATGAGGCATTGCGTCATTCTAGGGTTGTGAGAAGGACAGGTAACACCCTGAACCAGTCAGGGGAGTGGAGGGCGGTTGGAGGGGGAGCACCGGTCTATCGGGCGGCGGGACGTCGAGGATCTGGGGTTTCAGACTCTCTCGCAGAACGGGCTGCCTTGGCGCCCAATCTGCCCTCGCGATCCCGGAATGTGTCTGGGATCCTGAGAGAATGCGAGAGGCAAAGGAAAAAGGCGAGGTCTCGGATTTGGAGAGGAAGTGGGGTAAACCGCCTCACCTCTTCGTTCTCTCAGAGCTGGTGCAGATGGTTCCAGTTGTTATTTCCCGTTGCCGGGTAACCGTTTTTTGTTTTTGTTTTTTTTGAATTCGACTACGGCGGCCGGGAAGGGGGAGGCACGGCCTCGCCCGGCGGCCACGGACCGTCTTCGCGACCGAAAGGCTTGGGAGGGGTGGGGCCAGGCCTCCCCGCCCCGCGCAGGCCCCGCCCACGGCCCCGGCCCCGCCTGGAGTCCGCGCCCGGAGCTCCGCGCCCGGGTGTCGGGTCCTCGCCGACATGGTAGTCCCGGGGTTTGTGTTGGGGCTGGTCCTGCCTTTAATCCTGCCGGCCGGCACAAGCGCAGGTGAGGCGGCCCGGCTCGGCCCAGGCCCTGCCGGTCAGCCTGCGCGGGCTCCGAGATCCCGCGTGCTCTGCCGGACGCGCGAACCGCGACCGCGGAGCCGGCCTCCTGACGCGGGCCTGGGCCGCAGGGGTCTGCCGGGCGGGAGTTCCGGCCGGTGCGCTTCCTCCACGCCCTTGCACCGTCGTCCTGATGCCCGGTGTGGCGCAGAGGGAGATGGGGTGTATCTGGGTGCGGAGGCCCAAATGTCCCAGACCGAGGCCTTTGGGGTCTTTGAATAGTCGCAGGGGAAGTCGAAGGGGGGGGTGTGTGTGTGTGAAGCTAGTTAGATGGTATTTGGAAACAGGTGATTGAGTCATCCACAGCATTTCCCTGCTGCCCCCTCAGCAGTACCCTTGGGGAGGGTTTGCTTCAAGCTTGGTTCCTTGGGGGAGTTATATTTGCCTGGTTTAAGTGGTGATTAGGATTAGGAAATACAACCCCCTCACTAGCTCAGAGTATTTAAGGCTTAGCTTTGATTTCTGGCGCAGCTTACAGATATCGGTGGGGGGATAATAGGCGTGGCGTTGGGGAGGAGGGTGACTCACTTTGACTACTGTCCAGGGCAGATCCTGTCCTTTGAATACTCCAGGCTGGACACTGAGCCACAACCATGGAGAACCAGAAGGTGGAATCTGCCCGCTAATGCCAAGTAAAGTGATAATGCTGCACCTACTGTTTCCTTCAAACCATTCAAATAGTGGGCCCCAAAGATCCCTGCTAAGAAGTGAAAGTTGAAGTGAGAATGGGGACAGGGTGCAGAAAAATGACTGTTGCTATACCTGAGAACCCAAAAGTACCCAGACTGAGACCAACTGTGGCCCATCAGTAGTGTCTCAGGCTTTAACAGAAGTGTAGACCAGCAGCACTCTGCATGGCACTTTGACTCTCATCCCCACTCAGTGACTTTTGAGTCCAGCATATGAGAGGAGAGTAGGGCCATTCTTTTATTAATTTTTCTGTTAAAGGCTGTTAACTTTAATGCCAGTACAGTGTTCTGTCTTCACTTTTGGGTCTTCCCGTTACATTACTTGCATTAACAATGACTGTTTTTCATTAATGCTTTAAATTTTCTTTCCTTCTTGTTTGGTTGCATATCTTGGCATCTTTCTTTCCAGTCGTCCCGCCTGTGCCCATGTTGACTGTGTAATATTTGAAATGTATAAAAATACATGAGCAATGAAACAAGAAAATGAATACCCAAGGGTGCTGCACCCAACTTAAGAACTAGAACATTGCATTTTATTGAGACTTTCTGGATGTTTCTCTCCAGTGCATCCACCAGGTCGTCACCAGAAGTAACTTAACCACTGTCCTAATTTTGTCAGTCTACTTTTAATGACTACTTTTAACTTCCCCAGAACGCTAATTCCTGTTTTCCACTCCAACACCCAAATGGAGGAAAAATTAAAGACCTAAAAAAAAAAAAAAAAAATTCAAATGCTAAGTGTCTTGTGTTTGACAAAAAGAATGAGCAGTCCTGCCTCCTTTCCTATTCTCCTATTTTGTCCATTGCTCAATTCCTTGGTAATGTTCCACTGTCTACTCTTATCGGCTTGGAATGTGAGCTTTATAAGGGCAGGGAATATGACTTTTTTTTTTTTTTTTAATTTACCACCAGTATCTAACTGCAGCAGAGTGGAAATTGCAGTAACTTTGGAATCAGGTGGCTTGGTTTCTAGTCCTGTCATAAACTACCTATGTGATTTCAGGTCGGTCAAAGGAGTTGACGTATGCTTAACACTGTGCCTGCCCCAAGTAAGCTCCCCAGTAAAACGTAAGCTCCCTGCTGCTAGCAGGGATTTTTGAATGTTTTTTTTTTTTCCTTTCTTTCTTTTTCTTACTGTTAACAGCCTCAATGCTTAAAGTGGTGCCTGACACACAGTAGGCATCAATAAATATTTGTCGAATTAATTAATATGCAAGCTATTAACCTCAATTACCTAAGCTAGCCGGGTGTTAGTCTGTTGATCATGATTGTACGTAGGGGTGTGAAAGATTCTCTCTACCTTTAAAATTCTTTAACGCAGAATAGAGCCAGGCACAAGGAGGTCCAGTAAGTGTGTGTCGGCGAAAACAGACAGACTTGGAAAGATGTGTCCCCAGCCTGGAAGACAATGGCTGCACTCAGAGCGCCCTTTATTTGCACAGGCTCATGTGGGAGCAGACAGCCAGTTTCCTTCACTCTGTACCCACCCCACTCCCGTCTCTCTGCTTAGCTCTTAGCCCTTTAGTTTCCAGTTTTTGTTCCATATGAAGTACCTACCCAAGACTAGGCCCTCCCACACATGTGCCTCTCCCCTTCCCTCCAGCATGCTGCCAACCTGCTTATGCAATTGTGCGATGTTAGAGTCTCTTCTTAGAGCATTTTGCTTGTGGTAGCTGTGCATCTCCAGCCCATTATACAGCCTTCTGGATGATCTTTGGTTGTCATGTCGGTTTTTTGATGGAACTAAAACTCATGAGAGAGGGAGAGAGGATGTTGAGCGACTGGGCTGTTATTCACAGCACAGGACAAATAGGCTACCAGATCTGTGTAGGAGACCCCATTAACTCTACTGCCCTGCTAAGCTAGCCTAAGGGGCCATCCTTATTGGTAGCTTCCAGGGAGGAAAATGTCAACCTTGTTAGTTCTCATTCTCTTTCCTGCCTATCATTTTTGTTTAAAGCCCTTAAAAAAAAATCTTAACTTTGTTAATTATTTTCTTCTAGGGATTTTAGTCTGTTTTGTTCAGACAAATTGGGACATAACTTAAGAAGTTTTTTTTTTTCCCCCTTGTTAAGTTTTGATGAGGAACTCACTGGGATAATTTGGATAGATGCTTGTTATTAATAAAATACTTCAATATAGGCTGCATGTTAAAAATAGGAATGATCTCGTTAAAGTGAGTTCTTATTCAGTCTTGTTAGTGACTCTAGAATAGAATCTACAGTTTCAAGTGCTCTCCTTCTTGTGCTTTTTATATAATTTAGCTTGTGAAATGGGTAAAATTGAGATGGAAGACCTTCGTTCTGACATTTTGACCTTCTATTTCTCACTGACCTTATTATTTCATCTTATTTATCTGTATTTACCTTAGAAGGAAGGAGACATTGCAGATATTCATAAATGCTTATTTAGAATTTTCAGTGGGTTGTCAAAAAAAAAAACCACAGTAAGGGGAATTATTTGTGGGAAATCGACACTGGTAGGATGCAAAAGGGGAGATAAAGATTGGGGGGAAAGATAGGGAAGGCTGTGTTGGAGAGTGGCAGGTTTCTTTATTCCCAGCAACAAGGAGTGGGCGTGGTAATGGAAAGTAGGGGAAGGAAGTGGTTTATTTTTCTCATAAATACCATCTGTGGGGTGTATAAGAGGAGCGTGTTAGCAATTGGGGGGGGGAGAGAGTGAAGCATCAGGGCCAAGCCCAAGGGCAAAGGCAGGTCAAGAGCTCTGAGGGGGAGGAGGCTGGTGGCACATTGGTTGCCCTAGGCTCTTTGAGTTTTCCTTTTATTGGTCACCGTGTACTATGCTGCATATCTTTGGCAACTGTTCTTGTTAGGTCACTCACCTAATTAGAAGGAATAAGATATAGTTTTAGAAGATGAAAAGGACTGGATATATTCAAATTGCCCTGTATAAAGACTTTATGTTCCTTGCTGTTTAAGCAGCTTCAACTGGTGATGAATGTCCCAATGATGCTCTTCTAAGTGTTTGTTACATTTTTTAGATGTTGGTTTTCGCTTCGCCTCATACATCAATAATTACATGGTGCTGCAGAAGGAGCCTGCCGGGGCAGTGATTTGGGGCTATGGCACATCGGGGGCCACCGTGACGGTGACTCTGTACCAACAGCAGGAAGCCATCATGAAGAAAGTGACAAGTGTGAAAGGTAAGGCCGCTGGTCCTTTGTTCAGCTTTTGTCTTCTTCTGCCACCTGCTGGAGAATCTGGAAATGAATGCTTAGGCTCCAGCTCGGGTTATCCCAGTCATCCATTTATTCATCCATCCATAAAAATTTGAGTATTTACCATGTGTTGGGCCCTGGGGATACAAAGGAAATCAAGACAGAGTCAAAGTCCCTGCCCTCCAGGATCTCATGGAATAATGGGAATAGACACCAAGTCATCAAGTGCAGCGTGATCAATACTATGACGCAGGTGTTATATATGGTATCATGGGATGCAGAAGAGAAACATCTAACTCAGATTGGATGGTAAGAGATGGTTTCCACAGAAGGTGCCATTTGAACTGAACCGTAAATGGAGAGGCGGTATGGAGGAGGGCTGAAGAACCTAGGCTCTGGATTCCTGGCTTCAGGTTCTGACTCTGTCATGTTATGACTGTATAACCTCGGGCATGTTATTTAATGTCTCTGAGTCACAATTTCCTTATTTGTAAAGTGGAGATAATAATGATATTTAGGATTAGTGCGAGGATTACATGAGTTAACATGTGTAAAGTACTTAGAACGGTGCCAGGCACATAGGAAGTACTGAATAAATGTTAGCTGCCACTATTATTATTATTATTGTATTTAGTCAGTCAAATATTTATCAACTGATACAGTAATTAGCAAGATAGATGTGGTCTCTCTCTAAGGAAGCTTACAGATTAGGGGAGGAGAGAGAAAAATAATAATTGATGACAGGTGAGTGCGTTAGGTGCCACAGTCTAGAAGTGCAGTGTGCTCTGGGAGTGCTTAGGAGAGATAACTCACTTAGCCTAAGGTTTATCTTTAAAGATGAGTAGGGCAAACCAGGTAGGGGGCATAGCCTGGACGGAAGCATGGAGGCACGAGTGAGCACGGGTCCTTGGAGAAATGGCAAGCAGGGTGGTAGGCTTGAGCACCGGGGGGGGGGTATGTGCCTGCCGGCGGACGAAGGTTGGAAATGCAGGAACGCTTGTCTGTCACTGCTAAGGAGTGTATATTCTAATTGGGATTTTTGGATTTTAAGTAGCAAAATAACTCAGTCGGATTTGTATTTTGGAAAGATGACCCTGGCAGCACTGTGGAAAGTGGATCGGAGATCAGTAAGAGTAGAGGTGGTGGGCACTGTTAGCCAGTTATTATGAGATTCAGGCAATAGACAGTGAAGGCCTGACCCGAGATAGTGGCCGCAAGGATGTTCAAGAAGGTGAGAACCAGAAGCCTCCATGGGCAGACAGGTCCTACAAAGGATTCTCTGTCCAGAAGAGATAAAGCTGTGTAAGATAGCACGGGGAGGAGCGTAGCTGGAAGTTACTAGAGGCAGGAGGCCACAATCAGGGCTGGGTCAAGTGGAGACTGGGTCAGATCTCCGTCAGAGGTAGCAATATAGTTGTGGGGTGTGGAAGGTGGGAGACAGGTGGGGAAGGAGGCTACTCTGGAGAGCAGTGCGGTGAATGTGGGAGTTGGTGGTTGGAGCAGTGACTTGAGTATATACAACCAGGAAGCTTGTGGACATTCTTTTGGCCCTTGAAAACAAAGATTGCCTAATCAGTTCTGTCAATATCCAGTTGAGAGTGATCCAAACCCTGGTGCAGGCTCTTTGAAATTCATTTCCATTCAACAGACATTTTTAACTACTGTGTACCAGCCACAGATGCAAGGTGAGTGCTTCCAGTTCTTGGATTGTAACACTGTTTGAGGTAAGAATGTTACTGGGTGAGACTAGAAGAGTTAAAAGGGAAGCTTAAGCTGATTGAGAAGTTGTTCTCTGTTAGATTTAAATGCTGCTGGTGGCCTGTAGGATAAAATGAAGATGAGTTCAATTCAACAGATGAGCAGTTCTTTCTTTTTGTGGTTTGTCTATCTCAGAAATTAACAGCACAGAGTGTAAATACTGGTAATCTCAGTAAAGATGTCGAGTTAGAAGTCCAAAGAACCGCTGTAGTTTAAATACAATAAATAGGATTTCCTTGGTGCCAATAATTAACATACCAATAAATATTTAGGAGACAGAGACTAAATAGTACTCTAATGGCAGATACAGAAGATGTGTGTGTGTGTATGCATATATATACGTATATACATATGTATGTGTGTGTACATATATATATATATATATACTTTATATATGTTTATTAGGCTCTCCACATTTGCTTGGTACAAAAGAAAGGTATTTATTTTTAATTTTTATTGTTATGTTAATCACTATACATTACATCATTAGTTTTTGATGTAGTGTTCCATGATTCATTGTTTGTGCATAACACCCAGTGCTCCATGCAGAATGTGCCCTCTTTAATACCCATCACCAGGCAACCCATCCTCCCACCCCCCTCCCCTCTAGAACCCTCAGTTTGTTTTTCAGAGTCCATCATCTCCCATGGTTCGTCTCCCCCTCCGATTCCGCCCCCTTCATTCTTCCCCTCCTGCTATCTTCTTCTTTTTTTTTTCTTAACATATATTGCATTATTTGTTTCAGAGGTACAGATCTGTGATTCAACAGTCTTGCACAATTCACAGCGCTTACCAGAGCACATACCCTCCCCAATGTCTATCACCCAGCCACCCCATCCCTCCCATCCCACCCCCCACTCCAGCAACCCTCAGTTTGTTTCCTGAGATTAAGAATTCCTCATATCAATGAGGTCATGTGATACATGTCTTTCTCTGTTTGACTTATTTCGCTCAGCATAATACCCTCCAGTTCCATGAAAGGTATTTATTTTATGTAGATCCATAAACCTACTTAAAGGGGCATCTTGCTCTGTTCTGCCCATATATATAGCATTTCAGATTTTTAAAAATTTTTAGTTTTTTCTCCCTCCATGGCTATTGTAGGACCAATATTTGGAATGGTCAGAGATGAGGCAGGAGGATAGGTAGTGACAACAAGGTATAAAAGGTAATGATTAGGGGCTGAGCCTTTCTTTTCCTTCGTGGTGATAGTGAACTTGCTCAGTTGTCTTGAGTTCAGTCCTATAAACATCAACTAAGGGTTTATTGTGTATAAAACCCTGAAACCCTAGAAAATACAAAGAAGAATACAAATTGTGCCCATCCTCCAGGAACTCACTCTCTCATGCTGTCCTTTCACATTTGGTACTTTTGGTTTAAGTAATGCTTCCGTTGCTTTACTGCAAAGTGATGTGTCATTTGAAGTTAAAATATCCAGCAGCAACTTAAGGGAACCAAGTGATTCATGGACTGTTGATGGTAATTTCACAGGAAAAGGGATGGTTATTGGTAGCAGTGGGGGTAGATCTATTTATTCAGCTCTCCACATTTGCTAGGTAGAGAAGAAAGATATTTATTTTATGTAGATCCATAAACCTACCAATAGGGGCGTCTTGCTCCGTTCTGCACATGAAGCAAAATGGATAAAGTATTATTTGGAGTGAAGGAGGTAGACACGTAGGAAATTTTATAGGGCCGCAAAGAAAATGTTTCTCAAAGGAAACACTATAGGGTATATTGGAGGGTTGATTTCTATCTAAATTTTGATGAGGACTCTGGGATTTTCAGCTAGACTATCTCAATTTGTCACTCTGTCTCTGTTAATATTTAACTTACTACCTATAATCAGTCCCCTGGGTGCCCATAACAAAATGGGATTAACAGCATGAAGGTTCTTGTCCAGCAGACTGACACTCAAGCTTTGGGAAAATTAGAACTTGAGGGATGATTGGGAATATGGGTCAGGTACTGGGCCTATTCAAAACATATTGTCAAATGATGCATGATGATTCTTTCAAACACAAGGAATAAAATGGGGGAGGATAAGGTATATCCTCTCACTCTGATACACGTGGGGGATACATGGAGGGTGGTAAAATGAGGGTGTGTCTGGATTTGTCATCATGACTGAGGTAAGTAGAGATATTTTCTCTAACTTAGAAAATTCCAAAAAGCTTAAACCCCTTAGAGAAGCAAAAAGCTCCTGGTTGCAGTGTTAGCATGCATATTCCTTTTCTATGCTACATAATAAATTACCACAAACTTAGGTGCTTACAAGAACACATTTTTGTCATGACACAGTTTCTAGAGATCTGAACCCTGGGCCATCACTCAGTTGGGTTCTCTGCTCAGGGTCTCACAAGACTGAAATCAAGTGTTGGCTGGGCTGTGTTCTCATCTGGAAGCTTGACTAGGGAATTATCCACCTCAGGATCCTGTAGGTTGCAGGCAGATTCATTTCCTTATGCCTATAACATTTGTGGAAGCATCTCTGCAGCTTCAAATCTCTGATCTTGAGACCTTTATTTTAAAGGGCTCACCTTATTAGGGTCGGGCCCACCCGAGGAAATCTCCCTTTTTATTAACTCAAAGTCAACTGATTAGGAACTTTAATTCCATCTGCAAAACTCCTTTATCTTTTCCATATAATGTAACCTAATCATCACAAGAATGACACCTCCTCCCCCATGCCATTTTCTGTTGGTTGGAAGCAAATCACAGATTCTGCTTGCATTTGAGGGGAAGGGGATTATATAAGAGTGTGACTTATGGGGTGTCACCTTAGGGTGTGTCTGCCATAGATTCTATCATTTAAACAACTTGCATAAACGGTTTTATCACTAGAAAAATATTCAAGATTTTTTTTTCTTTTTACATTCATATTTGGTGGCGGTGGACATGAACTTTATACAGAATAAATGCAGGTTGTCAAGGGGAAGTTTGGGCACTAAAACGTCCCAGTCACTTCCACAAATCATTGAACTGATTTGCAGCTGGTGAAGTGCCAGGGTTTTGTGAGGGAAGAAGCGAACAGGGCTGTTTCTTTCAGCTGTAGGCTTTTCCTTTGGGGAAGGGAAAGGTCATGGATAATTTTCCTTTTTCTCTTGGCATCTGAGATTTGGCACAATAACCTGAAAAATAATTAACATCTGATGTGAATAGCAAAAAGGAAAAAAAGCATGAAAGCCCTTTATGACTAATCATGTCTTTAGACAAATTCCTTTAATTTTTTTCCCTTTGATGATTTGTTCTTCTGATTTTTGAGGTGGGGGTTGGTCAGGGAGGTGGAGAGAGAAAAATGAAGAGAGTTCTTTTTTTTTTTTTTTAAAGATTTTATTTATTTGACAGAGAGAGAGAAAACCAGAGAGGGAACACAAGCAGGGGAAGCAGGAGAGGGAGAAGAAGCAGGCTTCCCACTGAGCAGGGAGCCTGATATGGGGCTTGATCCCAGGGCCCTGGGATCATGACCTGAGCCAAAGGCGGATGCTTCACTGACTGAGCCACCCAGGCGCCCCTGAAGAGAGTTCTTTACCTAAGCCCTTGGCCGGAGTATGAAGAGAAGAGGGACAGGAACAAATAGGCCACCAGATACACTCACCATTGGACATGGAAACCTAAGTCCCTAATCAGGTTGCGTGGCTTTCTTGTTGGTGTAACTCAGGGCTGGGGTTTACTATCTGCGGTTTACTTGATGGAGTGCCTGGCACATGGTAAGCATTCTAAGACATTCTGTAATGTAGGAAGGACATGAATCTTCCCCAATGGGAGAAGAAAGAATGTGAGGAAGCAGAGAGATGAATGCAACAAAAATGAGAATTTACAGAAACCTGGGCCTGAATTGGTAAGACAGGTGGTAAGATGGCAGGTGATGAGGGCCCAGAAGAAGGAACCAGAGTAGCTGTTGCTCAGAAAGCCCATCAGGATCAGCAGAAAGCCAGCTGGATGGTGAACTTCCAACTCCTGGTAGTCAATGACTCCGTTTTATTATTTGGATTCAACGTAATGGACTTGGTGGGTCAACACAGTTTCTAAAAACTGTAAGTGGATTTCATCATCCTTTGGTGAGCTCCACTTTATCCAGCCAGTCCTGAACTGCCAGCCAAGGACCAATCAATTCGCCTTGGGAAACAGGGTGACTTTTGCCTTTGTCATCCCACCCTTGCCTTTAGTCTAAGAAGCAGCCTTCATGGGGGTTGCTCTCCTTTGTATATCCTTTGACTGGGGAGGGAATCCTCATTGTTTTAACCGAATTGTTTCTGAGTTAGTTTGACCCCTAGTCAGCTCTCTGCAGTGGGTCTGGTTTCCCCTGCATTCCTGGGCAGGCAACTTTATTCAACCCTCATTATTGTGTCAGAGTTTATTTTTCTTTTATCAAGTGGGAGAGGAAAACTGCTTGAAACTAAGAGAACTTGAGTAGGGCAGAGGAAGTTCTCCAAGGTCTTTGAGGGAGTTGAGAGTTTTCCTCAGGAGAGTAGTTCTTGGGACTAAGGCTCAGGTCTGGATCCCTAGTCCTCTTCAGACTATTCAGGTGCTAGAAGGAGCTCATCCTCCTGCTGTAGTAGGACGGTGTTGCCATCTCTTGTCCAAATGTCTCACCTTCCCCTTATTTGTCTTTTTGTTGCTGGGCAGCAAAACGTTTCAGAAGTGCTGGTGAAGGCCATTTACTTCACCAGCCATATTGCGTGATTGAGGCCAAGTGTAAAATCCAATAAACACTAGCAAGTAGGAATAGATTGTATAGTAGTAGAAAGCTAAAAAAAAAAGTCCTGCCTAAGTTTTTTGACCTCCTCATCAATAGAGGAGTAATATTGGTGGCAGAAGGACAGAGCTTTAGGAAGATATGTCCGTGCAAGAAGCCTGGGAAGACCTTGGCAAGACTGTAGTTGGGACAGATTGGAGTGTCTGTCTGCCCAGAAGCGTGAGCCATATGGTGCATATCACACCTGTGCGACACTGTCTGCGTGAGCTGCCCACTGTTTCCAAAACAGTGATTTTTCCGCTTTAGGTGAATTATGCATTTAATATGTTGATGTCTGGCTATCGGTGGTGTAAAAACACTAGCGACCGTTTGGACCTGGCTTTAATTGACCTCTAAGGGAGGGGAGTAGCAATCTCAGTTGGTTGTACTTAGGAGAGGAGCAAGCGTGTACCCTTTTGCTGATGCCTTGAGGCTTTTGCACATCTTCCCCAAGACTGAGCAACCCCGTGCGGTTTGAGCTTTTACGAATCTCCTATCGTGCATCTGGACCTCTCATGCTCCTGCTTAGCTTTTGCTGATTGGAAAGAACTTAGCACAATGTCTAGCACATAGTAGGCACTTGGATAGTATTTTTATCATTCTTATTTTTTTACCGGTTGCTGTGATAACTTCAGCGTGCTCCATTTCCAGTTCTTACCATTTTTTCCCTGTTGAATTAACATTAATCTGATGGACACAAATTAGAAAATATTTTGTATTCTTTGGCATTGGGCCAAGAATATTTATTCTAAAATGATCATTTCTCTATTTTCTTTATTTTTTTTCACTCTCGTTTCTTCAACTTTATTCATGTTGTTTGGTTCTCTGAGGCATAATTTTGCCATTTTGAAGATATTTTCCCTAAGTTTCTGAGTATGATGTTGGCAGTGGTGGTGGTATGAGTGGGTGAGAGGTAGGAAGGTGGTAGGGGGGTGGTTCCTAAGGAATATGCTATGAATTTCTGAAAAAGGGTCTTGGATAGCTTTTTCATCTCCCTAATTGAGTCCGAAAACCTTGAGTCTGGTAAATAACTCTGAAAATAATTAATTGGGCACATCTAAATATCTTCTTCATAGAGATTAATTTGTATGCTCCTACTCCTTTATATGTCACTTTCTCTGCCCCTCCTGTGAGTCTGGAGAACCCAGACCCAAAGGTAGCATTAATCTTTGGAAGCGACATGGGGAGTGGGTGGGGGATTGATGACGAGGTTGACACCATCAAGTAAGGGGAAAGTTCCAGATTGTAAATGATTTTCTCTAACCTGTGTTCACATTTGATTATATAATTACAGATTAGTTTGGGGGCATTGTGTAAATCTATTAGATTATGATTCTATTAATATTGACAGTTGGATAGTATAATAAGAATTTCTATTTTATTTTTTTTAATTAAACTCCCTGAATTTTAATCTCAGTATATTTTTGTCTGTTCTCATTTAGGATGGTAACTGGGTGATTTATTTTTCCTGTAAATGCTTCAGTTACAAGGAAGGAGGGACTGGTACAGATTAAGGATAGAAATTTTGCTGCTTTTGTTATCTCTCTTTGCTTGTGTGAAATTTGGCCAATCTTTGTATCTTTGCATTTAGTTAATCACAATGGCTGGGTTTAGCCACAAATGAGTATGATGCATGGCAGGATTGGGCTTTAATTTCATTTTAATTGATTGATTAATTCCTTGGAGCCTCTTCATCATTTCAGCACACTCTCACAGCTGGATGGTGGTACTGGATCCTATGAAGCCTGGTGGACCTTACAAGGTGATGGCACAGCAGACTCTCGGGAGAAAGAACATCACCCTGAGAGTTCATGATGTCTTATTTGGAGATGTCTGGCTTTGCAGTGGGCAAAGTAACATGCAGATGACGGTTTCCCAGGTAATTTGTAGGGGCTCAGTGTTAATAAATAATGTTGATGATGAAGAAGAAGAAGAAAAAGAAGGAAGAAGGGGGCAAGAAGGAGGTAGAAACCTTCTTTTTTTACCAGGGCCCAAGATCTGTGCTAAGTGTTTGGCATGTAATAATTAATTTGACTTAACAACTTTATGAGATGAAAACCATTCATCTCACAGATGAGGACACTGGCCCACGGAGATTAAATTACCTGCTTAAGGTCACACAGTTAATAGAGGATCCAGGTAATGTGACTCCAGAGCCTGCTTTCTTAATCACGCCTAGTGCACTGTAAGGGTGCGGGGCACTCTCTCCTCCCCTTCCTGAGCTAAAGGCAGAAGCTGGAGTACCTGATGGTCAGGCAGATTTCATATCAAATTGAAGACAAAGTAGATTACTCTTCTTTATGATAGGTTTTAGAAGATGAGCTTCTGGAGAGAGCCTAGGAAATCAAAACAATTAGATTTTGTTTCAAGCTCTGCATCTGATAGAATACATGTCTTTTGTTGTCATGGAGATTTAACAAATTGAGACTGAATGTTGGCTTTGCCTTTTACCAGTTGTACGACTTGGAGCAAATCACTGTATTTCTGAGACTTTGTTTTCAAAACGTGCTTTTTAAAACAATCGTGGTTAAAATGAATATAACATCATATTTATCATTTTAACCATTGCTAAGTGTACAACTCAGTGGCGTTAAATATATTCACAGCCCTGTGTATACCTGTCACTCGTATCTATACTCAAAATTTTTTCATCATCCCCAACATAAACTCGGTGCCCATTAAACAAGAACTCCTCCTTTTCTCCCTCTTCCAGCCCCTGGTAACCCCTGTTCTGCTTTCTCTCTATGAATTTGCCTATTCTTGTACCTCATTTTTCAGTGTACAAGTCTCTTACCTCCCTGGCTAGATTTATGCCTAAGTATTCAATTCTTTTATTTATTTATTTGTTTGTTTGTTTGTTTGTTTATTTTTCTTGTAGAAAGCATCTTTCTTTTTTTTTTTTTAGATGCTATTGTAGATGGAATCGTGCAATCTTTGTCCTGTGTCTGACTTATTTTACTAAGTATAATGTTTCAAGGTCTATCCGTGTTGTAGCATATATTGAAATTTTGTCCCTTTTTATGCCACATTTTGTTTATTCATTCTTCTGTTGATGGACACTTGGGTGCTTTCTGTCTTTTGGCTCTTGTGAATGATGCTGCTATGAATATCGTTCTATAGATATCTGTTCCAGTCCCTGCTTTCAGTTCTTTTGGATATATACCTATGAGTGAAATTGCTGGATCATCTGTTAGTTCTATGTTTAACTTTTGAGGAACCACCAAACCATTTTTCTATAGTGCCTGTACTATTTTATGTTCCTACCAGCAATCTGCAAAGGTTTCAATTTCTTTAACACGTGTTGCTTTCCAGTTGTTTTTTTTTTTTAAGATTTTATTCATTTATTTGACAGAGAGAGAGAGAGAGCACAAGCAGGGCGAGCGGCAGGCAGAGGGAGAGGGAGAAGCAGGCTCCCTGCTGAGCAGGGAGCCCGACGCAGGGCTGAATCCCAGGACCCTGGGATCATGACCTGAGCCAAAGGCAGACGCTTAACTGACTGAGCCACCCAGGTACCCCTTTTCCAGTTTTTTTTTTAATTAAAAAAATTTTTTTTATTATAGCCTCAGATATGAAGTGGTATTTCATTGTGGTTTATTTGTATTTCCCTAATGATTAATGATGTTGAATGTTATTTCATGTACTTATTGGCCATTTATATATCTTCTTTGGAGAAATGTCTGTTTGAGTTCTTTGCCCATTTTTCAATTGGGTTGTTTGTTGTTGAATTGTAGGAATTATTTAAATATTGTAGATATTAATCACTTTTCAGATATTTGATTTGCAAATATTTTCGCATTCTGTAGGTTGTCATTTCACTTTCTTGAGAGTGCCCTTTGATACAAAAGTCCTTAATTTTGGTGAAGTCTAGTTTATTAATTAGTTATTATTAATTATAGTTTATAATAGTTTATTTATTAATTTTTTGTTGTCTGTGTGTGAAATTGTTGCCAAATCCAATGTCATGAAGGTTTTCCCCAATGTTGTCTTCTAAGAATTTATAGTATTAGGTCTTTGATCCATTTTTTTGAGTCAATTTTTATATATGGTGTAAGGTGAAGGTCTAACTTCATTCTTTTGCAAGTGGATATCCGGTTCTCCCAGCATCATTTGTTGAAGACTGTCCTTTCCCCGTTGAACTCTTGGAATTCCAATTGACTATATATGTGAGGGTTTATTTCTGGGCTTCTTCTTTTATTTCATTGATCTATATGTCTCTGCTTATGCCAGTACCGTACTGTTTTAATTACTGTAGCTTTGTAGAAGGTTTCAAAGTTGGGAAGTATAAGTCTTCCAATTTTATTCTTCTTTTTCACAATTGTTTTGGCTATTCAGGGTCCCTTGCAATTCCATATGAATGTGAGGATATACTCTTCCATTTCTGCAAAAAAGGCTATTGGAATTTTGATAGATATTGTGTTGAATCTGTAGATTGCTTTGGGTGATATTGATATTTTAATGGTATTAAGCCTTCCTAATATGAAGGGATGTTTTCCCATTAATTTAGATCTTTAAATTTTTTCATCAGTGTTTACAGTTTTCAGTATATACATCTTACCCCCTTTGCTAGAGTTAGTCCTAAGTATTTAATTCTTTTTGATACTATTATAAATGAAATTTCTTTCTTAATTTCCTCATAAGACTGCTCATTGATGGTATATAGAAACAAGTGATTTTTGCATGTTGGTCTTGTACCCTGAAACTGCTGAATTAGTTTATTAGTTCTGGTAGCTTTCTTGTGGATTTTTTTTTTTGGTTTTCTAATATAGGGGCATATCTTCTGTGGATAGGGATAGTTTTACCTATTTGGATACCTTTTATTTCTTTTTTCTTGTCTAATAGCTCTGGCTAGAACTTCTAGTTACAATATTGAATAGTAGTGGTCTCGTCCTGGTTTTAGGGGGAAAGCTTTCACTCTTTCACCACTGAGTGTGATGTTACTTATGGGTTTTTCATAAATGCCTTTTATCATATTGAGGAATTTTCCCTCTATTCCTAGCTGTCTGAAAGTTTTTTTTTTTAATCATGAAAGTATGTTGAATTTTGTTAAATGTCTTAGTTTTCATGACTCTACTACAATAGTGATTATATCGGACCTAATTTACAAAGACTGAATTATTGTGTTTGTTTCTAAAAGGTCTTTATAAATTGAAAACTGCTGTCTAAAAATAAGATGTCACTATTTTTTTTTTAACTTTTTATTATAAAAAATTTCAAGCACACACAAAAGTTAAGAGACTTATACACTTGGGCTGCCTGGGTGGCTCAGTTGTTAAGGATCTGCCTTCGGCTCAGGTCATGGTCCCAGGGTCCTGGGATCGAGCCCAGCATCAGGCTCCCTGCTCGGCAGGAAGCCTGCTTCTCCCTTTCCCACTCCCAATGCTTGTGTTCCCTCTCTCGCTGTGTCTCTCTCTGTCAAATAAATAAATAAAATCTTAAAAAAAAAAAGACTTATACACACCTGTATACCCATCACTTAGATCGACAGTTGTTAATATTTTGCCATATTTGGTTTGTCTGTGTGTGTGTGTGTGTGTGTGTGTGAACTATCTCAAGGTAAGCTATAGACATCTTGATACTTCAGTTAGGTGTCATATATATTCATATATCAAATTAATAGGTTTAGATATGTTTTTTCTTTACACAGAAAGGGGAAATAATAGGCCAGTGATGACTTTTTTTGCTCAGCTTTTTCTTTTGTTGGCATCAGTTCTTCTTTCTCTGTTTCAGTCATGGTCTTTGAAGATGAACTGTTCTTAAATTTTGAGACCTCGCATTTTTTCTCCTCCTTTATTATAACTATATAGAGGCTTCACTAGCTGTTTACCCTGCTAGAATGTTGGGTGGAAGAGCACTGTGTAGGCTCCCAAGGAGGGATGGGGCACATAGAGTGCATGGAGAATCAAGTGGGACAGAACAAGGGAATACTGACTTGCCAATGTGTTGGCTAGTGATGAAATTCACTTTGAAGGGTTCCTGTCTTCGTTGCTATTAGAGAATAGGGCCCCTCTGATAGACTATGAGTGAGGTCTCTTAAGTAAAGCTGGATAAAAAGGACACTGGAAAAAGTTGCCAAGGAAAACACGCCTCTTACTTTGACTAGTGTTCTAGGAAGGTAGCAGTGGTAACACAAAGCCTTGGTGCTATATGTCTTCAGCACTCAGCTTTCTTTTTAAAATCAGCTCTACTTTCCAAATTAAACCCCAAAACTGTCTAGAATGAAGAGATTGGACTTCTGGGTAGGGTGTGATGGGGTTAGTGCTTTGGGCCTCAGAATTGTCCTTGCTTCGTTTGTTTGCTGGAAGCTATCTGATTTAAAAATAAAAGTAAGGGAGACCGTTGTGGTTTCATTTAAATTGGAATCAGGGCTGGACAGTGTATTAGCAAGTTCATAGACATGTTGAAACTATATCCGCTTAAAATATTGGTGAAAGAGGAGTAAAGATTTTGTGTGCAGTATCAGAACTTCTGAGAAATTAGTCCGACTTAAGTTCTTTGACACACTTGAAACTGGGATTGATTTTCTTTGCTTATCTGTATGTCCTTACTTTTCTATAATGAGCATGAAATAACTATAATTTTTTATTTTATTTTATTTTATTTTAAAGATTTTATTTATTTATTGACAGAGGCAGAGACAGCGAGATCAGGAACACAAGCAGGAGGAGTGAGAGAGGGAGAAGCAGGCTTCCCGCTGAGCAGGGAGCCTGATGTGGGACTCGATCCCAGGACTCTGGGATCATGACCTGAGCTGAAGGCAGATGTTTAACAATTGAGCCACCCAGGCACCCAATAACTATAATTTTTTTAAAAAAGCTATAAAAACAGGAAACTGATATTGACTTAACTAATCTCTCAAATATTTATCAAAGGCACAGTTTACAATAGTCATGTTATATAAGCAGGAATCAAAGGAATAAATTCTTTAATTTGCATTATGGATTGGCATAGATATGTTCTGCATTTATTTCCTTTAATTGGCTAAGAACTTGAAAACAGTATTGTCTTCTCAGCTCTTCCCCTAAAACTTAATTTCTTCTCAAGTTGATTTTTATTTTCCTGCCGTTTACTCATTATTTACTTCTCCATTTTTGAGAAATACTTAAATTTGAGATTTAAAAATCTCTATGATGACACTGTGATCTCAATTCATTTATCTTAAAAGAAAATTGTGAAATTGAGTCCTTTCATATACTTTATGATTTCTTGTTTTGCTTCTATTGCTTCTACCCCTGATTGCTTTTTTTCCTTTTTTGTTTTTTGACCAGTTAGTAGATAATGCTGCTAAAAAGATCCTACTCTGGACATATCTACTTCATTTTTTTATTAGTTTTATAATTCAGAATCTAAATTCTTGCATTTATGTCTTCATAATGGATATCTTATTTACTCTTGCTTCCTGCCCTGCTTAAATATATGGACACCTTTGAATTTAAATGTTTATTAAGGTGAACTTTCATGGGGCTCCCTTTTAGCACCAGTGAGTGGAAGCAAAATTGAAGTTTTATATCTTGAGAGAAAGCATGGTTTTGTATAGAAGTGGGATTGCTGCTAACTCACTAAGGAAAACAGTACTTTCCTTAATGTTTTAATTGTAGTTCCCTGTTTGCACAGAAAGCCATGGACCAGATGTATTTGTATCCATACAGTCAGGTTCTCAATAGCAGTCTATGCCAGGGGATCTCATCCCGTTTTCTGTCAAGCTGAATCAGATTTTGATATTGTTAAGAGTGAACACATTCTCTCTGCCTAGAATTTACTCTTACGCATCTTCTGTATTAGACTAAGGCTACAAGCTCTGAGATATAGGATATAAAAAAGATTCCCTCTGACACAGCCAAGTGTTAATTTTTTAAATTTTTTTTGTTTTAAATCCTGCACTTAGTTTGCAAGACAACATTTTAGGTGCTGACAGTACCCAAAGCCTAGTTTTCCAGTCTCTTAACACTCTGCAGAACTTTGTTTTTTGATCAAAAGGATGCTTTATATGACTCCTCCTTTATCCCTTTTGCTCCTTTTCCTCTAAAGACTCCCAACACAGACACACAGCACACACATACACACGTACACATATGTACACACATGTACACACACGGTGTCTGTCTCTTCTCTTTGCCCCCCTCCACGTGGCTTTTCTGAGGAGGTAAGATTTCTACTATAACCTACCATTCTTTGCATTCAAATGAAGGGAATGGCAGATTGTATGCCCATCTTGTTGTTAGGGTAAAGTGGAATTTTAAGATTGAGTGTTATTTATAACGCTGAGTGAGATGTGTATAAATGGAGAAAAGTCTCAATGTTCATCTGTCGCCTCCTAAGTCAGGGTAGGTCTTAAGACTTGGATATTTCTAGTTAGGCTCAGAAGAAGTTGGCCACTGTTAGACAGGAAACCCAGTTTTCAATATCTTGGCAATCCCCACATTCCTACTTTACACGTAGAGAAGTCAAAATCCAGAAGGAAAGGGCTGGTACCATATAACAATAAAAGATTCATGAGAGTTATGATGGCTGGCTTTATAGTTATTCCCTCGACTTTAAAACTGTTCTATTATACTGTGGTAGAAGGGACTATAACTTATAGAGTCCAAATTCTTTTAAGTAAAGTTCCCCCGTGTCCCCTGCACACACACACACTCTCTCTCTCTCTCTCTCTCACGTGCCTTGCTCCCTCATGCAGACCCCATGCCAAGATTCTCGGAGGAAATAGATTCTTGACGTTTCTTCATTAATTCAAGAATGTGGCATAAAGGTTACAAAATGAACACCCGGGAGCAGCTGCTTTGATGGTGAACTGCGGGTCCCTTGAGAGCCAGTGGTTCTCCCTCTCAGCCTCGGCAGCCTTAATGACTTCAAATACCTTGGTATTCATTTACATCCTCATTTAAATACTTGGTAGAAAAATAATTACACTGAGGTGTTTGATGAGATGAAATTTGATCTCAGCAGATGGAGGAAGCCTTCCCCTTTCATCAGCAGGGAAACCAAGTGTCATTTAAATGAAAATCTTCCTGAAATCTCTTTATTCCTAAATTTGCTGCCAATATCCCTGAGGAAATGCTTCCATCAAGAAGGCTTGGTGATATTGGGAAAGGGTACCAATTTCAGAAGTAATTGTCATCAGGTAGAGCAAGCATTCCCTCCGCCCCACTCCCCCCCAGCCCCATTTTTAACACTTGCTGTGGCTTTCGAGTTTTGGCTTGAAATAGAACACAAATGTGAGTTTGAGAATGGAAGTTTTTCCCAGCCAGGGTTGGGGATCCAGTTCGGTGGGCTTGGTGTAGTGTAGGAGGATGCCGGCCCCCCGACCCTGGCGGCCGTGCGCCGCTCTGCAGGGCTAGCAGCCGTCTGCACTGCAAGTAGCTCGTTCGCCCCTACCGCCTCCCCACGCCGGCAGCTCACTGCGAGGAGGCACTTGAGTTCGCAGTCAGTGCGGAAGCCGGTGTGGGTGGAGAGACGGCAGGCATTTCACCCCCGTTTCCATGGCAGCAACATACGATCCACGGCGCTGAGAGCCGAGCGGATTTCAAGGGAGGTGACTTTTTACAGGTACTCGCTGCTGAAAAACAGTTTTCCTGCCAGATTAGACTGTGAGCGCTTGAGCCTGTTTGTACTCTTTACTGTTTATTTTACAGCACGCTTGCCAGGCAAGACTCTGAACAAACAGGTCTGGATTTCCTATGGAATTTTCCCGAGACCCGCTGTCGCGTCTGTCCCGCTAGCGGGGAGACCGGTGGCCCTGACCGGCTAGAGCGGCTGTTACGCAGGGGGCCCTTGGGCCGTGGCTGCCCCGGGAGAGCCCGGGACACATTTCGTTTGCGGCTGGCCGTCTTCTTGGCCACAGCAGGCTCCGTGGCCGGTCAGAAGGCGATTGGAGGGGCAGCGTGTTCCACGAAATGCCCTGCGGGGGCAGTCGGCTGCTCGGCGGCGCTTTCTCTCGCACTGGGGGCTGGAGGACCAGCTGTGTTCCCCGTGCTGGGTGGGAGGGAGAGGGGGCCAGCTGCACGCTCTGTGGCCTGCGGCCAGTGGAAAGTCTCCAGCCGCCTGTGCCTCTCGCTGGGGCGGTCCTGTCAGCTGGGGCTCTTGTTCCCTGAGGCCAGCGATCGCTGGGCTTCCCGATGCTCCTGCTGGCCCTTTGTTTGGGGAAAACCAGACTAGTCCAGGAGGGAGAGAGAGAAGACAAGAAAAAACAAACACGCACATGACAAACCAAAACAGTATATCTACAATACGTTCTTTGTAAAACAAACAAACAAAAAACCTAACTGGAAAATCAGGATGGAAGGAAATAGCACTTTTGTGCAAGCTCACAGAGGAATGACTAACAAGGAAGCTACTCAGTAGAACTCGTTCTCATCCAGAAAAGCTCCAAGCCATTCCTGTCATACTCTTGGCAACTGGGGAGGTTTCGTAAAGGGATTTGGGGAAAAAATGATGTCTTTGGATGGGACACTTTTCTTTGTCTGGTTCCTTGGGACTGCTCTCAGCACTCACGCCAAACACCACCTTTCAAACTGCCATGCCTCCCATGCTTTTCTTGGGTGATTTGCCAGGATGAGATGAGAATATAAGCACGTGAGACATTTCAGTATGTTTCAGTACTTCTACAGTCGACTGGTTTCTCAGGTGTGTTCCTTTTGAAGACACCTCTCTTATGTGCTGTGGATTACACAAAACTACCTCCTCCTGGCCTTTTGGGCTCCATTTTGAAACGAATGCTATGGTTTTATGTTATGAGATACCTTTTCTGAATAAAAGTATTTTAGTTTTAAGATATTACAGTGGTCTAAAAAAAAAAAAAAAAGATATTACGGTGGTCTAACTGATAGTTGACCCTCTTCAGCCTAACCCTCATCTAATTCAGACTTGCTCTTTGAGATCTCAAATTTCACTGTGTTCTCCTTTCTTTGGGGACATGATTCCTCATGGTTTCAGTTCATCAAGATGGATCAAGGTGACTCAGACCAGCCCATCACTGGTTTTGGTTATTTATTTGATCAGTCTTGGTATATGAAAGCTCAGAAGGAGCTTGGAAGGTTGGCAGTGTTTACTAAGAGGTAGTAGGATAGTTGACCACCCACTAGGTGGGTGTAAGAAATGACATGCCTGTTTCTTTTCTAGATATTCAATGCCACAAAAGAGCTGGCTAACACTGCGGCCTATCAGTCTGTCCGCATCTTCTCCGTGTCACTCGTTCAGGCAGAGCGGGAGCTGGAGGACCTTGCTCAGGTTGACTTGCAGTGGGCTAAGCCCACCTCAGGTAAGGGATTGCTGGAATGCGTGCCATCACCTACATAATGGGTCAGAGCCCTAGGTGGAATCTGTAATCCTGGGTTCGCTTCTGATCTATTTATTATGATTCAACCATCCCTTTACTCATTTCTTGTTGACTTTCCACCTGATTTCTGATGGTAGCCATTTCATGTTTCCTCCCAAGATTCCACCAGTGACACTCCACCCCCCCCTTGCTCTGAGCAGACGATGCTTCCTTGAGCTTCGCTAAACACACTAAGGCCCTTCAGCATGAGCTCTGCCGGCATCTCTCCCCACAGCCTCAATGCTCTCTGCTTTTCTCTCCCTTCCTTTGTTTCCTGTGTCTGAACACAATGGACCGGTGTCCTTTCAGGGCTGCCTCTGATGCGGGTGCTCACCCCCTCCACGGCCTTCTTTTACCCCTTGAGCTCTGGTCTTTCACGCCCCTGTCCACTCAGCACAGACTCCTTATTTCCTGCCTGTTCTCTGTTAGGCTTTGTGCTGGGCCCCAAAGATACAGCCGTGGGCAGTGCAGACACAGGCCCTGCTCTCAGATTTAGCCTTCCTTTTACTCTGACAAAACAAAGGAAACTGAACATAATAAACACCCTTCTCGTGATGCCTCACCTCTCCCCTAAGCTTTTCTAGAACATCTTTTGTTCTCATTCTTTTCACTGCCTTCCCATGTGTTCATTCTTTGTAATGTGGCTTCCGCTTCCGCCTCAACAGCTTGCTCACCTCAAGGCTACTGCTGTTCTTCCAGTGATGCACTCCAGACACCCGAACACTTGACGCTGCTGACCGCAGCTTTTAGAAACTGCATGTTCCAGGGGAGCCTGGGTTTGAACATCCGACTCCTGATTTCGGCTCAGGTCATGATCTCAGCGTCCTGGAACTGAGCCCCTTGTTGAGCTCTGTGCTCAGTGGGAGTCTGCTTGGGACTCTCCCTCTCCCTTTGCCCCTCCTCCTACTCTCTTGTTCTCTCTTTCTTTCTCTCTCTAAAATAAATAAATAAATCTTAAAAAAAAATAGAAACTGCACATTCGTCTTCACTTGCATGGTCTCTCCTCTCCCTAGTTTTCCTCCTCTGACTTCTCCTTCTTTCTCTTTGCTTTCTTCTCTCTCTTCCTCCAAATGTGGTCCCTTGTGCTTTTTCTCGTCCCTTTTCTTTTTTCGTCTGTACCTGCTTTACTTTGCTAACCTCTGCTCCCACATTTTCTTTTTTTTTTAAATTCAATTAATTAACATATAGTGTATTATTAGTTTCAGAGGTAGAGTTCAGAGATTCATCAGTTGCGTACAACACCTAGTGCTCATTACATCACATTCCCTCCTTAATGCCCATCACCCAGTTATCCCATCCCCCTCCCCCCCTCCCCTCCAGCAACCCTCAGTTTGTTTCCTGTGATTAAGAGTCTCTTATGGTTTGTCTCCCTCTCTGGTTTCCTCTTGTTTTATTTCTCACTCCCTTCCCCGATGCTCCTCTGTTTTGTTTCTTAAATTCCACATATGAGTGAGATCATACGATAATTGTCTTTCTCTGATTGACTTCCTTCACTTAGAAATACCCTCTAGTTCTATCCGCATTGTTGCAGATGGCAAGATTTCATTTTTTTTGATGGCTGAGTAATAGTCCGTTGTGTGTGTGTGTGTGTGTGTGTGTATCATACTTCTTTGTCCATTCATCAGTCATTGGACATCTGGGCTCTTTCCCCAGTTTGGCTATTGTGGACATTACTACTATAAACATTAGGGTGCAGGTGCCCCTTCGGATCATTACATTTGTATCTTTGGGGTAAATACCCAGTAGTGCAATTGCTGGATCATATGGTAGCTCTATTTTCAACGTTTTGAGGAACCTCCATACTGTTTTCCAGAGTGGCTGCATCAGTTTGCATTCCCACTAACAGTGTAGGAGGGTTCCCCTTTCTCCGCATCCTCGTCAACATCTGTCGTTTCCTGTGTGCTCCCACATTTTCAAGTGTTAATTCATTCAACAAATATTTGAGAACCTCCTGTGTGCTAAGCACTGTTCCAAGTGCTTCGGGGACGGCAGTGGGTAAGACAGGCAAGAACACCTGATCTCACGGAGCTTGCTTTCTAGTGTGGGGGATTTTAGCAAATGAATAATAAAATCAGTACATTATATACAAAGTGTCTGATAATACTCAGTATCACACTGTCTGAATTCTCCCTATGAGAACTCAGGAGCTGAATCGATTTGGGTAAATTTTTGGATAAATCTTTTGGTCTATGAACTTTCCCTATGTGTTATCCAAAACTCAGGAATCAGTTAGATTTGGATAATATATTTTACCTTGCTATCAGCAGACTTTCACTCTAAACTTGGAGACCTAATACATTTTTGGGTATGAAGGGATAGGGTAGATGGTGAGCAAACTAATGAGACAAAAACACATAAATGAAATACCTCAGGGAAGGGGGTGCAGTAGGACTGTTGGGGCTGGGATGGAGTTGTGGTTTCCAGTGGAGAGCGGCCATGGTGGTCCCGACAGAGAAAGGCGAGGTAGTGCAGCTACTGGGGAAGAGCACAGTAGGTCAGGCCGCTCTTATATTCCAAATTTCTGCCGCCTCTCCTACTGTTGTCACATCTCTCTGACTGCAGCTGGGAAGGTTCTCTGATATTAAGGACTCATGATTAGATGGGAGCCACCCGGATAATTCAGGGCAGTCTCCCTGTCTCAAGGTCCTCAACCCCAGTCACATCTACAAAGCCCCATAGCCACGTAAGGTAACAGATCACAGACTGCAGGCATTGGGGTGTGGACATCTTTGGAGGGCTCTTCTGCCTTCCACACATTCTCGTTCCCAAGCATTTTCAAGTGGTTTTGTGGCTTTCTGCTTTCTTTCCTCCAAGATGTGATTCCCCTCCTGTCTTATCTTCCACTGTTCTCCTATTATGGTCTAGGCTCTAATCAAATCCTTTCAACAGTTTTCCTACTCTGTGTGCCTTTTTACATATTGTTTCTTCTGCCCAGAATACCAGCTCTGCATCCCCCAACTCTCTCCCCGTCCCCCTTATTTACCTTTTCCTTCTCCCTGCCCATCAGTGGATCTGCCTTTATACCAGCTACCCACAGCCACCAGACACCAGCCAACGAACCTTTACTGACTCTGTGTTAGGTACTAGACATTGGGGATCCAGAAGGGAAGAAGATAAGGTTCCTGCCTTGGAGTAGCTAATACTCCAAGGGTAAGGGAAACACTATGCAGAGTATTATGGAAGCACAGGGGAGAGGGGTAGGTCTTATTAGGCTTTTTGTGATGTGCCTTTCATTTGCTCTTCTTTCTCTTGCTGTTGAAACCCCTTACCACTTGTTTGTACCTCTTCAGGCACTTAACCATATTTTGCTGTATATTTTATTCAGCTGAATGTTTGGCTTATTCTGTAGAATATAAGAGCTATGAGGAGAGCCTCCGTGTCTCTCCATATGTCTTTGTTCACTGTATCCCAACCATCTAGAAGGGCCTGGCACCTGGAAGGTGCTAGTCGGTTTTATCTCATTCGAAACTGATTGGAATTCCCAGTATTACACTGTCAACTTTCTGAGGGCCAGAGCTGTACTGGGTTTGGGTCTTCTGTAGCGCCGAGCCAGTGACTTACATGCAGTAGGAGATCTACCGCGTTCCTGACTTCTTCTGTTTAACTTTTCCTCAACAGAGAACTTAGGCCACGGGATTTTCAAGTACATGTCAGCAGTGTGCTGGCTCTTTGGACGTTCCCTGTATGACACTCTGCAGTACCCCATCGGGCTGGTCTCCTCCTCGTGGGCTGGGACACCCATTGAAGCCTGGTCATCTGGAAGGTCGCTGAGAGCCTGTGGTGTTCTGACGCGAGGGTGAGACAGTATCCTGAAGTCTGGGAGAAGGATCCAGGAAATTTTGTAAGAGAGAAGGATCATGGTTTTCTCTGGGGAGCCAAATACTTGTTGAATGTCCAAATAGGTATTGAATATATGTAACTTATTGCACGAACATGGAACGTATTATTTTCACTGTCGTCAGCACCATGCTCATCTGAGAATATGTCAAGAAGAAATTATGATCCTTTTCCTTAGTAATAGCTAATACTTACTGAAAGCTTTCTCTATGTTGGATACTGTTGTAATCACTTTGTATGTATTAATTCACTTAGTACTCGCAATAACCTCTAGAAGTGTAGATACTATGAACACAAATAATATGTGGATAAAGCTGCTACGTCTCAGAGTGGTTTAGTAACTCACTCATGGGTACAACTGGTAAGGGGCAAAGTCTGGCTTCAATGTCTGTGCTCTCAGACACTGTGCTGTATTGCCCATAAGAATAAACAGTCTAGGGCGCCTGGGTGGCTCAGTTGGTTGAGCGACTGCCTTCGGCTCAGGTCATGATCCCGGAATCCCAGGATCGAGTCCCACGTCGGGCTCCCTGCTCGGCGGGGAGTCTGCTTCTCCCTCTAACCCTACCCCCTCTTGCGCTCTCTCTCTCTCACTCTCTCTCTCTCTCAAATAAATAAATAAATAAAATTAAAAAAAAAAAGAATAAACAGTCTAACAGGAAGAACAAATATACATGTAATCAAAGAAATTTATTTGATTACGAAATTCTGGTTATGAAAGCACAATCAGGAAAAGCTGGATCTGGAAGAATATGTGGAGTGGGGGAGAAAGGAGTAGTTAATAAAATCCTGACACTAATATTAACACAGAGATTAACAGTATGTGAACTGCTTTCACAGACGTTGTTTCATTCAATCTGGGAAGGCCCCTGGGGAGAGGATGGACTTGAGCTCTTGGTATAGCTCAGGTAAAGACATGCCTGTAGGGAAGGGGAGATGTTCAACTTTGGAACTAAGAGAATGGCCTAGGTAGAGTGGGAGGGATGTAAAGTCAGGCTTCCCAGATCTCTGGGGACAGGAAGGGACGCCACCGAATGTGTGGGGAAGTGGGCATTCTCATATATAGCGGTCATGAGTATAAACTCATATATGCATTTTACAGAGAACTTTAGGAATGTGTCCAAAGCCTTGAAAAAATATGCCCTTTGACCCAGCAGTTTCATTTCTGGGAATTTATCTTAAGGACATAATTAAGCATATATGCAGTGATTTTAGCTATAAGGAAGATGAGCAGAAAGCTTAAAAAAAATCCAAGTGTCCATCCACTGAGCACTAGTTAAATAAATTGTCTGCATGAGATACTCATAATAAAGCACTCCTCCCCTCTGGTTTTAGTGACCTTATCTGGAAACTGGGATGGCCCTCTCTGGACTCAGAAAGCTGACCGATACCCTTATCCCAGGAAGAACCTGGACAGATATGAAAGTTGGAGGCTGTTCACATGTTTTCATGTGAAACAGAGTGGTTCAGTCTGATTCTGTGTTGCTTTCATCAGAAGTTTACCCCAAGTGAAAGCTGGATAGACACCCAGTTTCGGGATCATCCTGTGATTGGTCACCAGCTCTCTCGTGACACTTGTGAATCTTATCAATTGCAGGTTGATTCCGTCTGATTCTGTGACTGGTCCCAGTAAGTACTCTGTTCTCTGGAATGCCATGATCCATCCACTGCATAACATGACTCTGAAAGGGGTGATCTGGTACCAGGGTGAGTGCTCATTTTGCTATTTCTCCATTGTATCAGTTAGCTTTTGCTGCATAACAAACTACCCCATAACCGAGTGACTTAAAACAATAATAATTTTATTTGGCTCACCATTCAGTGGGTTATTAGGGTAGTTTTCCTGTATAGACTGCTTTGGTTAATTTCTCTTGGGATCGCTGATGTGTCTTTGGCCACTTGGCAGGTGTCTGGTGGCTGGATGACCTAGGATGGCCTCTTCCTCCTGTTTGTTGACTGCTGGGGCACCATGGTCTCAAGTGGTCTCTCAGCCTTGAGCAAATTAGTTCAGACTTCTTTATCATTGACATAGCAGTCTCAGTCTCAGTCTCATAGCATTCACTCAGCAGTGTCTGAGTGAAGCCCAAAGCTGAAGCACTTTTTAAGCCTCTGCTTGCATCCCATTTGCTGAGGCCCCTTTGGCCAGAGCAAGTCTCAAGGCCAGTCCAGAGAGACTGCAGGAAGGCCCACTCCCTAAGGGCATGGATGGCGGTTGGGGAGAAACATGCGGCCGTGTTTGCATCCACCCCAAGGCCCTCTCACAATCTGGACTGTTTTTAGGGGAGTCCAACGTGAATTTTAACAGGGACCTGTATAATTGCACGTTCCCTGCGCTCATTGAAGACTGGCGCCAGACCTTCCACCGTGGCTCCCAGGGGCAGACAGAGCGTTTCTTCCCGTTTGGATTTGTCCAGGTATGTGTTGGGAGGAAGAAGGTTTGGGGCATGGGTGTGGGGGTGTGCTGTGGAGGTCTCTTTCCTGGAATCCATATTCCTTTTTGTGCCCTCATAGTCTGCTGGTCAAGAACTGAGTGTCAGACTTAATTCATCTCAGTTCACTGATGGGACAAGTACATCTGCAAAAAAAGGTTAATAAGTGACAAATACTTCTTATTAAAAAAAGAATACATGTTCATTAAAGATATTTAAAAGATAAGCAAAAGAAACTGAAACATTTCTAATTCCCCAATCCTGACATAAGCCGACCTCTTCTGCTTATGTGTTTCTGCAATGAGATCCATACCATAATACTGTACCATAGCTTGCTTCTGCTCTTAATGTCATATTGCGAACAGTTTTTCATGCCAATAAATATTAATCTTGAGCACAACTCATAATGATTGCAGGGCACTTTGAAATCCGGTTGTATTCTAATTTATTTAACTAGTTCTCAGTAAATGGGCCCTTAGGTTGCTTTAAACATCTTGCTTTTATAAGCAGCAGCGTTTATTTTCCTTGTGGCTAAGTCATTGCATATGTGCTTAATTCTTTCTGTAAGATAAATTCCCAGAAATGAAATTGCTAGGTCAAATGGAACGCTTTTTAAGGCGTTGAACATGTCCTCAAGTTTCTCTGTAGAAATGTA
This sequence comes from Mirounga leonina, assembly GCF_011800145.1. Lineage (NCBI taxonomy): Eukaryota > Metazoa > Chordata > Mammalia > Carnivora > Phocidae > Mirounga > Mirounga leonina. The sequence goes on along the minus strand of NW_023270387.1, from coordinate 19,840,575 downwards.
TTAATTTGGATTAATTGTATACTCAGCAGCTATGTGTGAGAATGTCCACTTCTCCACACCCTCCCTAACTCGGTGCTGCCCCTTCTGCCCCTCTACAGCGAAGCTTTGCTCTCTCACTGCCTGCCCACTGCACGCGTTCTTTGCCTGGAGCAACCTTACTCTCCCACACTTCCCTAGCCAACTTCATCCTTTAGACCTCAGCCTGGGTATCAGGTTAGGAAGCCTTCTGTGAGTATTCAACATCTGGGGTAGGTACCTCCTTTCCCCAAACAGATGATTACTTAGCACCCTCTCCTTCCCCATGTTACTTGCGTGTCGGTTGCGCACATGACCACGTTTTTCTGGATCACATTTACATCGCAGTACCTAACTGCTCAGCAGTCGTTAAATATGGCCTAACACATGAATGAAAAAAAATATCAAGAGAAATCATACTTTTAATTAGCGGCAACTAGTCAGGAAGATTCTGCTCTCCTTGCTGAAAAGGAATAAATGCATTTAACCAAGTTCATAATGGTGTTGCCTTACCTGTTCCTATGGCCCCTCCCAAGACCTAGATGTCTTAGCAGGATGGTCGTTCTGACTTGCCTGGAATATAGGAAATAAAACAAGTAAGGTGTTAGAAAACCAGGGCCCGACTCCCAGCATAATAACGGAATCGGCTTTAATACTTGAATTGGACATACATGCGTCCAGCCGTCTGGCTCCGCAGGGTCCACAGATACCTCCCGCTCACCGTCCTCACATCTCCCCCACCCTGTCCTAGTTCACCATACCTTTTTTTGGATAAAGATTTTTATAGACCTTTTTTCCACTTATAATTACTTTACAACCATGTTCTTTCTCCTTTCTCACATTTGTTTTGACTTGGAAACAAGATGATTCTACTCATTATTATCAAAATAGCAAGCCCTGTCATCAGTTCTGTGTTTCTGTTGGTGGAAACCCCATTTGGACTTTTGAGGTTCTTTTTTTGTCTTTGCTGTGTAGATGGTGATTTGAGTGTGACTTCAGCCAATTCCAACCATGTGTTGTATGCTTATTATATGCCATGAATTGTGTGAGGTGCTATAAATAGAGCGTGAATCAGAGAGACCTGGTCCTTGCACTTATGCCTTTCCGTTTAGTGAGACTAAGTCCCTTAGTCTCATGGCTTTAGCTGGTCATCATCGACAAAAATCTGTTGGTTGCTTGTGGAAAATTGGGAATGCAAACATATACCTTCAAAGGGAAATATCAAATATGACAAAATAATGGTTCAGCACACGGATCTGGAGCTAGTCTGCCTGGATTCAAATCTAGCTCTGACTCTTCTCTAGCTATGTGATTTTTAAAAAAATATTTTATTTATTTATTTGACAGAGAGACAGAGCAGAAGCAGGGGGAGTGGGTAAGGGAGAAGCAGGCTCCCCGCTGAGCAAGTAGCCTGATGTGGGACTCTATCCCAGGACCCCGGGATCATGACCTGAGCCGAAGGCAGATGCTTAACTGACTGAGCCACTCAGGCGCCCCTAGCTATGTGATTTTGAACCAGATATTGAATAGGGCATTATTATTTGAAGTAGTATTTTTATTATTATCTTTATTATTTTAAGTATTACGTGAGTTGATCCATATAGAGCCTGGCACATGCCAGGTAATGTTAGTATTAATTATTATCAATGTGAGAAGTCAAGAAAATCTGGAGGGACAGTTGGTCTGCAAGGAAAGATGAATTTATAGAGGTGTTGAGTTTGAAATGATGGTTGCAATAGCTAGAGCACAGCTAGAGATGTAGGACAGGAGCCCAGCGGAGTTAGACACATGTATCCAGGGGTTATTAGTAGGGAGGTGACCTGGAGTGTGGGAGGGAAGGAAGAGCAAGAGGCTAGGGAGTCCCTAGGAGTATGCGTTTTGTACAAAGGGTCTGGAGGAACGGTGGAGCGGACTGCGAAGTGCAGTATGCTGTTGTAAAGTCCTCTGAGTGTGGCCACTTTTATATTCTGTGGCAATCATAAGCCTTCTTTAGGAGCAGTATTTCTACTAATCACTGTGGGAGGCTGAACAGCACCCTAGTAGATCTGAGATCATGGGGTATGCCGGCGCCTCCGTGTGGCCGCTCTGGAGTAGTGCAAGCAATGAAACGGCCAATTGCTGCAGGACTTTCCCCACTCTGCCATTTTGAAACAGCTTCCTTGGCAGGAGTGACCGTATTCAGCGTTTCTCCCACTTGTGCTTCAGGCTAGTACTTATCCTAGACTCTGTCTGGTAGCTTCGTTGCTGTGAACTTCATCATGACACTGGCTGGTGACCAGTGTTCCGCTCTCAGTCTTCCGGGTGTTGTGTGGGAATAAGTAGGGTCACTCAGTGGGTCTTTTCACGAAGTTCCTTTGTGAAGCTTCAGCACCTTTTATCATTTCATATATTCCAGCAGATTTGCCTAAGAGGTTTTAATAAGAGAACTGGAAATGTCCCCTTAGTTCCAGATCACGTCCTTTTTACTACCACTGCAACCTCTCCAGTTTTTCCTGAGGATTTTCTAGTCTTTCTGGAACAGCTCAAGAAGCAGAAAACTTCCTGTGCTCAAAGCTTCATTTGGCCACATTTGTCGGGATGACCCCAGGTATTTGCTGGCTCTGGGGGTGAGAAGGCTTGGGGGAACAGCCTCTTCACGATGTAGCTCTTCTCATGGGGACAGAAATTTTCAAATGGCGTCCAAAGACAGTGTGGTTGCTCGTCCAGACTGTTTCCCAGCTTGTGGCCTGGCTTACTGTTAGATCATGGTTGTGAAAGAGAGATAATGGGTTGATGCCTCTCATTGGCTGGACTGGGGCTAAGAATGATGTGTAGTCTAAATCAGAGAACAGGGTGATATAAATACGAGAGAAGTAAGGAAGGAAGAGTGGGACCACATGTGTCAGAGTAATATTAAAGAGTTTTCCCGGGAGCCTCTCCTCTGCAGGAGTAGGAGTCTGTCGATTTTAAGTCTAGATGGAAGTATTTACTCAGGATGTTGCAGAGTCAGACAGCCTCTTACTACCTTTACCGCTGCTCCTGCACTACTCTGAGGCGCCATCTTCTTTCCCTTGAAGTGTTGCCTCCTTACTGGTCTTCCTGCTTCTACCTTTTCTCCCCTTTAGGGTAGTCTCAACATTGCAGTTAAAGTGATCCTTTGAAGTGTAAGCCACATCAGAAGGCTCCAGTGGTTCCTCTGTATGAGCGAGGTCAGCAGAGTGACACGTGGTCTGCCCCTGCCGCCAGCGCCCATCTGACCTCCTGTCCTAACTCTCTTTGCCTCGCTCGCTCCACGTCAGCTCCGCTGGCTGCCTTACAGTCTTACTTACACACTGGGCATACTCTGCCCTAGGGCCAGCCATTTTCCTTTCCTTCTGCCTAGAAAGTTCTTTCCCTGGTATATTAGTTTTCTGTTGCTGCATAAAAAATTACTGCATATTTAGCAGCTTAAAACAATGCTACACACATTTCTTATCTCACGGTTTGTGTGGGCGACGAGCCTGGCATGCCTGGCTTAGCTGAGTCTTCCACTCGGGGCTGCAGTGAAGGTGTTGGACAGAGCTGGGGTCTCAGCTGAGGCTTGGGGTTATCTTCCAAGCTCAGGTGGCTGTGGGTGGAATTCGTTTCCTTGAAGCTCTAGAACTCAGGGCAGCTGACTTCTTGAAGGCCAGCAGGAGAGAGAGCCTCTGACTTCTCTACCCTCTTATAAAGGCTTCCTTGACTGAGTTGGGCTCTCCACCTACTCTTCCTTTGGTTATCTTGAAGTCAGCTGATAAAGGACCTCACCTACATCTGCAGGATTCCAAGCAGACAATCAGATGTTACAGCTTCTTGAGTGATGGATACTGTCCTTTCTCTGAGTCCCATCCCCCATCCAGGTGCTTGCCTGCTTCTGTCATTTTGTCTTTTAGGTTATCTTGTTCCTGCCCATCCCATTCCTGCTGCTCTCCTACGTCAGGCTTTTCTCTTATTTGTCTAGAATGTTCTCGTAGCTGTTGAACCAATCAGCCTTTCTGCTGTCGGGTTCTTCACAGAATCATTTGCATGATCACTAGATTAATCCTTTGAAATAGTCCTTTTATCATGTCAATTTCAGTGGCTCTCTTATTTCTAAATTGAGCTTAAATTCACATAAAATTAATTATTTTAAAGCATTCAGTTTGGTGGCATTAGGACGATCACAGTGTTCTGCAGCCATCCCCTCTAGTGAGTCCCTGTTGTGTGCGGGTAAAGTATGAACTCTATCCGAACACTTGCCTCACTGTCTTAACAATGTTGTCTTTCCTACATAAACCCTCCAGTTCAGCTCGACTAACTCTCTCTCTCGCCTTCAAAATTGCCTTTCTCTTTCTTACCTTTGCATATTACAAGATTCTGACATATCCTGTTGGTAGTGACTGCTCATATTTTCTGGGCCCATCTCTCTCTCTCTCTCTCTTTTTTTTTAACATATTCTGAGGCCCTGTTGTCTTATAATAACAAACTTTGTCCTAGTGCAGAGTACGTGCTGTCTGTGCCTCCGACGTTAGCACTTAATCCACGCTGTTTTATATAGCTGTTTATTAACATTTCTTAGGTACAGGTCTGTCCCCTCAACAAAGCTGTGAAGTACTTGTACAGTTAGCTGTCGCTATGTAACAAATCGCCTCAAAACCCCGTGGCTTAACATAACATTTATCATAGCTCCCATGTGTGGGTAGCTGGGGCTGGGTTGATCTTGGCTGAGCTCCACTGAACTCTTTCATATCTCTGTGGGTCAGAGGCAGGTGGGGGCTCTCACTTGGGCTTGGCTGGAGTGGGTTAGATGAGGAAGCTCCGTCCCACAGCGCTCATCCTTCTGTAGAGAGCTACGGGCTAGCCCAGGCATGTCATTGTCCTGACAGCAGAAATGTGAAAGAGCAAGTGGAACCACACAGGTCTTTGGAGGCTGAGGCTAGGAACTGACGTGCCATAACTTCTGTTTCAGTCTGTTGACCAAAACAAACCACCTTAGAAAGTGGTGGGGAAATACACTCTTTCTCTTCCTGGGAGAAACCACAAAGCCAGATGGCAGGAAAGTGTGGTTGTAGGAAGGGGTGAAGAATTGGGGTCTTTGATGCAATTTACCACATGCTTATGGGCAGATTGCTCTCAGCTTCCCTGTAGCACTTAAACGTGTTATAGATAGATGTATCAGTTACCTGTTGCTTTGTAACAAACAACCCCAAAACTTAGTGGCTTTAAAACGTCAGCTATTGTATTTGCTCATGATGCCATGGGTCGGCCAGGCAGGGCTCAACTGGGACGGCTCAGCTCTGCTCCATGTGATGTCAGCCCGGCTTGCTCACATGGCTGCAGTTTGAATTGAAGTCTTGAGCGTTCATGTGACTGGCCCCTCGGCTGAGCCCATGGAGACATTAGCCCCTCTCTCTCCTAAGGATCTTCTCATGTCCAAGGCCCCCGTCTCCAGGTAATTTCTCCAGCAGGGTAGCTGGACTGTTTTTACCTGGCCATCTCCAGGTTCCAAGAGAATGAAATCCGAAGGCAGGGCCACTTGGAGCAATGGCATCACTTCTACTGCGTTCGGCTGGTCAGAGAACATCACAGGCTTAGCCCAGATTCAGTGGGAGGAGAAATAGATTCCAGCTCTTGACGAGAGGGGTGTCACAGACACACTGGCGTGTGGGGGGAGGGCTGTTCAGCCACAACAGGAAGAAGCTCACCGAGTACTTGTCGAATGAGCATTTGAACGAATGAAAGAAGCAGAAGCAGAGTCTGCTTATGAAGAAGACTCTAGGACAGGATTCTGATGCAACATTCTCTACTTTCCAGTTGTCTTCATATCTGTCTGCAACCTCAGATGACACATTTCCCCAGATCCGGTGGCATCAAACCGCAGACTTCGGCTATGTCCCCAACGCAAGGATGCCCAGCACTTTCATGGCGGTAGCAATGGATCTCTGTGATAGGAAGTCACCTTTTGGCAGGTACGGGTGCGTCTTGGGCTTTGCTTGAGCAATACTGTCTGTTCTTTGTCCGTAGCCTTCACTCCGACGTTCACTTGTGAGGGGCAGAGAGTGGGTGCTCTAAGGACTGGACCCTCGGGGCAGTGTCTGTCCGTCATTCACACTGGCACGTGCTGCAGTCACTAAAACCCTCAACATCTCAGTGCTTGATGCAGCACCATTTTATTTCTTGTTCACCCCACATGTCCAAAGAAGGCCCACGGAGATCATCAGAGAGGCTTTGCTCATTAGAGTCATTCACAGATCCGGAGTGACGGAGATTCCGAGTTGCCCCGTGCTTCCCTCACCTTCACGTCTCCCCCTGGTGATGGAAGTAACTTCTGCTCACATCGCATTGGCCACAACAGGTCATAGGGCTCTGCGGGGCTTCAGCGCCAGCAGGAAATGGGACCCTTCCCTGAGCTCAGGGGGAGGAATGGGCTCTCTGAATGGCCCCGCTGGCCACCGCGCACTAGCTGTGGATGCGAGGGGGATTGGCAATGAAATGGGGCCCAACACATAGTGTCTGGTTTATAGTAGGAACTTGAACAGATACTTATTTTTGAACAAATGGAGATTGATTGAGTGAATGAATAAAACCTGGAGGGGACCCAGTAATGAACAATGGATTCAGATGAAACACAGCGCTTTCAGGGGCTCGAATAATTTTGAGTTTAGCTCTGCTCCAGTGCCTTTCCTCCCTCCCGCAGGGGCCTTTATTCCTACCTTCGAAGTCATCTGCGTTTTCAAGGTTTCTAACCCATAGGAGGCCCAGAGCCCCACTTATGGTCACCATTCACCATGTCTCCTAAATTGACGAGCCACTGATCACTGGCTATTAGATTCAGTTAACTTTATTCTTATCTTCCTAATTCCCCTCCCCCCCCCCCTTTTTAAAGTGTGGTTGCTGTTGAGCTCAAACCCAAAGTTCTCTACTTGTTCTTTGTCCTATAGCATCCACCCTCGAGACAAACAGACGGTGGCCTACAGGCTGCACTTGGGGGCCCGGGCTGTGGCTTATGGTGAGAAGTTGATCTTTCAAGGACCTCTGCCTGAGAACATGGAACTCTTGGCTGACAAGGGGCTGCTCAACCTCACATATTCGCTGGAAATCCAGGTGCAGAGGCAGCACAATATATTTGAGGTGAGAAGAATAGTTGAAACAGTAGGTGTGCATCCTGTGTGGGGAGTCAGGATTTTCTCCACACTGAGGCCCATCTCTTTAACTATAACATTTCTGTGAGGCAGAACTTGGTTTTTATTTTTTTTAATTTTTTAATTTTTTAAAAATTTTTATTTATTTGACAGAGAGAGACACAGCGAGAGAGGGAACACAAGCAGGGGGAGTGGGAGAGGGAGAAGCAGGCTTCCCGCGGAGCAGGGAGCCTGATGTGGGGCTCGATCCCAGGACCCTGGGATCATGACCTGAGCTAAAGGCAAATGCTTAACGACTGAGCCACCCAGGCGCCCCCAGGGCTTGGTTTTTAGTAGGGCGGAGTTTATCTCAGAAGGGTGGCTGAGTAGCTATTAATTCTTCCACTTAGTGGCAATTTTGATAGGACAATCAAGGAAAAGGAATTCACATTAAAATACTCCTTTTGTATTTTCGCTCCCAGAGCAACCATCTTTGCTGTGGCGAGGGCCCGTGGCTTAATGTATAGGTTCCCTATTGAAAGATTCCTTACTCCCTAGTATTTCCCTCATCCTTGGATGTCTTTTTATGTCACACTATCCCACATTCTGATATTCTTTTGAGCTTAGTGTCTCCTTTGAGGGGCTTAGCTTGGGGATTTGTAACTCAGTGTGAATTAATGTGATGAAACTACTTTCTTCTAGTACCTAGTGAGGATCATTCCACTGTGGAACTAGGGCAAACAACGAACGAACGAGCTTATGTAGGGGTCTTCCACAGTTGGGGGTGCAGGGGGAGGCATTCCTCTTGCAACATGCCAATGAGCGTCTCTGGGAACCATGAGGCCACCAGGCTGGATGGGGCGGGTGGGGTATGAGAAGAGGGCACTGGAGGGCATGAAAGAACATGAAAGACACACCTGAATTACACCTGAGTTTTTATCTAGGGCTGCCCCTCCTCTGGAGCCCCAACTACCACATCCACTGGCCTCAGGGGCTTGGGCGGCACTTACGCCCCTGAGCTTCTTTGGACACTGGGTCTGAGGTAATTCTAGCTCCCCAGAAGTCTCCATGCTGAGTTCGGTTCTCCCCTGTAGTCACTTGCTGGCAGTCTGCCCGTCCTCTGGACCCGGAACCATAGTTGGGAGCAGGACAGAATTTCACCTGTGGGTGCTGGATACTTTATGTCCCCTTCCTTGGATTGCTTTCTGGTTGGAGACAGGCTTATTATCCAAGGTCCCTTTGTGCCCCTTCCTCGTCCCGTGGCTCCTCGGGGAGGCCAGAGTGCTCACAGCAGCCGGACCGCTCCACTGAATCAGGTCCTGCGTGCTTTGCCATCTGGTCGGAAGGATCACAGCAAGCACGTCCAGGGGAGCCTTCTCTAGAGGCTCTGTGTGATCATGCCTCCCTTTCTCCCTCAGTCATTGAGCCGTTTGTTTACCGATTGATTTTATCACCTGAATATTTCTCGTCACACTTTGGCTGTGTTAACCAAACCCAGTGTGGACTCAGGTTTGTTCTGGTTATCATAGGCAGCGGGTCCTGGGCTAAGCGTGGCTCCTCCTCTCCCTCCTCGTCTGTCTGATGAGCAGTTCCCAGTCTCTTGGCCTGGCCTGATGTTACGATTCTCTTATTAGATCTCGTGTTGCAGTGACCATCAGTGCAAGTGGCTGCCAGCTCCCCTGGACACGGTCTCGGCCCAGAGCCTGGCCCTGAATGTCCGTTCTTGCCGTGGCACCCCGGCCGCCCTGCGCTACGCCTGGGCCACGTGGCCTTGTGAATATAAGCGGTGCCCCGTGTACCACCCCGGCAGTGCCCTCCCGGCTCCTCCCTTCGTGGCTTTCCTGGCAGACCTGAGGCCGGGGGGCCACCGCAGGCTTGCCGAATGACGTAGCGGCCTTACGGTCCTTCTCCTGGGCTTCAGTGTGGGTCCTTTAGATTTGGGCATTTCAGTGTTGAAGTGATGACGACAACTATTGCTTTTAAAGGCGGCTGGTAGAAAAGCCGCCTCGGCCGGCTCCCAGCCAGCACATGGCTGTTTCTAGATTCTGAACAGGAGATGAGCCAGTGCCGAGAGGCAAACGAGATGCTTGCCTTTAGTCCCCTTGTCAGCCTAGTGTCTTACTGGACTAATTCCCAACTACAGACAAATGAAGCCTCAGTGGAGAGGCTTGTAGAGATTGCGAAGTGTCACACTTTGTCACCTCACGTCTGGAAGAGATTTCAAGGCTCATATTTGTGTGTTCTTTACAGACTCTGGCGGGTGGTTACTGAATCTCTGCATAAAGTTTCTGAACTTCCCAGCAGGTTTTCCTTATGTGGAACTGAACTCTTTCTAGCCCTGTTTGTGTTCTCTCGTAAGCCAAAAACAGTTCTGTCCCTTTGGTCGAAATAATGATAATGTGAGTGTTCGAAACCAACCAGCCCCGCGTGCAGGCCTGTGGGGAGGTGCGAAGGGGCTGCCTGAGGGAGGAGGAGATGGGGGTTCTGGAGCGGCCCAGGAAGGCGTGCGGGCAGCCAGGGACGGGTGGGGGAGTCAGGCTCCGGACAACATGGCAACAGAGGTCACTGAGAAGCAAACAGGTTCAATATAAATCTCAGGCTTTTTAAGGTAAGAGGTTTACCTATAAAAAGGATAACCCAGCTGGAAGAAAAAAAGAGGCTGAAAATAAAGCTCCATGGTAAGTGTTTAGGAAAATAATCCAGATGGGACAATTGTGAAAGTGTGCTCTGGGTGGACTGTTAAGAATCATAATGCTTTTTACTGGTTGATTAACAGCTAACAGCACTTGATAATTGTGTCATCTATTGGAAATTTGGAAATAAAAGTATAATCTTTAGTGGCACGTATACATTTATAGCCCATCAAAACTGGGTTAGGAACAGGTTTGTAAATTGTCCTTTGAAGCATGAGTAGCTTCCACTCCCTTAATGGGAAAAAGAACTAAAACAAGAAGCACCTGACCCCAAGGGGCCCCAGTATAGCTCTGAGCATCTGGAACAGTCAGCGCCAGGATTTATTTCGTAGAAAACCAACACAACTATGCAGTCTACAAGGAACTTTGGCTCCTCTGAGGACTTCCTAGTGTAGAATTAACTCCCAACACCCATACTTTGACCTCATATGCATCTGACCTAAGGGGAACCACGAACCTAGGAACAGACTCCTGAGAAAAAGTAAATCTACCCTCCCCTCTGCCAACACACATGCACACAGGGGCTGTTCTAATTTGCAGGCGGCTTGACGTGGGCAGGAACCCTATGCCCAGGCTCCTTCCTCCCCCAGTAACTGAGTGAAGCACAGGGGGAAAATTAGCTTCAGGTAGTAAATTAATGAGAAGTCATGTGGAACTTCATTTTTAATGGCTGAATAATTTAAAACATTCTGCAGGAATTCAGTTTATTTTCCAAATGAAAATAACTTTTTACTATTTGAAAAATGAAATTTGTAATTATTGTAGATTTGGACACTAACAAAAAGAATAAACAAGTAAAAGTCACCCCAAAATTCATCATTTGGCAAAAAACATTTACTATTTTGGTAAACATTCACTTGATTTGCTTGGGCTATATTTTACACACTACACGTCATATTATTTTAAATCTGTTTTTGACTTACTCTAGTAAAATACTCTTCCTATGTAAATTGAATATAGCTTAAGTGTTTTAGTTTGTGGGAGCCCCCTACTTTATTTAACCAATTTTCCATTAGTGGACATAGAGGTTTGTTCCGATTTTTCCGTTATAACGAATACTGTGATGAATGTTATATGCAGACATCATAGCGCACTTACCTCCTTAGGATCCTTAATGTGGAATAACAGTTTTAAGGAAAATATGTTTAAAATTTTGATACCTACAGATTAACTCTCCTGAAGGGTCCAATGGTCTACAGTCCCACCAAGGTAAAGTGCCGACCAAGGTATAGCGTTTAGCCTCACTCCCAGCGACACTGGATATTGTCAAATTTAAATCTTTAACAATCCAATAGATGAAAAGATGTCTTAAGTATACGGGGGTGGGGGAGTGGTTCAAGTTTTTAAAAAATGATCCACAGTAAAAACATTTTATATTTATTCCATGTACCCCTTTCATGTGTATGCATGTGATTATTACATAAATACATTATGTACACACTATAGTTGAAACCCAAATTTCAACGTTTGGACATGTGACACATTCTACTAAGTTCTAATTGTTTTATTTAATTTAAAAAACAGAGGTCTTGACTCCCTAGGTTTAGGAACAAGCAGTGGGTGGAGATCTGTAGTTTGAAAACCACTCCTCTAGGAAGGCTACAAAGTAAATACTATTATTAAAGCAAACAGCACGATAACTTATTTAAAAAATGTCTTCCTTAAAATGAGCTCGTTTTGGCGTGTTTCGCTCCGACCGCGCTACAAGGGGAAGACCCTCGCTCTGTGTTCAAGCAGCTGTCCCGTCTGCGCAGGCGCGCGTCCAGCCAACTTAGGCGGCGAGGAGAGGAAGGCCTGAGAGCACGGACAGCTCTGAGTCATCCCCTTTGAGCCCCTGGCTTGCTGTTATCCAGATTTTATTTTTTTGTACTGTGAAAGCTACACAGACTTATAAAAGACTGCAGTGAAGAGTCATAAAGTGAACGGCGGTTACTTTAGTTTCGGGTACTTCCATGGCCAGTGCGCTGTGCACTTAGCGTGGCTGTCCGACCCCTCCCTCCGCCGGCGCATCTACTCCTGGGGCACAAGATCCCCCTTCTTGTTGTCCCCAGTCAGCAGCTAGGAACTGCAGCACAGCGACACCTGTCACCACTCGTTCCCCGGTCTTCCCCTTCTGGGGTCCTTCCGTGGCTTCCTTCTGGCCGGCCCAGGTACCTGGCTGGCGGCCAGCGAGGGCAGCCCACACGGCTCTGCTGTGGTCCGGATCAGGCGAGGCGGGAAAGCTCCCCCTCGGCGTCATGGGCAGGGCCAACACATCCAGTTGCATAGAATGCAGTCATGTTATTAGCCGGCTAGTGAAGGGACGGGGGGAGACTGCCGCGCGGGATGGGGGCCGCCCCCCGACACGCTGTATCTCTGTTATCATGTGCACTCAGTTTATTCAGCGACAAGCACATTCTCAGATAAGGAACAGCAAAGGGGGCGGACAGGATTACAGAGGACTTTTTGATTTCCTTGAAGGATGTGACGTGTGAAGGAGCAGATGAACGGCGTGCCTCAGCCTGGCCTCTCCAGCTTGGGGACAAGTAGCACTGGGCTGTGATCCTAGCGACATGAAAACAGAGCAGCTTCTTGGGTAGCAGGGGCCAGGACTTCATTCCTGGAGCTAGGAGCAGAATCCAGGGGCAAGGCTTTCAGATTCCTACCTCTCCCTCCCAAGTCAGCAGCCTCCTCTCACTCGGGCTTACAGAACACTAAGTTTACCTCAGGCAGGGCTACGCAAAAAAAAAAAAAAAAAAAGGAAAAAAAAAATCCTGATTACAACAAGATGAAAATAAGCAGATTTGTAAAGAGAAATTTATTGCTAAAAATAAAGCAGCTGAAGTTTTTCCCAGGGAACAGTGTCACCACAGGAGCCTCCGTGACAAAATGTGTTGGTATCTCCTTCACTCCTGAAGTGCTGTCTTCTTCCATATCTGGAGTTTTACTTTAAGTTAAATGACATGCTGTGCGACCCCCTCCTGCTCAATCTGAAAACGGAGTCGGGCTACACTGTGACAGAGACTTCAGGTGCTGCAGGTGAGTGTCCACCAGGGGTTCATGGAACACGGGTTCGTAAGAAGACACGAAGGGTGTGGGCTGAAGCTCTGGAAGGTCCAAGGATCCTGGAGAAGAAAATTCCTTCAGTTCCACTGCTGCCTGGGAATCTCAGGGGACTAATCAAGACACACGGATGTCCTTTCAATTTCTAACACCCTTAACGTCTGTCAGCCGAATCTTGCGCTTGTTTGGTAAGATAGGACAGAAACTTAACTTTTCCAACGAAGAAAACCGTGGCCAAGACAGATTACGTGATTTGCCTAGGGTTATACAGTATATGAGAGGGAGAGAGTGAGAATTTTAATTCTGTTATTTCCAGTCCAGAGTTCTCCCTGTATCACCCAAGGCCAGATCCCTGATTGTTCTACCCATTCGTGGCAGGGAATCTACTGAACACAGGCAGGACCAAGGCCATGACTTGGTCCCCTTGGCTTCATTTGAAATTTTAGTCCTGCATAGTAGACTCTCCCCTGGAGCCCTGCTTGGGTCTTACTTAGGTTAGAAAAAGAGAAAGCCTAATTTCTCCGTGGGCCCCGCCTCACCCCGATGGCGGCCGCTCCCCGTGACTGCCCCTATCACTGCTGGGGAGCCTGGCAGGCCAGCCAGCCCGTCCTCGCACCTGGGGCTCTCTGTGGTCGGCGCGGTGCAGTTTCTATCCCTTGCTGCCCAGCTATTTGCAGTAGTCAACTCTGAATGAAGAGCAGAGGATGGCCTAAAAACAGTCCATTTTCAAACCAGAAGGTAAAGTTAAGATACCTTGCAGAATGGGATCACTATGACCTTCACCAAAGGCCTGTCTCTGAAAGGCTTCGAAGCTTACAGTTGCATCATTCTCTGGCAGTACTTGGGGCGGCTGCCCGTCTCCGGGTTTCCATACATCAAATTTCACCCACTCGTAACTGCAGGATCAAGGGACATCATTGTAAGGGGTGTCTGTTAGCCGTAATAACCCATTCTGACTTCCAGAGAGATCAGGTATTTTCTCCTCTAGGTCTCTCCCATATATATCTAAAAGTCATATTAACAAACTAAGAGAAGATCGGTCTCTGCAGGACTTCGCAACCCTTCTGCTGTCGTACTCACAGACACTGGTAATTCTAGTGCCGTGAGGGGCTGGCTCCTGCTCACTTGAGGCTGAGGACTAACACTGAGGCACACTGGCCGCGGAGCAAGCACACTCTGCACACAGAAGCAGCTCAGTAAGCGGAAGAACGAGCGAAGCAGTAACTGCCGGTCACAGTGCTTCTCTCAAGGGAATGGATTTGATCACACTTACTTGACGCATTTTCGAGCTCCTGGACAACTCTGGATCAGGTTGTGAATAGTTGGATGAGAAAACCCAAAAAAGTCAGCTCCAGATGGAAGCAGGTTGGGCATTAGTTTCCCCCTAAATAGGAGAGGAAGGATTTGTAATTTACAAATCGAGATGGAGAGGAGAATGGGTTTAGGAATGGACCGTGGGTATGAATGCAGAGAACACACTTTCTTGACTTGGATACTCTGGAGAAATCCGAAGGATTTCTGGTAAGAAATATAAAGGATGCAGGATAGCTTTCTATAGATAGGGGATCTTCAGACATTAAACACAAGGAAAGTCTCACTGTACCACAAGTGATCTCTTTAGACTTGTCTGTCTTCAAGCTTCAACTTACATAGCAGCACTTATGGTCTTGAGCAGTTCTGCGTGACAGGCGTCTGCAGAAGAGGTGACAATGGCGTTCTGGGGGTCATCTTCAGGAACAATTTCAAACTGAGAAAGATCAAAGGGCAATGAGATCAACCTTGAAGGAGGAAGTAGTAGAAAGTCATCCTACTCCTATAACTACTTCTTCACTCTAGATCTTGAAGCTGATGTATATGATACTAGAAGGTGGGCACAATTTCCTAGAGTGCTGTTAAAAATTCAAATGAGTCCAAGAAAACACAAAGTCCTCTGACTGTTTCAGTTCTATACACCTTGCCTGACGGCTCTCCAGTGACCAACACTTAATTTGCTACATACCTTTCCTATCTACTTAATTATATCTTTCAGTACAAATACAAATGGTATTTTTTTTTTTTATTTTTTAAAGACTGATTTATTTATTTTAGAGAGAACAGCACCAGTGGGAGAAGGGGCAGAGAGACAGAGAGAAAGAGAGAGAGGGAAAAAGCAGACTCCCTGCTGAGGGGGAGCCTGACTTGGGGCTCGATCTCATGACCTGAGCCAAAATCAAGAGTTGGATGCTCAACCAACTGAGCCACCTGGCACCCCACAAATGGTATTTTAGAAATACATGAGATCAAATAAGATCATGTAACCTTACGTTTACTTTGTAGTATCTAGGAGGAAGGCCATTTTTACTGCAAGCCTCGTTTATTTTTTGAATTGCAAAATATCCTGAAGCAAGTATCTGTAATACCTATATATCTGTCTATGTCTATAATATCCATAATATGTAAGCAAAATATCTATTAAAAAACCCCTTAAGTCAAAATTATACTGAGGAATTTTTGCCAAGAAAGTATTTTTGTAACAAATACTATCTAGCCAACTTAATTCCTTGACCAGTTTTCTATAAGTTCAGTGAATTTTTGCAAAGAAAATATTTCTGTAAGAAGTTCTATTTAGCCAGTAAAATTCCTTGACTAGTGTTCTATAAAGTTCTGTTAAACAGTACCCATTTTTCCAAAGAAGCCACACAGATGGCTAACAGACACATGAAAAGATGCTCAACATCACTCATCATCAGGGAGATACAAATAAAAATTACAGTGAGGTATCACCTCACAGTGGTCACAATGGCTAAAATTAACACAGGAAATAAATGTTGGTGAGGACGTAGAGAAAGGGGAACGCTCGTGCACTGTTGATGGGAATGCAAATTGGTGTAGCCACTCTGAAAAACAGTACGGAGTTTCCTCAGAAAGTTAAAAACAGAACTACCCTATGATCCAGCAATTGCACTACTGGGTATTTACCCAAAGGATACAAACCTAGTGATCTGAAGGGAAACATGCACCCTGATGCTGACAGCAGCATTATCAACATGGATAGCCAAATTATACAAAGAGCCCAAATGTCCATCGACTGATGACTGGATAAAGAAGAGGTGGCATATACACACACATACAGACACACACACACACACACACACACACACTAGAATGTTACTAAGCCATCAAAAGAATGAAATCTTGCCACCTGCAATGACATGGAGCTAGAATGTATTATACTAAGTGAAGTAAGTCAGAAAAAGACAGTATCCTATGATTTCACTCATATGTGAAATTTAAGAAACAAAACAGATGAACATAGGGGGAAAAAAGGGAGAGGCAAACCATAAAACAGACTCTTAACTAGAGAGAATAAACAGGTTTACTGGGGGGGGGGGGTAGGGGGGGGGGGGGGGCGCTGTTAATGGGTGATGGGGATTAGGAGGGCACTTGTGATAAGCACTGGGTGCTGTAGTAAGTGATGAATCACTAAATTCTACTCCTGAAGCTAATATTACACTGGAATTTAAATAAAAATTTAAATAAAAACTTAACAAAACCAACACTGGAATTTAAATAAAAACTTAACAAAAACCAAAACAAAAAAACCAGTATTCAGCTTTTTAATGTTTACTTCAATCAGATTATTCCAAACAGGATTAATTTATTTTCTGTATATTTTCAAACAATCATGTGCATTATTGATCATTTTTTAGAATCCAAAATCTACTTTACTGAGTATGGTTTCTGCAGCTGTTAAGTTTTCTTCTGCAGTTTTTCTTTTTTTTTCTTTTTTATTCTTATGTTAATCCCCATACATTACATCATTAGTTTTAGATGAAGTGTTCCATGATTCATTGTTTGTGCACAACACCCAGTGCTCCATGCAGAATGTGCCCTCCTCAATACCCACTACCAGGCCAACCCATCCTCCCACCCCCCTCCCCTCTAGAACCCTGTTTGTTTTTCAGAGTCCATCGTCTCTCATGGTTCGTCTACCCCTCCGATTTCCCCCGCTTCATTCTTCCCCTCCCGCTACCTTCTTCTTCTTTTTTTTTTTCCTGCAGTTTTTATTTCAATTATACTGTGTCAAATTTTAGAGCTCTTTCAATTTTGTCAATAATTATGAATGAGTTTTAGTCAGTGGTTTTGTTACTTCAACCAACCAAAGACATATGTTTCAAGTTGAAGATACTGATGGTTTATATTTATTTCTTAGCCATGCATGAAAAAAAAACGCAAGTAATTATCTTCAAATATTCCAGGATGGCTCTCTTATTTGGTACTGGGTCACATCAATTCCAATCTTTTATACTGTATGCACACTATTCTGTTTTGCACAAAGAGCAAATAAAAGGCCAAAATCTCGTATTTTGATCTTGGAGAGCTTTCCTTGTTTGTATGTATAACTCTACTTCATTCTTTTAACTGCTACATAGTATTACACAAGGTGGATAAATCTTAATTTTTAACCATTCTCCTACTGATGCGTATTTCAGCTATTTCTAATTTCTTGCCTTTGCATACAATGCCATAATGTATATTGTTATATGTAACTCTTTTATTCACATTTTTCTAGGAAATACTCGAATACCTAGCAGTATTCTGGGTCAAAGGACACACATATTAAACTTGTTGATATTGCTAAGTTGCCTTCCAAAAGACTGGAAATTTTCACTCATACTAATGCATACTTGTTTTCCTATACCCTGGCCAACACTAAATATTATCAGTCTCTCTGCTGTTTGCCTATGAGCTAAGTAAGACCTTTTTATTTGCATTTCCGTAATTGCTAATTAGGGCCGTTCTTACCAACCATCTGCACTGTTTCTATGAAATACCTGTTGTATCTGATTGCTTTTTATATTTGACCACAGGAGCACTTTATCTGGATATTAATCCACTGTTATATATTTTCTTCCTGTTTTTTGCTTGAGTTTTAACTTGGATTACTGGGTCTTTTGTCATTTATTAAATTTTTAATGGTCAAATCTGTTACTATTTTCCTTTATGGCTTCTACATTTCATGCCTTGCTCAAGAAAAGCTTTCACCTCAAAGATTATAAAAATATTCTTTTATATTTTCTGCTAACATATAGTATAAAACATTCTATAAAGCTAAAGTAATTAAAAGTCCTAGTAGCATTTATAAACAAAGAGATGAAAAAGAACCATCTGGAAGCATACTCAAGTGTAATATGCATTATATGCACACTAGAGATACCACATCATGTTAGTTGGAAAAAAAAGGAATTAAACCTCACGATGTACCTGAAAATAATGTCCAGAGGGGTTAACAAGCTTTAAAAAAAAAAAAAAAGGAAACTAAAAACCCTGCAAACTCTTCTTTTCAGAAATATTTCAGGAGTTTGTCTTTAAAGAAATTAGGAATCGGCTTGTCGATATCCATTACAATCCTATTAAATTTTGATTACATTTGCACTGAATTTATAATTTGTTATAAATATGGTATATTGCTACAATAAGTCTTTCTGTTAGAGTACTTTCTAAACAGAACTCCTGCAACGGTCAGGTCATCTGAACACTCACATGTACCTAACAGTGCTCTAACCAGGATTGGGGCGGTGCGGTATTATCCACATGCATCAGGCAGGCTCTCAGCTTCTGCTCGAAGGTTCCTTTCCTTGCCTCTACCTCCTTCCACCCAACTTTCTAGTGATCTGTAACATCACCAGACAGTGAAGCCTGGAACTTTGAAAATGGTCTATTTTTTCCCAATGATCAGAGGTGATGGCTGGGGAAAATGAACTGCCTTGAATCACAGCAGTGGGAAGGATGAACAAAGGTATTTCTTAAGACTAAGGTTCACGTCTCCCAGGTCCTTCAGAGTGTGTGCAATCAGAAACCAATATGTAGTTTCTTTGCTTCCTCCATTTTGGTCCTTCTTGAAATGGCAGAGTATCAAAATCATCGCTCTGGTACACAGGCCTGCACGTCACACATAAGGAGGCTTGCTCAGCCTCACAGTCACCATAGCAACAGTACAAGCAGCAGGGTTCAAAGGAAAGGGCGTCAGGATGAGAGTCAGCCAGGCAGATTCAAATCCCAGCTCCAGCACTTAATAACAAAGGTCTGACTTAGGGCCAATCGCTTTTCTGCATCTTGGAGTTACCCAAATGGTTATTATACAGTATGTACTCTAAGGGTCAAAACAGGCAATACCTATTCAGTGGATGTCACAGAGAAGGTTCTCAAAAAAAAAAGAAAGAAAAGGAAAAGAGCGGTTATTTGTAGAGTGGGTACCTGAGGCTGCATGCCACCATCCTTGATCTGGCAGGTATACAGACACTTCCGGTCTGGGCACTTGACACTGGCATATATTCGAGTACTGCAGTAGCCCACGGGGTAGATGGCGCGCTCATCATGGAAGCCAGGTCGGTCGGTGATGATCTATAAGAAAGATTCCCCCAATCTGCGACTGAGGTCGCTGGAGAATTCAGGAGTCCAGTGTACTGTGGTAGCCTTTAAGACCACTTTGGGGCTGCAAAGAGTGACTCGAATCACAGAGAGAAAGTGTGTAGGCTGGGCAGCAGACAAAACTGACCTGGCTTCCTAGGGACTGGAGGTTTTCTGGGGCTGGTCTGGATCAGCAAGGGGCTGCGGCTAATGGGAACAGGGAGGGAAGGCTCAACCCCATTCCCGTATTTCTGAGTCTCCTCTCTATGTATTGCTGGTCTCACTCACCTCCCCCAGGCTATATACTGTTAGACCCCCCAGTCCGATGGGGAACACAGGCCGTCCTGAGGGATCCAGGGCAATGGGCTGAACCAGCTTGCGAGCACCTCCCTCCATTTTCTTTTTCTTGGATGTTTTCTTCAGAACTGAAACGCAAATCTGGGGTCACCCACTTTAGGCCCCTCCCAACGCTGAGGGGAAGGGAAAAATTTACACGTGAGTGCTAAGAGCAGTAAGCCAATCCTGCTTCTATATACTCACTGAATGGGCACATGGGACTTTCCTCCAAAGCCCAGAGTATCTTTCTAACCCACCCACCTGGCAATGGCTAATTTTAATATTAGTGCCTAAAAGGCTTCCACTTTTTAAGGCCTCTTACTTAATTTATCAGATCAGAAATTTCCCAAGCCATCTGTGTGCTCAAAAGGCCACCTAGCCCATTTCCCTGCCTCTAGGAAAGACTGAACTGAAGGCAACCTGGAGAACTGGGGGTGTGTGTGTGGGGGCGGCCTGAGCCTGCTCCCTTCACATTTAACCAGGTCTGTCTAGAAGTCCTCCACCCAAAGTGGCTCTAATACATTTGCTTCCCGAGGGCTATTAGGGCTATGTAAGGATCAGAGGAGGGTTTAAGGACATCTGTGGTCGTGTGTGTCTATCAGTAGTTCCAGGTCTTTGCCATTAGTCATTGGGCCACAGGGGCAAGTGATATCTTCTCCCCAAGGTACCTTCCAGTTTGTTGTTCTCTTTGCCTTTTTCTTTTTTCTCCTTCTTGGATTTCTTCCCAAATGGTTCCTCAGCCCCAGTGCTGGGCCCAGAAATGGACCCAGCTCCCTGGATAGCTCCCACAGAGCTGGCCACACCGTAAGTCAGGGGCAAACTAGAGCTGTGGGCAGGAGCTGCAGTCTGTACCTCCCCTTCTGTTAGGGCCTGAAGCTGGAGGAGCTTCTTTAGCAAATACCTGAGGTTGGGAAGGAAAGGGAACAGAGGTATGAACTTCTGGTTTATCTCAGTTTGGTATTTTATTCAAGTACTGGAGAAGCCAGAACTATATACTAAGATTATTACACTCATAAAAATAATGTTCTTGGGCCCAGGGAATAATGAAGCTCCAGAGGACAATACGTCAAGGAGCCAAAGATAAGGACTGTAACTTATCTCTCTTGCATCTATAGATGTTGATGATGAAAGGTGTTACGCTTCCAGAGGGCACATACCAGGACCTGTTTATGTATATATTTTATATATACCCACTGTGCTTTGCACAGAGTAGTACATATTGAGTATTTGTGGAATGAGAGGCAGTTTCTTTTATCCCTTCTCTTTCTCTCCCTTGGGGAGTTACAAGAAGATAGCTCATTAGATGTGGTAAGAGGGCTGTGTTAGAAAGATGAATAAAGGAGCTGTCTCATCCCCAGGGTCCAACACAACTTGGGTAAATGGGAACCAGTACTAGAGGTTGTGAGTTTCTCTGTACTTGATCAGTAGCCAATGGGTTGTAATGCACAAAAATTCCACTGGAGAAAAATCCCAGAACAGTAACACCATATCAATCACTGAGAATGTGATTCTGAACACAAAATGAAGGCAGCTCACCGTCTTTCTTCTTTTGCTTTAAGAAATTTTTCCTCCAGACGAGCAATTTCATCACAAATAGCAGCATTTTCCTTTAAGAAAAATTTTTGGATATAATCACATAAAAAGAGTAAAAGATCAAAGTATTACTCTGGGAAGAGGAGCTGTATTTCTCTTTTCTTTTCTTTTTTTTGAGAGAGAGCTCGCACACAGGAACGAGGTGGAGGGGAAGGTGGGGGGAAAGGGCTGAGGGAGTGGGAAAGAGAGAGAATCCGAAGCAGGCTCCATGCCCAGCGAGGAGCCCAACACAGGACTCGATCTCATGACCCTGAGATCATGACTTGAGCTGCAATCAAGAGTCAGGTGCTTAACAGACTGAGCCACGTAGGCACTCCAAGAAGATCTATATTTCAAACCAAAGAAGTGTTGCTGGGTGAGAAGGATGAGCTACTCTACCTTGCAGAGAAACTATTAAAAAAACCTACAGTAAAGGCAGAGTCAAGTTCCACTATGGGCAGGGTAATTACATAACTTATTGAAACTGGGGCATATTTGAGTGAAAAGGGGGTGCTATTAATTATTATGCCAGTACAGTATGGTAGACAAGGGTCTCCTAGGCAAACCAAGATGTATGATCGCCCTAATTAGGGTATTGGCAGAGAAAAGGGCATACCGCTTAAATCCATATATGCTTAAATTTAATCCTTACACATAGGAGAAATATCTATTCCTAAGTGCCTTGACTCTTGGGGAGCTCATAAAACCAACCTAACCCAAAGCATCCCATGGAATATGAACCTTAAAGAGAAAAACTGGACAGAATAAAATCAACTCTAGTATGCAAAATTCTTAAACTTCATAACCTACTTATGTGTACTCAAGTATCATCTTTCTGACTCCATCTGTTTCCCAAGCATCAGTTGTAAAGGAAATGCTCTCATCTGGATGTTCCACAAGTGGGACCTCAAACTCTTAATGTTCAGACTTTACGTACCTCTGACATGCAGAGGACAAAAGAAAGGGACTGGCCAATGAAGTATCAAGTCCTCTTAATTCTACTTTCTTCATTTGTCTCCAGAGCACACAAGTGCTAAACAAATGCTTTTGAAAATAACGTTCTAATTTCCAAACCTTCCCTTATCCTTCCAGAAATGCTGAGAGATGTTCAAAGCTTTTGGTAGAAAGAAGAGGTAAGGTGGTGATTCAGCCATGGAAGCACATTCGAGGACCCCATTCCCTGTTTCCCAGCACTGAGGCAAGCTGGAGCAAGCCAGAATACCGCCACACAAGTAGTGCCCGGCAAGCCAGTTCACTTAATAAACTCAGCGCCTCTACAGTGAAAGAACAGCAGGAACACTGGAGAGACTCAAGGGATTAGAAGGGGGGTAAATTACCGAAGGCTCCACGTGCCTGTTGAGGGAAGAGGTCAGTTGTGCGTATTCGGGGTGCTGGGGAATAGGCTGGGCAGCGGAAGTAGTAAACTAGGACCAGGGTGACTAAGTTGGAATCAGGGCTCTGACACAGTGCCCTTGAGCACATCATCTCTCTGGGTTTCAGTGTTGCCATTTTTTAAGAACAATGCCTCACTCTAGGGTTCTCTTGAGAATCAAACGCCTTTCCAAGAGTTTTGCGGTACCAACGACAATGACTGAAACTTACGGGCACCTCTTGTAGGTGCCAAGCACTTCACGTCCCTCACTTAATCTTCACAACGCCGAAAGGTAGTTGGCTCTCACGGGTCGGGAAAGAGGAGTACAGAAACTACCTAATTTGTCCAAGGACACAAGGCTAGCGAGAAGTAACGTGTACTGCAAAAGCTAACACTACTGTTCCTGCCACTCTGGGAGGGGAACGGTGTGGGGAAAGATGTCGCGAATCACGAGAGTCGAGGCGAAAGGCCGAGCGACGGTCAGACTCACAAACACGGTGGCTTTGGCCGCTTTGCGCAGCCGCAGGTACTTGAGCCGGTACTTCTCGTTCTGGCTCTTCTTCGGGAGCTTTTTCATCCTGGCCTTGCCGGACTGCAGCGGGGCCCGCGGCGAGGAGGCCGGGCCGCCCAGCAGGCTCATGGTCCGGCCCCGCTACGGGGCCTCCAGGGCGCGGCCGGCATCGGCTCCTAGGCCGAAGAGCGCCGGCTTCGTCTCGTCTGGGCTGCCGGGACCCGGCCTCTTAGGACTCTATCCTTCCAGAACGTTCCCAAGGCGGACGGCCGGGCCAGAAGTCCGGCAACCGACCTCAGCCCCGGGCCTCCCCGCACTTCCGCGTCTGCCTCGGAAGTAAGTCCTGGCCGGAAGTTACGTAACGGCGCCGGCCGCGGGTAACTTCCGGGGCGGTGAGCCTGCGGTGTTCGCGGCAGTGCCGGTCGGCGGGCCCGAGCGGGGAGGCGGCCGGGTGAAGGTGGCGGGAGACGGTTCTCTGTGACTCCGCGCTGTGTGCGTAGCTGGGGTGTGTGGAGCTGAGGCCTAACCACCCCGCCCCGTATTCCCGGCGCGAATCTCACACTTGCTCCCGCCAGCGCACTGGGTTTCAACGCCAGTTTCCCACACTTCTTAACACAGGTCTTCCCGGATTGTGGGACGCACTTGAACCCAAGTGCTGGGACTGCGGCTTTCTTGTATACAGCTCGCAGAAAGGTTTCTTGAGAGCCTATTAGGCCGTGATTTTACGAGGATCCGGGACGACACTAGTGAATGGAAAAAAAGGCCTCTGCCTCCTCAGGTTAGACTCTAATAGGGAAGACGAGATCTAACGCGCAATTTTAATAACATGCTAGCACTGAGTAGGCACTCAGTAAACGTTTCCTTGACGAAACTACAAGTATGTTTATAGCTAACTTTGTAGCCGAGGTCTATCTACAATCATCAAATAAGGAGGGTAGACAGTTGTTTACGAAGCGGTATAGGGAAAGGCTCAGGTTTGGAAGATGAAAGGCATGTATTCCTGCTTATTCCAGCAATGCCGTAACTAGCTGAGTGAGCCTCTGCGTCATAGGTTTTTCCTGTTTAAAACTGAATCTACTGTTTAGAATAATGGGGGCTAGTGAGGGTTCTAAGTTGTAAGGTACTCTTACTGATCTAAAATATAATTACAGTTACATATTCAAAACGTAGGCTTCTAGAGTTGTATATGGAAATTAAGGAAACTATGTACATAGTTAAAACAAGTGAATTACTGGAGAAAAATGTAACGCTAATGGGTATAAGTAACTTATAATCAGAGTTCAAAAAGAGAGGTTTAGAATTGATGACCCAGGTATGTCATTTCTGCAAACTATAAAAAATAGTGACAGGGTCTGACAAAATGGTTTTAACACAGCAGAGTCTTAGGGAAGTTCTTTTATGTCCCTCCATACTGAAGGCTGCCCTTGTTGGACTTGGCTGGGTTTTAATAGAGCAACTCCTCAGGGAGCCAGTGTGCTTTCAGAACCATAACTCAAGGCAGCCATAATAGAATCATTTTTGGAAACTGCCAGGAATATTTCCAGCCTACGAAATACCCGCAATCATACCTTTGCTAGTATAGATTGCTTCTTGGAACCTGAGAAAAGATAATTGAGTGATAGGGAGAGATTGTCTTTTTCTTTTTTTCTTTTTTAAAATCTGTTTGCCAACTGCATGATTTATTTGCTGTCCAGCTATATTTTGTCCTTGCAGGCTTTGTGATCTGACTTTATTTTCACTATTCCTCTTCATATGCTGGTATCATACCTAGTGGGAGGGAAAGTGTGATCATTGCTTTAGTTTTCAAGCTGCTCTGGCCAATGGATTTCAGTGGAATTTGAATTAAAATATTTTTTCATCATTAGAAACATTTCCCTACAACTTATAAAACACTGTGTGCAAGTTTTAGATATTTAGAAAATATAGTACAAAGAAGATTTTTAAAAATCCATAATGTTGCCACACAGGGTGAGCTGTTTTTAACATGTGTGGTTAATACTTTCATGCATTTTGGGCGCCTGGGTGGCTCAGATGGTTAAGCGTCTGCCTTCAGCTCAGGTCATGATCCCAGGGTCCTGGGATCGAGTCCCGCATCGGGCTCCCTGCTCCTTGGGAGCCTGCTTCTCCCTCTGCCTCTCTCTCTGTCTCTGTCTCTCATGAATAAAAAAAAAAAAAAAACAAAAAAAAAAACTTTCATGCATTTTTATGTATGTTAGATAATACAAGGTTTCCTTTTTTTCCACTTACCATTATTATAGTCATTTTGTGGTGTTATTACGACTGCTTTATAAGCATAATTTCAAACGGATCCTTAATATTCTAGTTATGGCATAATAATTTTACATGATTACTTCCATGTTGTTTGGTTTTTGGTCATCAGTTGCTGTGAAGTGCATCTTTGCGCACAAAGCCTTTTTTTTTTTTTTTTAAAGATTTTATTTATTCATTTGAGAGAGGGAATGAGAGATAGAGAGCATGAGAGGGGGGGAAGGTCAGAGAGAGAGGCAGACTCCCTGCCGAGCGGGGAGCCCGATGCGGGACTCGATGCCGGGACTCCAGGATCATGACCTGAGCCGAAGGCAGTCGCTTAACCGACTGAGCCACCCAGGCGCCCTAAAGCTTTTTTTTATACAAGATTATTTAGGGGCTGGGTCCGTGCGCTCCAAACAGTATAACATTGCCAAGCAACGTTCAGTCACTTATTTATTCAGAAGAGTATTTATTTAGTGCCCACTATGACCCAACTTTTAGGAAACTTATTTAAGAGGAAAAGCCAGGCACCTGTCTGGGTGCCTGGGCAGTATTAATACAGGGTAATAACTTTTATCTCAGAGGTAGGTATTGAATGATGTGGCAGCACATAGTTAGGGAACAGGGGAGGAGATAGTTAGGGAACAGCCATGTAGAAGAAAATACGGCTGGGCAGACTCTGAAGGAGAGCTGGTGGAGGCCAGTGAAGAACGGAGGAGGGCATCTTGAGCAGGGGAGACAGCACATTCAAAGGCTCAGCATCATCAGATGCGTGGGAGCAATATAATTTTTCTGCTTACCTATATGAGGAAGGGTCTGAATGGCCTATACAAAAATTCTCTGAAGAAATATGCAGCTCTAAAAAGAAATATCCAATGAGAGACAACATGGTATTGTGGGCTGAGCGGGGCATCTGAAGTCAGACTAAGGTTCCATTAAGTCCAGACACAGAAATGGAAGTTAGAAGCTAAAATGGGATAATGAGTCAGAGAAGAGAGAGAAAGGGCAACAGCACTTTACTATCATTCCCATTTAGGTCTAAGTGGTTGCTATTCAGTGATTGGTTCTAAATGGAGGAGGTATAGCATCCCCTGGAGGATTAGAAGCACACCTGGACCCATTAGGAGTCATGAAGGAGTCCACAGCCCATAACCCCAGCCCTTGGTGAAGTGAGTTTCTGGTTTAGATGATGAAAACCACCATAGCTCCACCCACAGCTGACGCATGGCCCTGGCCTTGTTCTATGCTGTCCTAACCCCCAAGAGCAGGTAAGTTCCTGCATCATTATCTTCTGGCCCACTCTGCGGGCCACACAGGGTCTGGGCAGGGTCAGTGACTTCCACGAGGCAAGCTGGCAAGTTCCTAGGATTTCAGGCCACACCACAGGGTTTCCAGGGATTTCACGTTTTTATTCACTTGGCAGATTGCCCCACATGCTCTTTGGGTTAAGCTGAGTGTGCATCCTAGAAGGGCCATGGAGTAAATATACAGAGAAGAACCTGCCTCCATAAATAGCCTTTGGAACTTTCTCTCCTTGTAGAATGTCTAGACTTTTAGTTTAGTTTTAGTTTTAGCTTTTTTTTTTTTTTTCTATCCTCATAGAATGCTCTAGACCTAATTTTTTAAATTCTTTGACTCTTCAGCTCTAACTTACAGATTTGTTTTCATGTGTTGATTTTATCTTCTCACCTTTAGGAAAACATAATACAGGATGGATGATTCAGCTGAATCCACACTTAGCATTTCTAAAGTTGGTATTTTTGTACATTAGTGTGTGAGGATTGTGAAGAAGGAGGGAGAGTTTTACTTTCCATAAAATTTCTTGCTCCATGGTTTCTTAACTAAGGGTTTTCATCACCTATTCGATGGGTGAGATGTTTAGGTTTTGAGGGTTCTAAGCCAGCCAATAATGTCATGAAATCGACCACTGTGTCAATGTTGTGCTTCTGGGTGGTTGTGTCCTTCAAAACACATAAGACACTCAACCAGCTAAAAGAGATGAGCTCAGAGATGTTGGCTCGGAGGAAAAGAAGGATCACATTGAGGTCATTGATAGGGCATCCCAGCATCTTTCTGCTGAGGAGATCAAAAGCTGGGAGCATCTCATAGACGGATAGTAGTCGTTTGTCCCACCGACATAGTCGTGTGAGGTTGTATATTATCACTGGAACCAACAGGGTGTATACTGTTATACTGGAGAGACTAGCAATTTGCAAAACTGACAGAGAGGTCAGCCTGCACGTGATCAGATGGGGCATGTGGGTCTCATCACTTAGCAGCCCTGTTTTGATGGAACAGCTGAATTCCTCTTGGGAGAAGACATCCAGGTGGAAGTGGCCAAGGTACAGGTAGATGGCTGAGGTGAAGAGGAGCAAGAGGGAGTTCCTCAGCAGGTAGGTAGCCACTAGGGAATGTGAGCGCTGCTTACATGCCAGGTACCGCTCTAGCAAGGGGAATTCGAAGTATCGTTCTTTCCGTGCCCTGGGCAGGGGAAGAAAGGAAGCAGGGTTAGGAGAGACCATTTAGAACCATATCCTGAGAGAGCCATGTGGGGACGTAATGGAATCTGTGCGTCCGATGTGGCGTTCTTGGCTCACATGAAAATCTGCCTTCCCTGAGCATAACCACTCCTCTCCCCAAAGAGGTGTGTGAGTAGATCTTCATTCTCCAACTAATGAGTGCAATGTGGTCAACCCAGTGAATGATCAGTGAATAACCAATGGTCACACTCGATTTCTGCCCAGCAAGGCAGACTAAACCTTCAAGCTAAAATGGGATTCTTAGGAAGCAATAGGCTTATTGAATTAGCACTGGACTGGGAGTCTAGATAACCACATTCTGGTTCTTGGTCTGTATACTCTGTGGATGATTTTTAGGCCAATTCACCTATTTTATAAAAATAAACATGCTAACAGGTATTTGTTGAGACCTGTGGTGTTCAGGCACATGTAAGCCAGTCTCAGCTCTGAAGGCGCTTACGGTCTGGCTTGTGGGGAAGAGGCAGATAAGATATGCAAATAGGAAATAAAAATCATGCTTGATTTGTGGCTAAAATGATGGATACAAACCATGGTGTTGTAAAAGTTAGGAGAGAGGTAATGGCACGGACCACAGTGTTCGGAAACCTTTACAGAGAATACTGTCTTAGAGATGGCCTTCAAGAGGTAGATGGAGTCCAGAAAGATAGATGGCAGAGGAGCTTTTTCCAGAGGAAAAAGCATGTGTACAAACACGAGACAGAATACCGTTCAAGTCTCAGCTCAATGCTCCTCTTGGTGGGGCGCCCCCTGGCCGCCCGATTTAAAACTGCACCACACCACCACCCTCCAACTTTTCTGACCCCCTCACCCAGCTTTACATTTTTCCCCCTTCAAACCACATATCTTCTGCCATGTAATTTGCTTTCGTGTTGTGTTTATTTGTTGTCTGTTTCCCCTCAGTAGAATATGAGCCCCATATGGGTAGGGGTAGCTTTGTCTCCTCTCCACCCCTGCCCCCAACACACACAGCACACACTGATGGGTCCGAAGCACCCAGAACAGCACCTGGGATGCAGTAAAGGATGCACGAATGCTTCAGTGAATGAATGGTTATTCAGGAGAAGAGGAGGAGACTGCCTGGGTGGAGTGGGAGGTTTCTGTCACTTGGTGGTCAGAGGTGTGAAAAAGTAGTTGGTGACAGTGTGTAGAAGGCCTTGGAAAAATAGTTGGGAGAATTTGGGTCTTTTTCTGGAGGCACGGGGGGGAGGGTCTGAGCGGGGGGGATGGTATATGGAAGTGGTACATTAGAGACATTAGTCCCTTTGTGACTCGGGGTGTTCATCTGTCAACTAAGGAAGAGTCCTTTCTCTCCTCCCTGTAGAGAAATGATAGAAAGTGAGTGAGATGGTATCTTAAACACTCTGGATTCTTGAGAAGGATGGTACAGAGGAGAGTTTAAAGATGACCCTGCACAAGGATATTGTGTTAACGTGCAGTTGAGTCCTTCAGAAAGGGGTGGGAGAGGCCACTCACTTCTCCATCTCATCCCAGAAATCATGCGGGTCTGAGCTCTTCTGCCGGATCTTCAACATGTGCTGCACCAGGCGGATGGAGCGATTATAGGATTTGTCCAGTTCGCTGATGATGAAGAGCAGATCTGAGCTGAGGGCCGGCGCCGCCACATACTGCCACAGCAGAATGGGCAGGTACATGACCACAGCCAGGGCCAGCAGGGAGTAGGGGAGGGCCTGTGGGGCGAGAGTGAGCTGAGGAGGGAGGCCCAGGGTGCAGGGGCCTTGTAGACAGAGCTCTGAGTGAGGGGTCTCATTCCCTGCTTCCTGCCTCAGAAAGGGGAGGCAGGTGGGGAATGAGCCACCACAGGCCCAGGACTTAAGGCTCTCCGCTGACTTGGCTGAATATAGTGAAGCCCAGAGGAGAAGGGATGGTGGGTCTCTCTGCTCCCCAGCTCCACTCCTCAGATCTGGAGTCTGTGTAGGTGTGGAGGACCCCAGGGAGGGCAAAGGGAGGGAGAAGGACAGAGGGAGGGAAGGAAGGAGAGAGAAGGGGAGAAGGGGACAGAGAGAGAACATGAGAACACACCCCCTGTTCCCTATGAATGTTAGCCTGGGTCGCTAACCAGAGAGCACGGCCAACTGTGGTCATGGTGTCACATCCTGGGGGAGAGCGACCTTCATTCTCCATCAACCTCTCTTTCTTTGACTGCTCCAAGTTCTTATTGCTAGGCATCCAGAGTCTGTTAGCTTTCAAAGCCCAGCCAGGGGCCCCAACGTCGCCGAGGGGAGGAGGTCAAATCCCACATTCTCCATGCCTTCCCTGACTCCTCTCCTGTGCGGTGGTCCTTTCATCTCTGCAGTCGTGGTCATGCCAAACGACACCCTCAGGGACTGCCTTGGAATTCGTTGGGGGCTACTTCTGTTATGCATGTACACAAGCTGACATTGAGGTACGTGGGAGTCTTGTGTTCTCAACTAGACAATATGCTACTTGAGACAAGCCACTATTTTGGCCACAGTAAAAACTCTACTTGTTGTAGGCTTTTTGAAGCTACATTTGTGCGAGGTGCTTCACCTGCATGTTTCTTTTGAGCATCAGGAGGATGCTGCCGGGCAGGCACTATTAATATCTCTATCTTACAGACAAGGAGACTGAAGCACGAGAAGGTTAAGTGACCTGGCCAGGATTACACATCTCGTGGGTGGGGGAGCAGAATCGGGAACTAGGCAGTCTGATTTTGGGGCTTATTCCCTTAAAGACTACTTGACTATAGCTTTTCTTGCAGTAGGGATGCTTTTTATATTAGAGGAGAGTTTGAAGAAAAAGAGGGAGGATGCATATTTGGTGGCAGCTAGGTAGAGAAGAAAAAGGTGTGTGTGTGTGTTTCTGAACTAAACACCAGAGACAGGTTAGGAAAACTACACCAGTCCACTCGAGAAAATCAGAACCTTTTCATTCCTGTTCAAGAAATGGCATTTCTTGAAAATAAACTTCACTCCCAGAGATTCTGTTTCAGTGGGTTTGAAGTGGAGCCAGGGAATCTGGGTATAAAGAGCACTCAGGCGATCCTGACAGACCGTTTTAACTCTTTTCTGACATTTGAATCCCTTCTGCAATATCTTGACCTTGTTGCCATCTGGATCCCGCTTGAACACTTGTGACAGAGACCCCCATGAACTCTTTCCATTAAGTCTCTGGTTTTGTCTGGGTCCCAGACCTGTGTGGCCTTTGGAGGCCTTGTAAACTGTCATAACTGGAAAACGTCATGAGTGACTTCCGATTCAACATCGTGAATTGGACACCCATGACTTCTGCTCCCTCGTGAAGCCCCACAAGAATGACAATAAGGGGATAAAAAAGACCTAATTCTATCAGGACAAGGAAAACAGAAGACAAGAGCCATAAAACATTGCAAACTGGAAAGCAGTATCATGCTAGGAAACGGTGGCCCGTGGGCGGGACGGGGAGTTGAGGCAGGCCAAGCAAGCTGTTTTTGCACCACAGAGCTGGAAAGACCCAGGAATTGCAGATATGAGGTACCTCTGAAAATGGAGATACAGGTGGGGCTGCCAACAGGAGTATTGAAAAAACAGACCCACTGATCCTCCCTGTAACGTGATGCACTGATCAAGCGACTGCCCTTTCCATCCCCTGGCAGAGGCTTGTGGTTCACTCTTTGGAAACATTAAACCAAAGAGCTTTTGCACTTGGCTCCATTGAGGGCAGGGGAACAGCACTGAGAACTGCGTTAGTTGAGAGAATACTAGGTGCTGAGACCCACAGCTGAGTTCCTAGAGGGTTGGCAGCTGAGCTTAGTACCCACTGCCCCCTGCCCCCTCTGCGCAGATTAAGGATCCAGTGATTCTTCTTGGGGACCGGCCCAAGATAAAGGATTACACACACCGATATTTGAGGTTTCCCCAGTGAAATGGCCCAAAGGCTTCACTGTAATCAGAAGGCTGGTCAGCCAGCCTCACTCATGGGCACGAAGCTTCCAATCAGATAAAAGTGGGCGACCAAAGATCACCGGACGCTTGAAGAAACACAGGAGTCAATGATGAAAATAAAAAAGCAGGGGGCGGGGTGGTGAAGAGACCAGAGAGAAGACAATGATGTGGCTCTGGCCTGCCCTGCCCCGCCCCGCAGTGGCCGGATGGAGCCCAGCCCACCTTACCTTGTGAGGCCACAGGGACTTCATCTTGTGCTGGCCCAGCTCATCCAATTCGTGGTGAACAAGCGAGTCCCAGCAGGAACTGTCCACGTAGGCGGCCTGCCGGATGCTGAAGTTACTGGGAGAGAAGCAGCGGATGGGAGGCCCTGGAACAGGAACATGGCTTGGGAGCAGCCCGGAGCTGGAGTGGAGGAATGGGGACCCAGGGATCACCCAGCTGAGAGCCTTCCAGGGGTTGCCTCCACAGCTCTGCTAATTTCCATCTCTGGCAGGCACTTTCTCCATCCCAGGCCCCAGTTTCTGGGGGCCACACGGCCAAGTCACCACAGGTCTGTTTGGCTCAGGCCTGCCCATGTGACTGGCCTTTGACGTGGATTCTTTCCTCTCGGAGCTCCCCCTGGACTCCCAGACACGGGGGCAGTGGGGGCGCCCCACACTCCTGGGTTTGGGAGTGAGACCTTCCTGAGAGGACTGACATCTTCTAGGTTCTAAACTTTAGAGGGTTAATTGCCTGGGCTTCTGCGCCCACATCCAGAGAAAGGGTGAGCAGGTTGTGCTGAAAGGAAAGTGGGCTCGGTGGGGGGAGAGTTTTGTTTTCCTGTCATTCTCTAGAGAGAAAGAAATGGGAACCAATGGTTCTTTCCATCTTGTGGGTGAATGAAGAGGCAGTGCACGGTTGAGATAACCCCTTGGGAAACATAGGAAGCTAATCGCACAGCCAGAAAAGAAAGCCAGAAATCCCAGTTCTCAGGAAGTCTACCTTTTCTTTAACAGGAAATTTGCTGAGTTAATCTAGTGCCTAGAACAGCAGATATACGTGTTTGTTCATGTTTGCGTGTGTGGCCACAGTCTGTG
The DNA here is from genome assembly GCF_011800145.1 of Mirounga leonina. Taxonomy (NCBI): domain Eukaryota; kingdom Metazoa; phylum Chordata; class Mammalia; order Carnivora; family Phocidae; genus Mirounga; species Mirounga leonina. The sequence continues at coordinate 19,807,776 of NW_023270387.1, read as the reverse complement.
GAGAAGAAGGAATGGATTTATTTAGCATGTATGATATGTCAGGCTCTTAACGTATGTCCTCAAATCGGAAGCCTGGGAGGGGGAGAGTAGGAGAAGGCTGAGACGGTAAGAGACTCGTCTAAAGCATGGTTGACTAGGACCGTTAGCGGTCCGGGGTCCTGAAAACATGGAACTCCAATCTCTCTCATCCATATGAAAATCAAAATAAAAGTTTATTTTATTGCAATGCATAAAATATATGAAATACTGAGATTTAAACTAAATGATTTTATTATAAAAGTTGGGAAATGACTTTCAAAATTTTCGGTACCTCTGCTCTGTTGGTGCCCTTAACCCCTGCATCGCCTGCCTTTTAGGTAATGCCCAGGCCAGAGTCACAAAAGCTGGACAGTGTGGGAGCTGTCTCACTTCAGAGCCCAGGCACAGAGGGAAACAAAGCGGGGTCTCTCGTACACCGGGTCTTTTTTTTTTTTTAAAGATTTTATTTATTATTTGACAGAGAGAGACATAGTGAGAGAGGGAACACAAGCAGGGGGAGTAGGAGAGGGAGAAGCAGGCTTCCCCGCGGTGCAGGGAGCCCGATGTGGGGCTCGATCCCAGGACCTGAGCCGAAGGCAGACGCTTAACGACTGAGCCACCCAGGCGCCCCTCTCGTACACCGGGTCTTGGAGGCCACTTACCGGAGGAGAACTCCTGGGCAAATGCCAGGGACATCAGCAATAAGGGGAAGCCCACAGCTATGAACTTGACCATGCGGTCCAGGGGAAGTTCCAGGCGCAGTCCTTTGAGGTGGGGGCCTCTGCGGTCAGGCAGCAGGGCATCTGACAGCATGTATTCTGCAGCTGTGTTTGCGAGCGACATGGTGCCAGGGACCTTCGGGGTGCGGCGGCGGCAGGAAGGGTCCCAGGACAGTGGTGTGGGGAGATGGCCTCTTCAGGCAGCTGGCTTTGAGCAGACAGTGCCTGCAGCCCCAGCCTCGCGGGGATCTGTGCTAGGACCAGGCACTGGTTCTCTAAATAACCGGCCAGGCCCTGAGCCAGGCATCTGGTAATTAGAGGGAGGCACAGCTTAGTGGGTCCTCACTGGAGGAGGGTCGGGCGTCAGCCGGGGCTGGTGCCAGGCTCCTCTCTCTGGATTGTCCCCGAGCAGATGGAGCCCCGTGGCTTTATGCTGCCCTCTCATTAATAAAGTATTTTTGGTGGGGTGGTGGAGAGAAGGAGGGTTGTGGAGCCAGGGCCCCCCATGTAATTGGTGTGGAATTTGGGTGGAGATTGCTTAAATCTGTTGAAGGCCCTCATTTTGTGGTTAGGGTGGGAGTGGGGCCCCCAAGACCTAGCTAGGATTGTTGCTCCTACATTGTATTCTTTGTCTCCGTGACGATTTTCGCCTTGGGCCCAGGCTCTTTCCCAGAAACTACTCTATATTTGCTGTTAAATTTCCTTCCCTGCCTTTGGTCTTCTCCCACAGTGTTTCAGCCACATACATACAGTTTCCATCTATTTACAATTTTTTTTTTAGCCTCCGTGAGTTCTCTAGAAAGCTGGGGGATGGGTGGCAGTATTGAATAGTGGAAAGAACATGACCTTTAAAATTTGGAGGAAAAAGTCTCCCACTGTAGACCTAGCAGTACTCATTTTTTTTTTTTATTACGTGACTTTAGGCAAGTCACTTTTGGTTCAGTATTCTCATCTATCAAATGGTATTATGTTGTAATCTTACAAGATTGTGAGGATTGATTAAGAGTATTGTATGTGAAGGTGCCTTGTAAACTAAAGTGTAGGGCAAATGTCAACTCTATTTCAACTTGGTGGAGTTGGGTGGGTGGAAAAGCAAACACTGGGCATAGGGCACTCTTGTCTCTAGCACCACCTCTAGACTTGGCACGAGAGGACCTGACCTTGGCCTTCACACTGGACCCCTTTGGCTGTATCCTTACAAGGCAAAGAGTCCCTGGGGCTAGGGGGAAGTGTCCATTGGGAGGTAGGCCACTCTCCTAGCACCTGGGACACTGTAATTCCCTGTCGAGGTGGCCCCGGCCTGCTTCCAGGGCCGGTACAGGCCTTCTCCTCAGGTGCGTCCTCCCAAGGGTAGATCATGCTGCTGGTGTGCACTCCTGGGCTTAAGAAATTGCTTGTTGTAGGGATCTGGATAGAATTTAAAAGTCGTGGAGTGCCCACACATGTAACTGTGAGGCTTCTGGCAATGTGGGACTTAGGTGGTTTGGGAAGAAGGGATCTAGGAAGTCTGAGGATTCTAAATTCAAACCTGGCAATCCTGATCATTAATGATTATTATCATTATGTGTGTGTATATGTGTGACAAGGTAGACAGATAGAACATATTTTATTTAACAGCTTGATTTATAACTTTAAAATGTTTAGGTATATGGTCTGTGGGCCTCTATTTGAACTGTTTTTTTCCTGGGCTCACAAATGTCCAGGCTGGGCCTGCCTCTCTCTCCATCCCCAGGCTAGAGGCCAACTCTGATTCTCAGCTGCCCTGTGTGCAAAGTGGAATAATCCAGGCATGGGAACAGGATCTATTCTATTCCCCATTAGTCTCTCCACACTCTCATTTCTGTATCTTTTCACTGTGTGTGTTTTTGCCAAATGTTCCTTATTGGTTTGTATGTATGTATTTTCTTTTGCCTAAATCATTTTACATTTTGTTGGAGTATAATTTACATTGATATGCACATATCATAAGCATAAAGTTCAATAAACTTTCTTTTGATCAAGAACTAGAACCTTGCTAACACCCCAGAAGCCACTTCTGTCCTCCTTCCTAAGTATAATTTCCCAAAAGATAATCATTATGCTAACTTCTAATAACATACATTAGTGTTGTCTTCTTTATACTTTCTAGAAACGGCATCATATGGATATATTCTTTTGTGTTTGGCTTCTTTTGCTCTACATTTATTCTTTTTTTTTTTCGGTGGTTTCAGTTTGTTAAAATTTGGTTAAAGATTTTGCATTTATATTTACAAAAAAGAACAAGCTTGATCCTGTTTTCCTTTCTTGGAAGGATTCTGGCACATAATGCTGGCCTTATGAAAAGAATTAGAAAAGACTTCTTTTTAATTTGTTCTCTGGAAAAGTTTGTGCAAGATCAGTGTCAATTCTCTTCACTAAATATTTGCAAGAATTCATAAGTGAAGCCATCTAGGCATGGGGTTTTCTTTGTGGGGAAGTTTTAGTTAATGGATTCAGTTTCCTTAATAAATATTTGACTTCGGATTTTCTGGTCTCTCTTCTATTAGCTTAAATGCACTAGTTTTCTATTGCTGCATAAAAACTGTACTAAAACTGAGGGCTTAAAACAGGCATATATTTACTTAACCTCCTCAGTTGCCTGTTGATGAACACTCATTTTGCTTATACTCCTCGTGCCACTGAACATGTGTATTTCCCCTTATGGTCCTTCAAGAGAATTCAATTGGGATATATACGGAGGATCTAGAGGTTTTAGGTCATAGGGCAGCATATAGTCACTTTATCTTAAGTAGTATATTGTTCTCTAGAATGGCCATGGTGCATAAAGTTCATCTCAAAGCGTCTGTAGATCAGAAATTTAAGAGCAGCTTGGCTGGGTTGTTCTGACTCAAGATCTCTCACGAAGTTATAGTCAAGATGTTGACTGGGGTTGCAGACAACCAAAGGCTTTGGTGGGACTGGAGGATCCAAATCCAGGTGCACCCAGTGATCATTGGCTGGAGTCTCATTGGGTGTTGGCAGGAGGCCTCCATTTCTTATCACGGGGGCCTCTCCATGGGGGCAACATGGCAGCTGGTTTTCCCAGAGCGGATACTCCAACAGATAGATCAAACAAGAAGCTATAATGCCTTTCAGGACTTCACCTCTGACGTTGCAATGGCTGTTTCTATTTTTTTCCTATTCAATAGAAGGGAGCCATGAAATCCAGCCCATATTCAAGGGGAGGGGAATTAGGCACCACATTTTGAAGGGAGTGTCAAAAAATATGTGGCATGTTTTAAAAGCACTACAGGTGACTAGTTAAATTTTTGAGGAAATTGTCCATTTTTCATCCAAATTGTCAAATTTATTTTGCATACCAGTATTTATTATATCCTCTCCTTATATTGTAGCAATATTTTATCATGAAAACATTAAATATAAAGCAAAGTTGAAAGCTTATACAGTGAACATCTGTAATATTTCTACCATTAGCATATTTTACTCTGCTTGATTTTTTTTTTTTAAGATTTTATTTATTTATTTGACAGAGAGAGACACAGCGAGAGGGAACACAAGCAGGGGGAGTGGGAGAGGAAGAAGCAGGCTTCCCACTGAGGAGGGAGCCCAATGCGGGGCTTGATCCCAGGACCCCGGGATCATGACCTGAGCCGAAGGCAGACACTTAACAACCGAGCCACCCAGGCACCCCACTGTGTTTGATTTTTTACACATCTATCTACCCATCCCTCTATCTACCCATCAATCCATGTTTTTTTCTGGGTACATGTCAAAGTAAATGGCAAATATTCACATACTTCTCTAAATACTTCACCATGCATATCACTAATTATACTTAAAATATGTTTACAGTTTGTTTCTTTTAAGGTAAAATTTACGTACAATGATGCACAAAGCTTAAGTGTGCATACACAGAATTTGACAAATGCATACACAGGTATAATCCACACCTACTCAAGATTAGAACGTTCTCATCACTCCAGAAAATTCCATTTTATTCTTTTTTAAGGATCCCAATTTTCTGGTGAAAACCCCCACACTTTCATCTAATTCATCCATCCTCTATTTTCTTGATCATATTAATCAGAATTGTTTTAAAATCCTTGTTGCCAACTCCAGAATTGGGATGATCTGAAGATCTGCTTCTACTGTCTCCTTTTTGCAAATGGTCTTACCTCCTTGTCATTTTTGCACTATATGCTGAACATTGTGGATAAAAGAACTAACTGTAAGAACCAGAGATGGCTCTAGATGATGCTCTCTTTTGCCAGAGATGTTTCCCCTTTCTTTTGTTAGGTACAGAGGGTAAGATGCTCATCACTGAATCCGATCAGGGACTGAGCTGAGTTAGGTCAGTGCTGGAGTTTTAATAAGATTCATTCCACAACTTAATTTTTTCTGATCTTAGAGCCTGATCTTTCCAGATTTTTGATGGGGAGTCTGTTGGGTCTTTGTCTCTTAATCTCTGGAAGACTGGAGAGGTTCTATTATCCTCTTTAGAGGATTTCAGCTTAATTCTTTCGCCTCCCACTGCATGTAGTTAGTTTCACAATATGGCCCCTGTTTTGAAGGAGAGACGGGTTGGGTGAGTTTGTATCAGTGAGTTGAATGCAGGCTCCTTCCCTGTGCAGTGTTTTTGTTTCCTAAATACCGCAGAGTGTAGGAGATTTCACTGTTGGTCTAGTCCAGGGTGAGTTGGCACCCACAAGCAGAAAATTCCTCCAGGGTAAAAATTCCTGGACATTGTCCTCTTACCTCGAAATGGGTCTGTCCCTTCTGGAAGTTTAATTCATCTTGTCCTCATTTCTTCCATAGCTTCCTGATATCCTGATTAAAAAAGTATAATTTTATAGTTAATATAGCCTTTTATTCCCTGCCATGACATACTGCACTTTACCCAAAAGTCTATGTACTAGAATTTTAATATTCATAAGTGATTTTGTGTTTCATATCTCATTTTCTTTCTTTTTTTTTTTTTTAACTCAGCCCTGTGCCTCTAAAGTCAATTCATGTTGCTATGTTCACAGCTAATCTGTTGTTTTTACTGCTGCAAAATATTTCATTTTACCTCCTCATTTGCTTGTTGATGAACACACATTTTGCTTGTACTCCTTGTGCCACAGAAAATGTACATTTCCCCTTGTGGTCCTTCAAGAGAATTCCATTGGGATATATATGGAGGACCTGGAAGTTTTAGGTCATAGGGCAGCATATAGTTACCTCGTCTTTTTTTTTTTTTTTAATAGTTACCTCGTCTTAAGTCATATCATATTGCTCTCTAGAATGGCTGCGGCTCATAAAGTTTCTCACATTTCCACATCTTCACTGATAGTTAACACCATTCGACTTTAAAATTGTGTCAGTCTTATTGAATATAATAAGTATAGGTTCTCAAAATGTTGTCCAGGAACCCCTGAGAGTATCTGAGGAGCTTTTAAGGGGTCCATAAGGTCAAAACTATTTTCATACTAATATTAAGACACTATTTGGTCTTTTAACTCCCATTCTTGCAGGACAGTGTAGTGGTGTTTTCCAGAGGCTGCATGATATGTGGTATTTCAATGGCTTCTCCTATAGCAAGCAATCCAAGAGGGAACAATCTGAGCATGAATGCATCAAACCCATAGAATAATCTCAGAGGTTTTGCTCAGGGCTTTGGACTCGCCCTCTCTGACGCTGATGTGGAGGATGCTGGAGAGAAAAGGCATAGGAAACAAAGATTGTTAATAGCGACGACAACATTGAATTAAGCCGAAAAGAAAATTGTCACGTCAATATCATGCATGCTAGTATATGGGAGAAGCAATGGCTGATGAATAACTCACAAAAGGACAACTTTAATACCAGGCACGATGTCTATTGTCGAACCAATCAACCCCGTTATAAATACCACAACTACCAGCTGGGATCTGGCTTGATGAGACCTGATGACAGCATGCTGTGGTCAGCGTGTAACCCCAGCCACTGACAAACACAAGCTAGGAACAGAGCTGTGACATGCTGTCCTCAAATGGTGTCTCGGACACAAAGTTCATCGGTACCTTAGGGGTAATCATAGAGCAGTTGCCGAGATCCATAAATTACAAGTTTCTGATGAAGTAGTACACGGGAGTGTGAAGCTGAGAAGTAGGAAATATTAGAGCAATCAAGACCAGGCTCCCCACCATGGTGCTCTCTAGTAGAGGGCCTGGAGCCCTGGCTGCCTTCTGCAGCCCCTGAGAATGAACTCTGTCCCTGTAGAGGTATGTTGTGCAGCAATTCTCTTCCCGGTAGGAGGCCAGGTATGAGCATCTGCCCCCACTGAACTGTGTTTTACTCTTCTCACTACACTCAATGTTTGTTAGGAGTCAGATGAGCTGGGCAGTGTTTCAGAGATCAGCATGGTTAGAGGAAATGGCCAAGGCCTGGAGTTTTTAGGCCTACAGCCTTTTTCATACATTTAGAGATAAAGCTTTTTGTGTTGCATTTCTTGGGTCTGGATGTGTATTTTGCTTCAGAAATTTAATCTCCTTTTTCATAGAGGCAATCCCAAAATATTCACCAGAACATGATAATGTAAAGCTGACATTATCCCAAATCCAGGGAGTACAGCGTGGTGTGGTTATAGTTATACCATGTACTGAATGACAAGTCCTGTCCTTATCTACAAAGTGAGAAGTCAAAATATCAACTCTTAAGGTGTTCTGTAAACCCAAAATGGGATAATGCATATGGAAATATTTTTTTCAAATGCTCAGTTGCTATAGAAATATGAATTGCCATCAGGCAGCTGGAAATTGACTTTAGATTTTTCCTGGACCTGAAGCTCTATGATCCAATACAGCAGGAGAGGTTAGTTACCAGCTAAATCAGAGGGCAGTAGTTGGGGTGACAGTACCATGTGGTCAAAAAGGGGTACAGTCTGCACTCTGACAAGCCATGCATATCAGTATTTTTTTTTTTTTATGTTCAATTAGCCAACATGGGTGATGGGTATTAAGGAGGGCATGTGTGGTTACGCATATCAGTATTAATGGAGATCGACTCACTGAATTTTATTTATTTATTTTTTAAGATTTTATTTATTTGACAGAGAGAGAGCACACAAGCAGGGGGAGCAGCAGAGGGAGAGAGAGAAGCGGCTCCCCACTGAGCAGGGAGCCTGATGCGGGGCTCGATCCCAGGACCCTGGGATCATGACCCGAGCTGAAGGCAGACGCTTAACCGACTGACCCACCCATGTGCCCCGACTCACTGAATTTTAATGCACCCAGTTGTAGAAGTTAGAAGACCATGAAGAAACTGTTTTACATGCTTGCATGTGGTATATGCATGATGTAGCCAAAATGAAGGAAAGAAATAAAAAACAAGGAATTGTATATATCCATAAAAAAGATGTAAATTATCACATTTATCTGTGAAAAATTATATATGCTTGTGAGTGTATGTATTGAAAACTGTAAAAAAGCAGAAAAGAAGTAGAATATAGTACTTTGTGTATTTATGCCAGTAACTAGATTTTCTTTGTACATGAAACTGAATCCAAATTGGTAGTTGGGTTAAGCCTCATGATGCTGGAAAGTCAGCATCTATGACTCCCTACAGTGTTCCATTAAAGAAAGATTAGATTATATCAACTGAGAATTTTCTAGCTTGAAAAATTCAGGAATCAGAATAATTTTATAGCTTAAAAATTGGGTAGATTAGGCTTGGAATATAGCTTATCTCAATAAAATTGGGAAAAAAGATGAGTTCTATCTTTTGTCTGTACTCAGAGGAGCTCAGGGAAATTCAGGTTAGGTCAGGGTTAGAAGTAGGTGAAGCCAGAAATAGAACATAATATGTTCACAGATCAAAAGAAAAATGATTTGAGTGGGGAACCAGATCCCCCTCCTCTGTGTATCCTTTCTATTGGGGTCCCAAGAAGTCTGTCCTTAAATTCCCGTCTTATGTCATACTCCACCCCTCAGAGTGATTAAGAAGAGGCACATAGAAAGTCACGGGGACAGCATTCACTCTAGAAAAAAGAAAACAGAACCAGGAAAGAAACATACTCATAGTACAGTAAACATTAAGTATTGAGAAATTCAAACTGTGATGTACCTATGTTGGGGGGATAGGAGAGAAGAATTGGGGGGTTCAGCGAGTATAAGAGAACTAAATCCAAATCAAATCTAATTCCCTTAGCAAATAACTCATAATAACTATAATGAATTAGAAACTATTCTGGGCCCTGAATTAGCAAATAATGTCTAAATTATGTCTAAATAATTGAGTGAATCAACAAAAGCACTGTAAGCATATTATTTAAGTCTGTTTTCCATCTTGACTGTGTGACCCTGAGCGAGTTATATGACCACAGGAAGCCTAGACTCCCTTAGCTAGAGCTTGGGAATTATTATAGTAGCTACTTCATAGGATCGTGAGGTTTAAATCACCGTGGGACCTGGTAAATAGCAAGTGTCCAATAAATGTTAACTCTTGTGTTGTTTATTATTATTATTATTATTATTATTATTACATGCTCACATCATGGTATTTAACCAAAGCGCTAGTATCCCCACAGTGGCAAAGCACTCAAATCTTAGACATGTTTTCTAGAAGCGTGCATCCTCATTGTTGGGAATCTAAACTGACAGACATCTGTGTCTAAGATTTATTTCCTAAAATAAAAATAATTTAAATTCTAGTTACTTTAGTTGCTTTACTTATATAATTAATGCTATTTGCATAATTCAGTAGAGTTTATGCATTCCTTTCACACATTTAAATCATTTAATCCTCATAAAAATCTTGGGGGCAGATGGTACTTATTAGCAGGAATTATAATATGTTTTTTATTGGTGAAGAAACTCAAGAGCAGATAGATTAAGAGATTTGCCCAAGGTCACAGAACTGAGAGATGACTTGGAACTTGAAACCAAAGAACTTTTTTTCCCTTGCCTCTAGTTCCGTGGTTCTTAACGTGTGGTTCTCAGATCAGCACCATCAGCACCCCCTGGGAATTTGTAATATAAACCTTGGGCCCCACCCAGATCTATCAAAATTCTGGAGATGAGGCCTGCAATCTGAGTCTTAACTTTTCTAGGCGATTCTGATGGACATGAACATTTGACAGCCACTGTGTTCTAAGTTCGTAGCCTTTTAAATATGTACACCTGTGTCTCTCAGGCACTTTATTCTTGATGTCTTGCTATTAGCACAGCACAGGGAAAAAGAGGAATGCTGTATTAGTATGATATATATATTATATATATATATTTAATCTTCCAGGAAACTAAAGCTCAAAAAGTTACTCAAATTACCAGGTAGCTAGTAAGAGACGGAACTGGGCCTGGGACCCAGGACCTCTGGCCACCAGCCCGTCCTGTAACACACTGTTTTGCTAGAACAGACTTTTTGTTGGACTTTATTTATTTTTAAAGATTTTATTTACTTACTTGAGAGAGAGACAGAGATAGCGAGAGAAAGCAGGAGCGGGGAGGAGAGGGAGAAGCCGGGTTCCTACTGAGCAGGGAGCCTGATGTTGGGCTCCATCCTAAGACCCCGGGATCATGACCTGAGCCAAAGGCAGACGCTTAACCAGGCGCCCCTGGACTTTATTTTTTAAAGTAAAATTGATTTACTGGATTTCTGGAGATAAACAGGAGAGGGATCTTATTACTGTGTTTCATAAGCATATTTTTTTAATTTCAAAAGCAATATGAAAAAAGTGATAAAATGTAAGAAAAAAATGAGAAATTAAAAACACCATATTTCCTCTAATAATGACCATTCTTAACTACTTAATGTCTACCTTCCAGATATTTTTGTATGGATATATGTGCCTTTTTTTCTTGAAATGAGACCATATTATAGACACTGTTTATAACTTAACCTCTTTGTGTTGCATTTAAAAATACATGGTTTCATATGATTCCCTCCACCCCTCTCCACTAACAATGCCTGCCTTAAACGTGTTCCTCTAGGCTTGGCTTCAGATTTCACTAGTAAAGACAGGGAAACCCACTTTGTATCATAAGCTTTATACCTTAAATTATGGTGCAGAAATGGCACCCCATTTATTCATAAATATAACTCCTTGAGTTGTGTGTATTATCCCATTTTAAGATAAGGGATTTAAAAGTCAGAGAGAGGTTAATCAACTTTGCCACGGTCGTTCAGCTAAGAAGCGGCAGAGGCAGAATTTGTACTGAGATCAGACTGATTCCAAAGTATATGGTCTGAATAATTAGCAGGGCCATATAATTTATCATTGAACTAGGATATATCTGAGAGGGAAAGAGATGATTCTAGAGTGATGTCAGCAGAAATGGCAGAGTAGGGGGCTCCCCATGTCCTTTCATGCACAAAAGCAATAAATAAACTGACAAAAGACTTTTGAAATTAACTTTCTAGGAACTTTGGATACTAACCAAAAGTTTGTAGCAGCAACCAGAGACACACAATTAATGGAAATGAGCTAAATCTCAGTAGGACAGCTTTGTGGCATTTTACTTTATCCTGGATGCATCTCCTGCTCCCCGCTGGGTGTTGGCCTTGAAGACCGCAGCCTGCATTGCTGATATAAGAACCAGGACTGGAGGGAGCGTAACAGACCCTAATTCTCCAAGAATTATGGTTATTTGTTTCGACCCCTCTGGTGGTCCTCTGAAAGGCGAGCTCAAAGGGCTTGCCTCTACTTCACTTAACCTGGACTTCTCCCAGGGCCGAGGCGGCTGTAGGGGGAGGAAGACATGTATGAATAAATGTTTAAAGGCAAATGCATCAGTGACTGCAAGGATAACAGTTGGGGCAAACAATAGATGAGTCATAAAACTTGGGAAGAAAGACTAGGGAATGAGATGTTTTGGGAAATAGGGGCTTTGAAAAGCTCCCATGTATTCCTGAGAATCTAGAAGACCACATGCATGTCCAGCACGGGCACATGCTCAGAACAGATCTGAGAAGACCCTAAGTTCTTACCTCTGACTGACCTTCAGGCAGCGTTATTTATAAAGTGGGAATAACCCAAGTGTCCATCAACAGATGCATGGATGGATAAAGGAAATGTAGTATATCCATACAATGGAATATTATTCAGCCACAAAAAGGTTGAAATATCGACACATGCTACAACATGGATGAACCTTGAAAACATTACACTGTGGGAAAGAAGACAGACATAAAAGGCCACATGTTGCACAATTCCACTTATATGAAATGACCAAATCGGGCAAATCAATAGGGACAGAGAGCAGATTAGTGGCTGCCAGGGGCTGAGGGAAGGTGGGAGTAGGGAGTGACTGTTTATGATTGCACAGCATTGCAAATGTACTAAAAAACCATAGTATATACAACCGAAAATGCTTAAAATGGTGAATTTTACCTCAATAGAAAGTAAAAATAAAATAAAACAGAAAACAAATAAGCAGGTGGCTCTAATAGCTTTGAGATGCCTTTGAAATGCCTCCATGGCAACAGTCTCTGAAGAGACATCAAGTCAGAGGAACTTCTCCTAGGGTCACATCATCCAAGCAAGAGCCCTCAAAGGTTCTTAGAGAAAACTCAACTTTTAATGAACCCCTGAGGTCTGATTTGTGTTCAAGTCCCAAGGAGACTGTGCCTTATGGGGCTTATGTGAAGTTTGTGATAATGAATTGTTTTTCTCTATTTGTAAATTTTGTGCAGTGGGACTGAGGAGATAGCTTGGGATTTATTAATGATACTGAAGGATGTAGAAAAAAAATTTTTTTAAAGATTTTATTTATTTATTTGACACACAGAGAGAGAGCACAAGCAGGGGGAACAGCAGGCAGAGGGGGAGGGGGAGGGAGAAGCAGGTTCCCCCCCAGAGCAGGGAGCCCGATGTGGGACTCGATCCCAGGACCCCCGGATCATGACCTGAGCCGAAGGCAGATGCTAAACTGATTGAGCCACCCAGGTGTCCTGGATGTAGAAAAATTCTAAGCAAAAATCTGTAAATAAGATACCAACCAGCACTGCTGAGTCTTGGTTGAATAGGGGCCACAAAGAAAAATAAGCAATCATTGATCAGTGTGAATATATGCTCATCAACATAAAAGGCCTTGAAGAAGATGGGTTTTGGTGTTTGTGCTATAATTTCATAATTTCTCCAAGGGAACTCCAGCCCTTAACTCTGACCAAAAATACATCTAACTCACCAACTTCCTGAGACTTGAATTTCCCCAAATTGAGATTTATTGGCTAAAAAGTCTGTCCTCATTAAAATAAAAATGTACCTAATAAGGAATGTAGAGTACGGATGGTCACATACCAACTGTATTAGTCCTTGAAGGAATGAGTTTATCAGATCTCTTCCTAAAGCCAGTTACACAAGGAATGGAATTTAGAGCAGCCAGGGCTGGGTGTTTAAGAACAGAATTGGGTACCTATATAGGTACTTTCATTATATGACTTGTGATTTCTTAAAATGCCCAGAAAGTCTTTTGCTCCTCTAATCTCTATGTCTAAAATTTTCTTCTTTAAATCCAGTGCTTAAGGTATGGTTACTAAAATGCATGACAAAAATGTATTTCTTGGGAGGGATGTTTCATTGAGCTATGTTTACCCAACAGGACATCAGAATAACTGATATTACCAAGCACAATTTAGCCATGTCTTTTTCAAGTATTTGTTCAATTACAATGAGGCCCAATCTCACCATCTTACTTAAAATTGTAGCCCATTTCCCTCCCTTTCGATCATCTTTCCTTGCTTTATTTTTAAGGATATAAAAAATTGTGAAAAATATCTTTTATATTTATCCACATATAATTTTAAGTGCTCTCTAAGTTTACATTTATATTATATATACAAGGTTACTTTTTACAATTTCAGGGGCTCCCCAAATTATCTTTGTCATTCTGCCTACAGAAATTCCCCTAACATTTCTTTTAGTGCAGTCAGCTGACAACAGAATTTCTAAGCTTTTGTTTGTATGAAAAAATCTTGATTCCACCTTCAATTCTGAAAGATACTTCCACTGAATACAGAATTCTAGACTGCTAATTGTTTTCTTTCTGCACTGTAAAGATGTTATTCCATTACCTTCTTGCTTGCATTGTTTCTGATGAGAAATCTGCAGTAATTCTTATCTTTGGTCCTCTGTATATAATGTGCTTTTTTTCCTTTGGCTGCTTTTAAAATGTTCTCTTTATGATTGTTATTTAGCAATTTGATTATGGTATAAATTTGTGTGGTTTTATTTGTGTCAATTCTGCTTGTAGATTAAGTGAGCCTCTTGGATACATGGGTATATAGTTTTCATCTAATTTGGAAAATTTTCAGCCATTATTTTAAAAAATATCCCCCCCCCCCCCACTTCTCTTGCTAGGACTGAAACTACACCTGTTAGACTGCTTGCTATTGTTCTAAAGATTACTGAGGTTCTATTAACTTGTATGTCAGTCTTTTTTCTCTCTGTCTTTCTAGAGAGTTTCTGTTGCTATGTCTTCAAGTGCCTTGATATTTTCTTCTGCAGTATATAATCTGATGTTAATGCAATCGATTATTTATTCCTCTTCAGATATTTATATTTAAGTTTCTAGATGTTCCATTTGTTTTTTTATACCTTCAATTTCTTTTAGCATCATGTTCATTTTTTCTTTAAATTATTGAGCATATTGAATATATTTATAACAGTTAATTGTAAAGTCCTTATCTGCCAATGCCATCATCTCTGTCACTTCTGGGCTGTTTCTGTTGACTTATTTTCCTCTTGGTTTTGGATCACATTTTCTGCTTCTTCCATATCTAGTGTATTTTATGTTTATTGCATTTCTTTAAAGTGTATTGGGCTTTCTTCTGGCAGGCTTTCTTTTAAAGTTTGGATTTTAAGCTTTTCTAGATACATCTAAAATAGCCTATGGTATTCCCCATGTATTTATTGAAATCTCTTCACTCTGTCTGGCAGGAATTCAAATGATCCCAGGCTGCATCAGCTCTGGGAATTATTCTGCTTAATACTCTCTGGTAATTGGTTTTGTCCAAGAAGTGTTTTTTTTCCCCCTTCCCTCCCTTCCCCCCAGACCTGGCCTCATGGAATTTAACTGTACTCAGATATGGCACTGAACCAAAGTCTCAAGTGGACCTCTATGCAGGTTTCTGGAGCTCCCCTGTGCAAGCTCTCTCTATTCCAGTATCCTACTCCACAGACTCTAGCTGCTTTGGGCTCCCCAACTGCTAGCATCTGTCTCTGCAGTTTAGCACAACTACCAGGCTGTGTTTGCTTTGCTTTCCCTGCACCCCTGTTTGGAAATTGCCTCTAGGAAGAAAGTCAGGGTGATCACATTTATTCTCCGCCCCCCCAGCTTTTTTCCTGGAACTAGATTCTTCTGCTGTTTTTGGTTAACATCTGAAAACAGTTGTTTCATATATTCTAATTTTCTAGTTTAAGGCATAGGGCAAGTCTGAACACTATTACTCCCTCATGGTTCAAAGAGGAAGTTGCAAACCCACTTTTTCTTGAAGTATCTTTTCTGTGTACTTTTCATGAAAATTCTTATATGAGAAAAGTTGAGCATATTTTCATGTGTTTAAAAGCAATTAATATTTGAAATCTCTATTCATGTCTTTTGTCCATTTCCCTTGGGTTGTAGGTCTTTTTATTCTCAATTTTAGAAGCTCTTTATATTATAGACTTTAGCTTTTTGTCTGAGATATAAATATATACATTTGAAATTTCCACTGTTTATGGTGTGAGAAATGGATCTAATTTTATTATTGTTCATATGGCTATCCAGTTGTACCATCACTATTTAAAAAAATGGAAACTCATCTTTTTTCTACTGACTTGAGATGTTACCTTCATCAAATATTAAATTTCTACTTGTTCTCAAGTCCATATGCAAGTTTTATATTCTACTTCAGCCATTTACCATTTTCTTCATGTGCTATTATAGAAGCTTTATAATGTCTCCATATCTTAGGGTTGGATTTTACACATTGTGCATTCCCCCCCAATCACACCCCACCAGGATTTTCCATGCTATTCTTGTTTATTTATTCTTTCTTATAAACTTTATAATCAGTTTGTATTATCCAGAAAAAACCCGAGACTATATTTATTGAGATCATGTTACATTTATAAGCAGACTTAGAATTGATATATTTTGGTTGAGTCTTCTAATCCAAGAACATGGAATGTTTTCCTGTTTGTTAGATCTCATTTGTGTCCTAAGTATGTTTATATCTTTAGCCATATAGGTTTTATAAAGTTCTTGTTGGATTTTTACCTAGGAATTTTATTTTATTTTTCTATTATAATGAGATCTATTATTGTATGTTCCAACAGGTTACTATTTGTATATGAAGTATTTTTTATTTTATTCCTGCAATTTTATTGGTATTATTTTTAGTATACTTTCATTAATTCTTTTGAAGTTTTCAGATATATAATAATGTCATCTGCACATACAGATGGTTTTGCTTCTTCCTTTCAGATTCTTTTGCCTCTAATTCCATTCTCTTGCCTAATGGCATTTTCTCTTCCCTCCTATACAATATTAAGTACAGTGGGCATCTTCTTGGTGTAGGTTTTAATGGGAATGTATTAGTTTGCTAGGGCTGCCATAACAAAATAGTATTGACTGGGTGACATAAACAACAGAAATTTATTTTGTCACAGTTTTGGAGGCTAGAAATAAAGATCAAGATGTCAGCAGGTTTGATTTCTCCTGAGGCCTCTCTACTTGGCTTGCAGATGGCTGTCCTCTTCCTGTGCCCTCACATGGTTTTCCCTGTGTGTACACATCCCTGGTGTCTCTCTTGGTGTCCAAATTTCCTCATTTTATAAGGACACCAATTGGATGAGGTGTTGGATTAGGGCCCACCCTATTGCCTCATTATAAGTTAATTACCTATTTAATGGCCCTTTTTCCAATACAGTCATTAGGTCTTCAACATATGAATTTGGAGGGGGTGGGGCACAATCCAGCTTATAACAGCAATGAATATTTTTACATTAAGAATGTTTTCAATTCATCTGAAGAATTGTCTATCAATTTCTATTTAATACTTAGACATAATGAATGGGTATTGAATTTGGTAAAATGCTTTTTCATGTGCTCTTGGCCCCACCTCATCACATCCCCTCAGGTATTTCGAATCCTGAAAGTTCCATTTTCTTCCTTGTACCTTCAATATTCTCTTCCTACTACCTCTTTTTCTCAGTGTACAAGCATAAGCACAGCTTCATTACACTAAAAATGTTCCTCCCAATACCCTTTCCCTCTCTTTTTCTTCTATTGTAAAAAATTTAAAACAGTGATGTATACTTACTTACACCTTCCATTTATGTCTACATTCAAGGGCTGGTGTTCATTTTTAGATGTTATGCCATTCCTTGTCCATCTCTCTCTCTTTTTTAATTTTTTTAATTTTTTAATTTTTTATTTTTTTAAAAGATTTTATTTATTTATTTGACAGAGAGAGAGATAACGAGAGCAGGAACACAAGCAGGGGGAGTGGGAGAGGGAGAAGCAGGCTTCCTGCAGAGCAGGGAGCCCGATGTGGGACTCGATCCCAGGACCCTGGGATCATGACCTGAGCCGAAGGCAGACGCTTAATGACTGAGCCACCCAGGCGCCCCCATCTCTCTCTTAATAGCCAGTGCACCTCTGTGCAGATGTACCTGTAAATCAAAATCTGGGTTTTCTATGCGTTTTTGAATAGCTGTCTAATTGTCAAGTCTTTCCTGGGCTAGAGGGAGCTCCTGAGCAGGATCTTTGATTTCTGTCCTTGAACTTTAGGGATGTTGCCACCAGGTGGCAGTAGCTAAAGGGATCATCCAGTCTGAACTGATATTGACGATGTTTAGGCCTTTGTTGATTTTTAAACACCATCTTCTACTTCTTTTTAATGGAAATATAAAAATGTATATAAATATGTATTCAAATATGTATATATATATTTATATATGTATATATATTTACATTTTATATATACACATATACATATATAATTTATTTAATGGAGGAATGTATATACATATACATAGTAAAATAGTGTGTGTGTATACTATATACTATATATATATACTTTTTAAAAATTTTATTTATTTTATTTTTTTTTAAGATTTTATTTATTTGACAGAGAGAGACACAGTGAGGGAGGGAACACAAGCAAGAGGAGTGGGAGAGGGAGAAGCAGGCTTCCCGCTGAGCAGGGAGCCCGATGCGGGGCTCGATCCCAGGACTCTGAGATCATGACCCGAGCCGAAGGCAGACGCCCAACGACTGAGCCTCCCAGGTGCCCCTATATATATATACTTTAAAAAGTAAAATGAAAGCAAGCACTAGAGTTTGTCATGTGATAAATGTTATAACCCTGTCCAATATCCAGATCTATAAGTTGTGTTACTGAATTTTGGTCGTCTTTGAAGAGAGCCAGTGTGAGGATTCCTGCGTAGCACCCACTAAACGGGGGAGGGGACAGGGTAGGCACCTGCCTCCATTGTTCTTGAGATAAGCAGTGCCAGGGTTGAAGTGAAATTGTGCATGGTAGCAGTTAAAGTGTGCTTCATGTATGATCTCAAAGGCCATGATTTCCTTTTCTATAGTATCTAGGAGAGTATTTGAAGGAACCACCTCTTGATTACTACTTAGGCCTCTAATTTATCTACATGTAAAATAAAACTCTTTAAAATATCATCTTATGGCTGGGTGCCTGGCTCGGTTAAGCATATCTGCCTTTAGCTCAAGTCATGATCCCAGGGTCCTGGGATCGAGTTCCGCATCAGGCTCCCTGCTCAGCTGGGAGTCTGGTTCTCCCTCTGCCTGCCGCTCCCCCTGCTTGTGCTCTTTCTCTCTCTCTTTGCCAAATAAATAAATAAAATAAAAAAAATCATCTTATGACCACAATGATACAAAGGATATTTTCCTTCTTCATTTGGAGAGGAGCCTCTGGGAACAGCCTTAACTGGAAATCATGGTCTTTAGCTCAGAATTCCTGCCAGGCTAACAAAAAAAATAAAGGGACTAGTCTCTTCTTTTCCTGGAATAGCAGGGAAAAGCAGGATCTAGGTTCAGGACTGCTCTTTCCTCCATTATCTGAGCATTTTCCCTTCTAGGAGCAGGAGAGAAGGGACTGTAAGACCCAGCTTTGATGTCATCATTGGGACAGTGGCTGCATTCCATGTCTCTTGGTATCCTTCCCAAACTAGAGTCCCACAGTGGAATGTTTTGGATGTGGATTTTGGTTTGGATTTGTCCCCTCCTCTTGTTTGGAGAATTTCTATCTCCAAATCAAGAAAATGTCTAGTTTCCATGCAAAGGAAGAGGAGCGAGGTAGTAATGGCTATCCTTTCTTGTCCCTTTCCACACTTAAGTGTGCTCTTCCCTTTTAAATTCATCTGCAGGCCTGAAGTGTCCACACGTCCTCAGCCCCAGGGCATAGCTCCAGTCCAAGCGGGGCGGTGCTAGACTGTGCGCCAGAATCCAGGACTGACAGCATCTCAGAGAGATTGAGTAGTTGCCCAGGCTACTCATAACTTGGCCTTGAACCAGGTTCAAAGACTGAGACCTGGGAAGACCTCCTCCCTTTGTAGTTGTCAGGCTTAGTATCTTTATTTCAGGTTTTCATTCACTTTATCTCTGTAGGTATCATCTCTGATGGGGGCAGGTCCAAAGTTTCACTACCTACAGATTCCATTTAAAACTGGTCATGGGCGCCTGGGTGGCTCAGATGGTTAAGCGTCTGCCTTCGGCTCAGGTCATGATCCCAGGGTCCTGGGATCGAGTCCCGCATCGGGCTCCCTGCTCCTTGGGAGCCTGCTTCTCCCTCTGCCTCTCTCTCTCTGTCTCTCATGAATAAATAAATAAAATCTTAAAAAAAATAAAAAAATAAAAAATAAATAAAACTGGTCACAAAACAAACAAACAAAAACCTGGTCACTCTCTCTTCTTTCCTTTTCACCCTTCCCCACTTCTTCAGCATTCATTCTCTTTTTAAAAAGATTTATTTATTTTAGAGAGAGAGAGCATGAGAGAGCATGAGCAAGGCGAAGGGCAGAGGGAGAGGAAGAGAATCTTAAGCAGACTCTGCACTGAGTGAGGACCCTGATGTGGGGCTCAGTCCCACGACCCTGAGATCGTGACCTGAGCTGAAATCAAGAGTTGGACACTTAACTGAGTGAGCCACCCAGGCACCCCAGCATTCATGTTCTTCATAAATTCTCTTGGAACTTGAGTGTAGGGTAAACCATCCAATTGAGTGTGCTGTTTTCTACTGGGACTCTGAACGACATTGTCTTAGTTTTCTGGGCAGGCCCTCAATTTCCTTGACCTAGACTCTAACCTTACCTCTTGGCTAGTCTCCTCTGTGGGAACTGTTTTATTTCCCACCAGCCACTGATTGTGGCCCTACTATGTATGAAAAGATCACCAGGACGCAGGAAAATGATTCCTGCCTACCTTCCTGCCTTTGCTTTTCTAGCTCCTGTGCCTTATTCACCCATGGCTAGGACTCTCTATGCTCCCTGCCTCACCAAATACCAGATTTGCTCTGCCCTATGGATCCTGTGCACTAAGTCAGGTCTTATATACTTGCCTGCCCCAGCAGCCCACAGGAAGGACAGGACACAGGGAAGCCAAAGACCTTAAGACTGATAGGTGCACATCTCTCTGCTACCCTCCCCCCACAAAGAGCTCCTCTCCCAAAAGAGCTCCCAAATTGGATTGGGAATTCTTTGGGTTGCTCTTGACTTGAGACACACTTTGTATATTTACCCCAAATTGCACATGGGTTCCCAGAAACAGATCCAAACTCTGACCAGTGGAAAGAAATGGCTAGGCTAAAAGGGAAATAGTCTTTTAAAGAGGTTGTATCTTACGATTTCTCAATTATTTCTTGGGGGTAGTTAAAAATTAAAGGTATGTCTCAGTAGTATCAGTATTGAACTATATTTAGTGGAACTTTTTAAGGGAGTCTTTAAGATGTGGCAAGGAGGGAACCTGCTGCAGGCAGATGATTGCCCCATCTGTGAAAGGGCCATGGCTCTGGCCAAATGCAGATGAATCCTGTGTAACTGGGTGCCTCTTCCTTCTGTGCCCCAGGATGATGAAAAACGGGAGGAATCTTTTCTCTTTGTCCACATTCCCTCCTGACTCAACCCCAAGAGAAAATAGTGCGTCCTGAGTGTTGGGGCTATAGGAGACAGTATTGGTGACGTATGGCCCCACTCCCTTTGCCTTTTCTTTTTAGGACAAGCCTGTCCTCAGGAGTTTCCTCCTCTTCAGAGTGCCTTCCCTTTGCAGGGGAGACTACTATGGCCAATTCTGCTGGTTTGTAAAGTTAGGGGAAGTAGGGATGGAATTAGAGAGTCCTTTTATGGTTTCAGCTCTAAGGTGTTTAGTTTATCTTTTTAAAATACAGCTCTTGTGAGACAAATGACCTACAGACTTCCCCTACCCTTTTCCTGCAAAGATGTTACTCTCTGAAAGAACAATAATCTCTGGAATTTGGCCTGTTTGTACTTTTTTTTTTTTTGGAGGGGGGGGTTACTACACCAACAAAAAGAGCCTGGGAGGGAAAAAACAAGTATAAATACACATTGAGTATTGTGTGGAAGCAAGAAGGAAGGGCTGTTTTTACCCCACTGGAAAGATGGTGGAGGGGCTAATGACCAGTCACAGGATGTGAGAGCTGTTCTCCAGCCTGGAATGCTCTCCTCCCCTCCCTTCCCTTGGGTGCTCCAACTGGCTAGCAGTGATGGTGCATCCTATCAACTTCATCAGTATTTAGGCTGGTCTTTATCTTGTTTTGTGTGGCTCCTGTTTTCTTTCGCAGTTAGTTCACCACTCAGAGTGTGGAGGGGAGGAGGATTAATTATCAGTAGCCACATGTATCGGTCAGAGTTCTCCAGAGAAACAGAATCAACAGAATTTATCTATCTATAGATTTGTTTTAAGGAATTGGCTCATGTGATTGTGGGAACAAACAAGTCCGCAATTTGTAGGGCAGGCTGGCATGCTGGAATTCAGGTAAGAGTTGATGTTGTAGTTTTGAATCTCAAATTCTTGGGTCAGACCAGCAGGCTGGAAACTCAGGCAGGATTCTATGTCTGGAGGCAAAATTCCTTCTCCAGGAAATTTCTTTGCTTTTAAGGCTTTCAACCAATTGGATGAGAACAACCCACATTATGGAGATAACGTGCTTAGAGTCAGATGATCATAAATGTTCATCACATTTACAAAATACATCCATGGCAACTTCTAGACTAGTGTTTGATCAAACAACTAGATACTATAGTCTAGACAAGCTGACATATAAAATCAGCTGTCATAGTCCATCCATTGTCAACTTGGCATCCAAACGTATCTCCTTGAACCGTACTTAATCTCCATATAAAGACAATAACAAAGCCGTACTTCTTCCTAACACGATACAGCCAAACTGACACATAATACCAAGAATCACACCACTCTTAGCTGAAGCTCTCTTATTTTACTCTTCAGTACACTCACTGATTTAGCCCTATCACCCACCTTTCCCTAAATATATTTTCTGTACCTCCATGTCTTTTTTTTATGTTGCTTTCCCTACCTGGAAATACTCCCATCGTCTGCTAGTCACCTTCTACTTATCACTTAGGACTCTGAGCAAAGAGTTCTTAGCACACTGTAAAACTTAATCATGTATAGTAACGATGTTAAGAAGTAGGACATGGTTTCTGAGTGAAGATTGAGTATAAAAGAAATAAAGGTCTGGCCAATTATCTGTCATAAAAATAAAGACACACCACATATTATACACTATAATAATTTAAAACATAAAATCATAAAAGAAATTGTATAAAATAAGAAATGGGATACTCCTCAGCAGACAACAAAGTGTGTGTGCGTGCATGTGTGTCACATAAAAGACTACTACTATAAACAGGGCTCATTTAAAATATAAATGCCTGCTATGCCCCATGTTAGCCTGTGAACAATAATGATGTCATTAGCCTTATCTGAGTTTGAAAATAATTTGGGGGATGTATTAAGTTATTTTGAGAAGGTTCCCAGTAGATTTTGAGCAGATACATGGATAGATACCTAGGTTGCAAGCAAAAGTGGTTAGAGTTGTTTTGCTGACATTAGAGCATGAGTTTATCTTTTTAAAATATAGCTCTTGTGAGACAAATGGCCTACAGATGTCCCCTACCCACTTCCTCAAAGATGTTACTCTCTGAGAGAATAATAATCTCTGGAATCTGGCCTATTTGTACTTTTTCTTTTTGCGGGGGTGGGGTGTACTACACCAATAAAAAGAGCCTGGAAGGGAAAAAAAAACCTTTAAGTACATACTGAGTATTGTGTGGAAGCAAGAGGGGAGGGCTGTTTTCGCCCCACTAGCAAGACGGTGGAGGGGCTAATGACCAGTTACAGGATGTGCGGGCTGTTCTCCAGCCTGGAATGCTCTCTGCCCCCTTCCCTTCCCTTCCCTTGGGTGCTCCAACTGGCTAGCTCCCGTTACAGCCCGTGATGGTTCTTAGCTGCAAGAAGCAATCTGACTCTGGTTAACTTCAGCAGGGAAGAAATTTATTGGAAAGATATGGGGTAATTCACAAAACTGTACAGAACCTAGGGAGCCAAGGTTAGGAAATAATTAGGAACCATGGGAAGCCTGGGGGCTAGAATCACAGTTATGGCCTCAAGTAAGGAATGTGCTGCTTTAAGTCACACTGGGCATTGGCCATTATCACGGGTCCCATTACAAATGTAGCACCGCTGGTTGCGAGAGATTATCATCTTTGTCTTTCCATTATGGACTCAAAATTCTCCTTGCTTCTTCGTACCACTTGCTCTGGAAGCAAATCCTACATGGGGGAATCTGATTGGCTGAGCTCTTTCTGTACCTTTTAGAGATCTGGGGAGCATTGTCTGGCCTTATTAGCTACCACCTGGGGAGAATTCAGTAGTCAAGCCAGGGCAGGTTTCCAGACAGAGAAGGGGGTTCTGGTGCTGGGAAGCCCAATATTGACTACAACCTATCCTTCAGTTCTCTGAATTTCACTTCCTCAGGGAAGCTATTCTTGACCTTGGAAATTCAGTTCAGTTCCCCCATTTAATGCTTTCATCCAACCCTGTACCTTCCCTTGGAGGATTACCACACTTCTAATTCAATCTAATAACATCTAGGGCCTCTTTATGATAAATGTCTGGTGTGAGGTTTTGCAGCTCATAGAGGAGGTGTGAATTCTAGGCCCACACACATGCAAGTGCAGGTGTGGTTCTCAGGGTTCTCTGGGGAGAGGGTTTTCCTTTTCCCCTGCTTCCTCCAGAGCCAAGGCTGAGACCAGCCTGTGTCCTTGACCTCTGTGTGGGGGCAGTTTTTTTCTAGTTCATTCTCTCAAGTCTCACTTCCTTTGAGCATGGGTTTGTGAGTGTGGTGGGAGGTGACATGGCCTCGACTCCCACTCAGCATCATGCCAGGGCCACCAGCTTCATCTCTTGCCCCTCATGTGTGCAAATCCAGGTTCTTGGCCCAAGGACACCCGCAGGTCAACCCTGACTCCAGCTTCATGTACACTGTCAGAGTCCTGCTTTCTTACATTTTTTTTTTCCCCTCACAGCAATTTCCCTTACTTTCCCACAAATTATACCATATAATAAAAGATCGCTTTAATATTGCTTATCCACTATTTTTATGTGTCTCTAGTGATAGGTTTTATTTTCCTGCTTATATAGCCAGAATTATTTATGGTTTCAATAAATATTTTTCAATTTAATGAATGGAGGCTTTATTTATTTTTATTTATTTTTTATTTAAATTCAGTTAGCCAGCGTATAGTATATCATTAGTTTCAGATGTACCGTTCAATAATTCATCAGTTGTGTATAACGTCCAGTGCTCATCACGTCACGTGCCCTCCTGAATGGGTGCTTTAATTATTATTTTAATAAACAGAAATATTTCTCTTTCATGTGCCTCTTGGTCACGCTGTGTACTTGCTGAATCTTCCATAAAAAAGCCATTTTTCCTAAAATAAACTCAGAACATTCAAATTTGGAACTGAGATGGATTCTCAGGGTGGGGAGAGGTGATTGCACCAAGTGACTCAGACCCTGTCCTGGAGATTTCCCTGTCCCTCCTCTCTGCTGTCCACTCACCAGCATGCAGGGCTCAGAGGGTCACTGCTTCTCCTCAACACCAGACAAATAACCACAACCTTGTTGCCCTGTGGTGCCTCTTGAGACAAGGCCAGACGGTTCCATCATGACTGTCCTAGAGGCCAGGGGATGGTAGAAGGGAAATAAGCAGGTAGCGTGTGAACAGAATACATCTTATGAGATATTGTCTAATCATTACCAGCTCCGGGAGTCCCGCAGAGGTGTCCACACCCTAGCTCCTGTGTCGGAGGCCACCCTTCACCCTCACTATGCAGGATCACCTTTGGCCTGTCTACTTCTCAAAGTCCAAACTGAGGACGGGATGCCAGGTTCTCTCTCTTTGTCCACCTAGGCCCCTCTTCTTACAATGTTGGTTTCCTGGATGAGAATCCACTTACCTCTTAGGTGATTAGCACTGGCAGCACCTTTTCTCTATAGGAGAAGAATCCAGTGGGGCACCTTTTGTTCAGGCAGTAAATGAAGGCATCAGAATGTGCACTCAGCTCAGCCTGACACCAAAGCCCATGCAGTTTGTGCTGTCTGATGCTGCTACAAGGTTTGCATTTCTCTGAGCATCTAAGTGATAAGTATCACTTTGAGCCCTGTGGCTTTATACATTAATTTCCAATCTTAACATAAATAAGGACATGGTGTCTTAAAAAAGAGCATGATCTTTTGAGATACGCTGTTGAGATGTGCACTTGTATGTTTGTGCTGCTTCTTACTAACCCCTGAGCTTGAACTAATTATTTCGCTTTTGTTAACCTCAGTTCACTGTAGCTGTAAAATGGAAACACTACCAATATCTTATGTACCAAATTGTGACATCCTGATGCTCTTTCCATTGCTGGGTTTTTAGAATGCTGGCAGCCAGTCTCGCGGACTCATTCCTTGCCCATCCCAACCCAACCTTAAATAAGGAGGTTGAAGAACTTCCTGGTGAAACAGACAAGCCTTATACATACTGATAAAGTGGCTTACATGGACACTTTAGTTAGAGAGTAACTAAAGCAGTGATTCTGAAAGTGCAGTCCCCAAGTTAACAGCATCAGCATCACCTGGGAACTTTTTAGAAATACAGGTTCTCAATCCCGGCCCCAGAGCTAGTAAATCAGAAGCTCTGGGGTACAGCCCTACATGCTGTCTTCCTAAGCCTCCTAGGTCATTCTGATGCAGGCTAAAGTTTGAAACCCACTCTTCTATCAGTAAAGGACATATTTCTTTTTTTTTTTCCTTTAAAAAAACTTTTTTTATTAACATATAATGTATTACTTGTTTCAGGGGTACAGGTCTGTGATTCATCAGTCTTACACAATTCACAGCGCTCACCATAGCACATACCCTCCCCAGTGTCCATCACCCAGCCACCCCATCCCTCCCACCCCCCTCCACTCCAACAACCCTTGTTTGTTTCCTGAGATTAAGAGTCTCTTATGGTTTGTCTCCTTCTCTGGTTTCGTCTTATTTCATTTTCCCCTCCCTTCCCCTATGATCCTCTGTCTTGTTTCTCAAATTCCTCATATCAGTGAGATCACATGATACTAGTCAAGGACATATTTCAGTTACATTGGGGTCTCAGACCACAAGGTCTGGCCATTATGTGGCCAGACAATCATGGTGCCCACTCTCCCTCAGCCACATGAAATTGAAAATATAATTTTAATATTTGAAATGAAGCAAAAATTACCTCTATTCTGAAATTAGTTTTTGGCTTTCTTTTTTTTTTTTTAACTGGGAGACTGTAGAGATGTTTTCTAAAATCTTTCTGGTGTCCTGATTTACTGGTGTCTAAGCACTTGCTTCATCTGCTTGCTTCATTGCTTTCAGCCCAGCCCCAAGTAATGAAACTTGGTCAACGTATGCTTCACACTTGGAGCTGCCTTACTCTAAATTCCGTGCAAAGACAGGAAATGAGGTGGTGGAGACTCCCACTGCATTATGTAGTGGCAGCAACCTACTGGAGGGGAACTCCTGGGCCAGCAACATGAGTGGCAAGAGGAAGCCCAAGGCTATGAACGCGATTCCCCGTTGGCCTCCAGGGCTTCAGAGTGCAAGTGCCCTGCAGCTGTGTGTACAAGCCCCAAGATACTGCTGAGCACTGGGGTAGGGATGGGTGAGGGTGGGGAGGCAGAGACAGGAGGAGGGATCCCAGGACAGGCAGGGTGAGGACAGGACAGCTTCAGCAGGTGGCTCTGAGCAGTTATCTATGCTAGGAGAAGGAGATGCTTCTCTAACTGTCCAGGCCTTGGGTAATTAGAGGGAGGCTTGGCCTTGAGAGAGTCTTTGCTGGAAGAGGATCCAACTTCAGCTGGGCCTGGTGCCAGACTGCTTACCCTGAGTTGCCCCTGAGCTGGTGGAGCTCCACTGCTTTGTGCTAAACCCTCACAAAGGAATTTTCAGCGTGGTGATAGGGAAAGGGAAGCTATGGGCCAGCGACCCTCCATAATTGGTGTGGGATTTGAGCGGAGTTTGCTTAAATGTGTTGAAGGTTCTTACTTTGTGGTTCTGAATGAGAATGGAACCCCAAGACTCTGCTTGGGATTATTACAACAGCATTTTCTTCTCTTTCCAAATGAAGGTTTTAACTCTGGACTGTGGTTCCTATTCAAAAACTGCTGTGCATTTGATGCTAAAGACTATCCTTTCCACACCCTTGTCCTGGACTTTTCACAAGCTGTTTCAACTACATGAGAGCCTTCTATAAAGCTCTGGAATGCATAGCAGGATACAGAAGTGCAAAAGGCATGAACTTTGATAGCTGCAGTCAAAAGACCAGGGACCATAGTATCAGTTTTTTGCTGTGTAACTTTTGAGGAACTGAATACACAAACACATAATGGCCAGACCTTGTGTAAAAATAGAATTCTTCCCCACAACCTCTGCAGCAACCAGCCTGTGAAGCCAAACCACAGCCTCTGCAATAATTAGCCCAGAGTGGTCAGGATTCAGCTGTTGACTGCTTTGCTGATTTTTGCCCTCTGTTCCAACTCCGGACCAGAGAAAGCCAAATATATTCCCCCAACCAATCACAGAGGGAGCCCCGGCTCTAGTTAGCCTGCCTCCAGCTTCCCCATGCCAACATCCTCCAATTAGAGCACCACTGAAGCCTTTCCCCCCTTTCTCACTCCCTGGCCTACTTAGGAGTCTCTCTACCAAAGGTAAGTGACAGTGGCTGGCTCCCTGTTATGGCAAGCTCTGAATAAATAGCCTTTGCTTGTTCTCATTTGGTGGTCTTTGTTTTTTCCACACTTTGGATAACTCACTTAGCCCTATTTTTCTTATCTTATTTTTTTAAGATTTATTTATTTATTTAAAGAGAGAGAGCACATGCACATGTGAGTTGGGGGAGGGGCAGAAGGAGAGGGAGAGAAGCAGACTTCCCACTGAGTATGGAGTCCAATGGGGCTCCATCCCATTACCTCATGGCCCTGAGATCATGACCTGAGCCAAAATCAAGAGTTGGAGCCCCAACTGACTGAGCCACCCAGACGCCCCCTATTTTTGTTTGTAAACAGTATATAAGATGGTCTCACAAGATGGTAAGTATTGATTGCTATTGAGCGTTAAGATGCCATTTAAAAGAAAAACACTTTATTGAGATGTGATTGATATACAAAATGCCATACATATTGAATGTATACAACTTGATGAGCTTGTAGGTAAGTATACATCCATGAAAACAACCATCACCACACTCAATACCATGAACATATGCATCGCCTCCAAAAGTTTCCTTCTGTCTCCTATTTAAAAAAATTTTTTTGTGACAAGAACACAACATAAGATTTACCATCTTAGCAAATTTTTTAAGTATACAATACCATATTGTTAACTACAGGCAAAAAAAAGAAAGAGACCCTTTGAAGTTTAGGCTGAGTATACTTCTCAAAGGACACATGAGAGAGGATGTTCCTTGTGTACACACTCTTTTTATCTCTAATGGTATGAAAAATGAGAAAAGAGCTTATGTACTCACATAGCTTTCCTCTCTTTTTAAGAAAACTCTATGCCACACCCATAACAAGTAGAAAAAACCCCTGAGAAAGCTGAAATTAAAGTTATCTCAAACTTAATATGCTTTCTCATAATAGTCTTCTGCATATAAATTTGAATTCACTCTAAAAAAAAAGATGCTTTGTAAAGTGTAATATGAAGGACAAACTTATCTCAACTGTAGGACTTGCCAGTCAGGGAGAGAAGTAGCTATGGGCAGACACATGGGCAAAGGTCATCTCCCTCCATAACAGCCTTCTTAGACTTGGTGAGAGGTGTTCTGTCCTCAGCCCTTCTCTGGCTGTGCCCCTTCCCACAGGATAAACAGATCTAAGGGGACATGCTCAGCCAGAACCTCTGTACCTCATTTAGGACTTGCTTTCAATGTTGGGATACCAGAATTCCCTGCTCAAATACCCTTGACCTGCTTATAATGCTCTTCCTAAGGTCCATCCCTTAAAAGTAGATCACGCAGCTGGTTGTTCACCCCGAGACCAAAGGAATGACCAGGGGATGGCTGTGTATGGGGGACATAGATGGAGTTTGGATGCGAGGATATCCATAAATGTGTCTGCGTGAAGCCCCTTGCAGAGGGAGCCAGATCTGGTGGTGGGACATGGAGGGAGCATGCTGTGGCTGTGGGCAGGGGGCTGGAGACCAGGCAGAGTCTTCCTTTAATATCACATTCTGGTGCAGAACAGTTAGCATTCTGAGATTTCTAAATTTGAACCTGGCATTTTAGCTTGTTATGAAGGTATATTTGTCAAGGTAGGAAGAAGAAAATATTTAACATTTTGTTAGCTTGATTTTTAACTTCCAAATATTTAGAGAATCTTTCTCCAGGCCCCACGGATATTGAGGGTGGGCCTGCCTGTCTCCCCATTCAGCAGTTCAGTGGCCAGCTCTGAGCCAGGACTCTTGGGGCGTGTTGATTGGTATGCATCTGGGGGTGGGGGGCGGGTGGTGGTGAGTCTAGAAAAAGGAACTTTTATTTCTGTTTCTCTTTTCCCCACTCCCTACTTCCATGCGTCTTATCTCTCTGGGTAACCATTCTAACCTACTTAATGTATATTTTATGTTATTTTTTCTTTCTAAATGTGTTTTTTTTTTCCTGGTTTGTGTGCATGTAATTTTATATACATAAGTAATATGTTGTAGATCTTGTACAGCCCTCGAGCTCTAGGCTCTATCGCTTGTAGCTAATCCTCTGCTTCTAACTGCTGCCAAGTCTCTGCCGCACCCTGTCCTTTTATGTACCCAGTGGTGGGTGTAAAGAGAGAGCTCATTGTTTTAATTTGCACTGCTCTGATTAGTAATTAGTTTAAGCATCTCTTCACATGCTTGGTGGCCCTTTGGGTTTTGTCATGTAAAGTGTTTGTTGTATATACCTTGCCCATTTTTTTCTGTTGATGTTTTTCTTCTTGTTGGTTTGCCCGCGTTTCTAATATAGGCTAGTTAGATATCGTCTTCCATTCTATTTCTATTAACTCCATCCCCTGTGTCCTTTGCTGAACAAATATCCTAATTTTTGATACAATGAAATTCACCAATTTATTTGGCTTTATGGTTTCTCACCTTCAGCTAACAAGTATTTTCCTAGTTTTTTTTCTAACCAGCAGGCCTCTATAGTGGTAGTGATCTTATCTCGGGAGAAAGGTTAGGAAAAAATGGGTAGCCACTTGGGAATGGCTCTTTCAATATCCATTCTACTCTCCTTCTGGTCAGGTTAAAAACTAAAAATTACATACCCAGATGCTCTGGTAGCTGGAGCCCTGGGATGTGAATTAACTGTCATTGGAAAGGTGGTAGGAGGGGGTTCCCATATTTCATTTTGTCTCAGAATCACATGAAGGTTTATTAAAGCACAGATTGTGACTAATTCTATAGGCCCGGAGCCTACAGAGGGCCTGAAAATTTGCATTTCTGACAGGTTTCCAGGTGATGCTCATCCTAGGTTCTGCTATTCATGAGTATGAGAGGCAATTTTCATGGGGGCAGTGGGGATAGGGACAGTAGGACCCCTAGGTCATGTCTACTGTGAAGTCACTCTGGGGGCCACCTCACTCCTTCTCCAGTCACTCAAAAATCTGTATGCAACTAGTTTCCTGTATTAGATTCCTTTCTGCTTAAGAAAACTAGTTATTTCTGTTTCCCATAATAAACCACAGCTTGATACAATAGTATACCAAAAATAGCTATAAATGACAAGAGGATATCCATAAATCCT
Organism: Mirounga leonina; assembly: GCF_011800145.1. NCBI lineage: Eukaryota > Metazoa > Chordata > Mammalia > Carnivora > Phocidae > Mirounga > Mirounga leonina. Next base: position 19,776,766 of record NW_023270387.1, on the reverse strand, counting down.
TTGCCCTATGTCAGGTGCTGAGTCTAAAACCCTTTTATCCTTGATATCATTATAAGCAAGGGGAGCAGGGGGAAATTTGCCCCATGGCCACTGGATTTACTGAGAGTCTGACAGTAGATCTATCAATTATTTAAGCAGGACAAGAGGTTTTGCAGCAATGTGTAATCTAGGGTGACCCATCATCCTGCTTTCTCTGGGACTGAGAGATTTCCCGAGATGTAGGGCTTTCAGTGCTAATGCTGGGAAAGGGCCCATCAAACAGGGTCAAGTTGGTCACTCTGGTGTAATCTTTCCTTAGTCATCTTGAAGAAGTTGTCTACAAAGGGAAAGAGGCTAGGGCAGGTGATAAAAGGTGGGGATATGAGAAATTATTTTTTTGGAGGTATCTAAAACTGGAAAAGCATAATTAGGTCAAGCTTAAGAGGCTGTTCAAAAGGAGTGTCGGCCTAAAGGTGAAGGGATAATGCGTGAGAGCTGACTGTGGGCTCTGAGTTAGATTTGGATCCCAGTGTTGTTTGTTTGCCAGCTATGTGACCTTAGCAAGTTACTGAACCAAGTTTGCATATCTGTGAGATGGGGATAACAATAGTACCTACGTGTTGTGAGGCATTATTGAAATAATGCATATAAAGCATTTAGGGGAGTTGCATGGCTCAGAGTAAGCACCTCAAAATATGTGACTGGCTCTTAGTATTTTTATTGTTACTACGAAATTACACAAGGGATCATGTAGAGGTTCTTGGGCAAGAACAAGTAGAGAGGAGTGAAGAGATGAGAAGAGGTCTGGATGAGCAAGGATCTGTGTCTCACTTCTTGGTGACTTTCACACTCACCTCTCCTTGCCTGTGTACTCCCTGGCACACACACACACACACACACACACAAAAGAATTGGGTTGAGTAATATTTTCTATAGGGAAGGTAATAAAACAATGGATGACTTTCAAACTCAATGCTGAAAGTTTAAAATTTATGTTAAATTACAGTTAAGGTAGCAAATGTTTACCAAAGGGTTCAGGACAGAGAAAATGGATCTCAAGTGAAAGAAAACATGAACTTGAAATAATTTGATTTCAAACAGAAATGGGAGTCCAGAGAGGGAGGGAAGGAAGCGGGAAGAAGGGGAGGAGGCATTCATCCAACCATGTAGTCAAGCGCCTATTTCCCATCACGCTTGGATAAGTATTCAGGGGGCTTCCCTCTGGTATTAAAACAACTTAATTTTAAAATTGAGAAAGAATAACATTTCCTCAAAACACTTTTCTCCTCAGTGTTTTCTGCATGGTGGCCTTTACCTCCTTATTCCTCAAGCTGTAGATCAGGGGGTTCAGCATGGGGATCACTGTGGTGTAGAACACGGAGGCCATGTTCTCCTGGGCCAGGGAACTGACCGTGGAGGGTTTTAAGTACATGAATGCGGTAGATCCATAGAACATCCCCACAGCCACAAGGTGGGAGCTGCAGGTGCTGAAGGCTTTGGACCTGCCCTCTGTGGAGCGGATGCGGAGGATGCTGGAGAGGATGAAGACGTAGGAAACAAGGACTGTTAAACTGGTGACTATGATGTTGAATCCAGCCAAAAAGAAGACTGTCATTTCAATATCATAGGTGCTAGAGCAGGAAAGCTTCATGAGAGGGAGGATGTCACAGAAGTAATGACTGATGAAGAGCTCACAATAGGACAGTTTTAACATGAGGCCAGTCTCTATTGTTGAGCCAATGAGCCCCATGGCATAGACCACAGCCACCAGCAGGGAGCAGACTTGATGACACATGATGACATTGTAGAGCAAAGGGCTGCAGATGGCGACATAGCGGTCATAGGCCATCACTGTCAACATGTAACACTCGGCAATGACAAACACAAGGAAGAAGTAGAGCTGTGACATGCACCCTGCATAGGAGATGGTGTTCTTCTCTGACACAAAATTCACCAACATTTTCGGGGTAATGACAGAGGAGTAGCAGAGATCCACAAGTGACAGATTGCTGAGGAAGTAGTACATGGGGGTGTGAAGCTGAGGATTCAGACAAATCAGTGTGAACATGCCCAGGTTCCCTATCATGGTGACCAAGTAGATCCCAAGGAAGAGGAAGAAAAGGGGGAGCTGGAGCTCTGGCTGATTTGTCAATCCCCTGAGAATGAAGTCGGTCACTGTAGAGTGATTTTCTGCAGCCATTCTCCTGTGTTTGGGAGCCCTGTGGGGATGGAAGAGAAGAGCCCATGAAAGGCTGCATCTTGGACTTTTGGGTGAAGCTAGTTTTGAGCACTTGGGGTCAGCTGGGTGATCCTGGGCTCTTTCCTGATGAATCCTCCCCTCATCTTGCTGTTTGCAGGGAGAAAGACCAGCCTCTGGGTGTTTCCGAGATCATGAGGGTGAGAAGGAAAAGGGAGCAAGATCTGGGATTTTTACCACTTTTATGTTTCTCAAATATCCTACAGCAATGGTTCTTAAAGTGTATTCCCTGGACCAGCAGCGTTAGCATCATGTTAGAGATACAAACTCAGGCCTCACCCAGGACCTACCAAATCAGAAACCCTTGGGGGTGGGGCCAACAATCTGGGTTTAACACTCTCTCCTGTGATGCTGATGCATGCTCAGGTTTGAAAACCTCTATCCTATAGGTAACAAGCAGCATATTTCATATTTTGTACTCGGAGATGTATTTTGCTTCAGAAATAAAATTTCCTTGTCATCCGTGCAATTCCCAAACAGTCTCTGAGTGTGAATGCATAAATACCCATCTCAAATCCACACAGTGTCAGGGTAGTATGGTAGTTACAACTGTATCACTGAGTGACAAGTCAATGTCTCTATCTGAAAGATGAAGATGAGAACAAAAAGCCCCAATAATTAGACAGTAATGGCTGACAGGCAAGATGGGTGCCCTCATGTCAAGGGAGAAAAATAAAATTTTAGTCAGGCCAAATGACCACAGGGAACAAAACCAGTCAGCACAGCCTGAGATGACAAGCTTGCACAAAATTCTGCAACATTTTCAAAAAAAACCCTTCGCAACGCATCCTGTCATGCTCTTCAGTGGCTGCCATATTCTGAAACGGTTACCAGAAATAGCGAGCTGTATATCCTGCTTGCCACTCTGCTCCTGAAACTTGCAGCTTGGGACCTGAGTTTGACCAATGTCCAAAAGGGCACAGAGCCTGCCCTAGACTTTTGCCTATTTAAACCCCGAGCCTGAACTTCCCTGACAGAGCTACTTTGGTTTGTAGCCCCAGGCCATGTCTCCCTGGTTTGCAAACTGCAGGGCAATGAAGCTTTTTCTTGCCTCTGGGGAGTCCTTGTATTCCAAGATGTTTTTTGTTGACAAAGAAATCAGTCCAGGGCCCGATGGCTTACCAGGGGAAATTTACCAAACATTTAAAGAAGAACTAATACCTATTCTTCTGAAGCTGTTTCAAAAAATAGAAATGGAAGGAAAACTTCCAAACTCGTTCTATGAGGCCAGCATTACCTTGATCCCAAAACCAGTGAGATCAAGGCCAGCATTACCTTGATCCCAAAAACAAAGACCCCAGACAACACCCAAAAAGGAGAATTACAGACCAATAGCCCTGATGAACACAGATGCCAAAATTCTCACCAAGATACTAGCCAATAGGATTCAATGGTACATTAAAAGGATTATTTACCATGACCAAGTGGGATTTATTCCTGGGCTGCAAGGGTGGTTCAACATCCACAAATCAATCAGTGTGATACACTACATTAATAAAAGAAAAGACAAGAACCATATGATCCTCTCAATAGATACAGAAAAAACATTTGACTAAATACAGCATCCTTTCCTCATTAAAACTCTCCATAGTATAGGGATAGAGAGAACATACCTCAATATCATAAAAGCCATCTATGAAAAGCCCGCAACGAATATCATTCGCAATGGGGAAAAACTGAGAGCTTTTCTCCTAAGGTCAGAAACATGACAGGGATGCCCACTCTCACCACTGTTGTTCAACACAGTACTAGAAGTCCTAGCCTCAGCAATCAGACAACAAAAAGAAATAAAAGCATCTGAGTAGGCAAAGAAGAAGTCAAACTCTCACTCCTCACAGATGACATGATACTCTATGTGGAAAACCCAAAAGACTCCACCCCAAAATTGCTAGAACTCATACAGGAATTCAGCAAAGTGGCAGGATATAAAATCAATGCACAGAAATCAGTGGCATTTCTATACACTAACAATGAGACAGAAGAAATGGAAATTAAGGAATGAATTCCATTCACAATAGCACCCAAAACCATAAGATACCTAGGAATAAACCTAACCAAAGAGGTAAAGGATCTGTACTCTAAAAACTACAGAACACTTACTAAGATGTTGAGGAAGACACAAAGAAATGGAAAAACATTCCATGCTCATGGACTGGAAGAATAAATATTGTTAAAATGTCTATGCTACCCAGAGCAATCTATACATTCAATGCAATCCCTATCAAAATACCATCGACATTCTTCACAGAGCTGGAACAAATAATCCTAAAATTTGTATGGAACCAGAAAAGAACCCGAATAGCCAGAGGAATGTTGAAAAAGAAAACCAAAGCTGCACAATGCTGGACTTCAAGCTACATTACAAAGCTGTAATCATCAAGACAGTATGGTACTGGCACAAAAACAGACACAGATAAATAGAAAACAATAGAGAACCCAGAATAGAGAACCCGGAACTCAATAGTCAACTATTCTTTGACAAAGCAGGAAAGAATATCTAATGGAAAAAGGACAGTCTCTTCAGCAAATGGTGCTGGGAAAATTGGACAGTCACATGTAAAAGAATGAAACTAGACCATTTTCTTACACCAGACACAAAGATAAACTCAAAATGGATGAAAGACTTAAATGTGAGACAGGAGTCCATTGAAATCCTTGAGGAGAATACCTCTTCAACCTTGGCCGCAGCAACTTCTTGCTAGACACGTCTCCAAAGGCAAGGGAAACAAAAGCAAAAATGAACTTTTGGGACCTCATCAGTATAAAAAGCTTTTGCACAGCAAAGGAAACAGTCAACAAAACTAAAAGGCAACCTATGGAATGGGAGAAGATATTTGCAAATGACATATCAGATAAAGGGCTAGTATCCAAGATCTATAAAGAACTTATCAAACTCAACACCCAAAGAACAAATAATCCAGTCAAGAAATGGGCAGAAGAGATGAATAGACATTTCTTCGGAGAAGACATCCAAATGGCCAACAGACACGTGAAAAAATGCTCCACATCACTTGGCATCAGGGAAATACAAATCAAAACCACAATGAGATATCACCTCACACCAGTTAGAATGGATAAAATTAACAAGACAGGAAACAATGTGTTGGAGAGGATGCGGAGAAAGGGGAACTCTCTTACAGTGTTGGTGGGCATGCAAGCTGGTACAGCCACTTTGGAAAACAGTATGGATGGTCCTCAAGACGTTAAAAATAGAGCTACCCTACAACCCAGCAATTGCATTACTAGGTATTTACCCCAAAGATACAAATGTAGTGATCTGAAGGGTCACCTACACCCCAATGTTTATAGCAGCAATGTCCAGAATAGAAAACCGTGGAAAGAGCTGAGATACCATCGACAGGTGAATGGATAAAGAAGATGTGATAAATAAATAAATAAATAAATAAATAAATAAATAAATAAATAAATAATGGAATATTACTCAGCCATCAGAAAGGATGAATACTTAACATTTACATCAATGTGGATGGAACTGGAGGGTATTATGCTGAGTGAAATAAGTCAATCAGAGAAAAACAAGTATCATGTGGTTTCACTCATATGTGGACTATAAGGAATAGTGCAGAGGATCATAGGGGAAGGGAGGGAAAACTGGATGGGAAGTCATCAGAGAGGGAGAAAAACCATGAGAGACTCTTAACTATAGGAAACAAACTGAGGGTTGCTGGAGGGGAGGTGGGTGGGGGCCTGGGGTAATTGGGTGGTGAGCATTAAGGAGGGCATGTGATGTGATGAACACTACATCTGAAACTAATGATGTACTATATGTTGGCTAATTGAATTTAAATAAAAAAAAGAAATCAGTAATATCAATTTCAAAGGTGGTTGTAAAAATAACATGGGATAATGCATATTTAGAAATAGTTTTTCAAGCACTCAATTCCCATAAAAGTGAGTTGTCATTAGGAATTTGGTCTGGAATTTGTTCTTAGTTTTTCACTGGACTTGAGGCTCTAAGACAGTGGTTCTCAACATTGACTGTATACCGTAATCACCCGGAGCATTTGTAAGTATTGATGCCTGGGCTCCACCCATAGAGGTTCAGATTTAATTGATCTGTGGTGCAGCGTGGGCACTGGCACATAATATAGTACAGAGTAAGTGCCCAAAGGCCATTATTGTTATGATGATGATTTTCAAATTGTAACATGAAGCCAGGCTCCACGATCTCCCTAATGACAAGGTACTCAAATTGTCAACATGTCCCTAAGAAGCATGGATCATCCTTGCTGGACCTGATACTTACAGACATCCCATCTCTAAGATATAGTGCTTAGGCTAAAAACCTTAAGTTCTCACTCTTTTTATTGCTTCCTCATATAATTACTAACTTTTATATAATGCCCTCAAAGGTCAATCTCTAACTCCTAAAATTTTGGGTATGAGGAGAAATGTGTTCTGACTAGGATTTTTATTTCCATTTTCCTATTAAGAAAACAGAAGTGCCAGGGGCACCTGGGTGGCTCAGTTGGTTAAGCGACTGCCTTCGGCTCAGGTCATGATCCTGGAGTCCCGGGATCGAGTCCCACATCGGGTTCCCTGCTCAGCAGGGGATCTGCTGCTCCCTCTGCCCTCTTCCCTCTCGTGCTCGCTCTCTCTCATTCTCTCTCTCAAATAAATAAATAAAATCTTAAAAAAAGAAGTGCCAGATCCTCAGTGACTTGCTTGAAGCATACTAATGATCAGTGACTTAGAACTCAAACCCTTCTCACCTGATCATGAGCTCATTTCTGCACACCCAAGTGTGCAGCCTTGTATATCCGCACACCTACAGCTCTAAGCGATGTGGTGGTTGAAAGTGCTTTACGCTTGATGTCTTAGCTTGTGCACAGCAATGAGAAAAGAGGAATGTTACATTATTTTTTTTCATCCTCTAGTAAATTGGAGCTCTAAACATTACCCCAAATCATATAGTTAGTAGAGGCAAAACTAGGCTATAACCCAGGACTTCTGACTATCATCTGTTTTGTTTCCATTAAACTGTATTGTTTTGCTGTAGCTTATCTTTGGGTAGCACTTTATTATTATTTAGTAAACTTAATTTATTGAATTTTTGGAGATGCAGGATGGATTTCATTGCTAACTTCAGGGGCATTTAAGAAATTACAAAGGCAGGGATGCCTGGGTGGCTCAGTTGGTTAAGCCTCTGCCTTAGGCTCAGGTCATGATCCCAGAGGTGTAGGATAGAGCCCCATGTCGGGCTCCCTGCTGAGTGTGGTGTCTGCTTGGGATTCTCAATCTCTCTCTCTCTCCTTCTGCCCCTCCCCCTAAAATAAATGAATCTTAAAAAAAATACAAATGAGCAAAAGTAAAAACACCATTTCCCCGCGATCTGGAGACTAGTAGTGGCAGTGACTATATTTCTAGATTTTTTCTATCATCTATCTATCTATCTATCTATCTATCTATCTATCTATCTATCTATCTATCTATCTATCTATCATCTATCTATCTATCTTACATGTGTATAAATATATATGCATTTAAAAAAAAACATTTTGTAACCTGCTTTTTAAAAGTACTTTATAATACATTGTCTCATTTGATTCCTATAATAATAATAACTCTGGCACTAACTGTATTTCCTTTTCTTAGATATAACAGTTTTTAAATCCTTAGGATGTGGTGTGAAGATAAGAAAATCTGCATTGCATTGTAAACTTCATATGTTAAGTTATTGGTGGTATGGCATTTAATTTCACAATAACTCGTCTCAGAAGTAGCTAACTTTTTTTCCATTTATTAGAGGAGAAAACAAATTTCTTCTGGATAACAATAGGTTAAAAAATCTTACATATCCCCTGTACCCAATTTTCACCTCTTAATAAGAAACAGAAAAACCACCTTGAATATACCATTACCAGAAATCAAAGTGCTTTACAAAGCAGTGCAGGGTAAACACCACTCAGTGTGGTGCAGATGGCGAAAATCCTAGACAGCAATAAGTTAATTTTTTACTTCTATAATCATCTAATGGTATAAAATAGGCAAACATGATCTGTGTATTTGATATCAGTTACTGCAATGATTACCTCTAGCTTTACCAGACCATCAGAGGCTTGGGATTGCTGATGATGAGAACACAGCACACAAAGAAAAGATGCTTAGAGATGAAGATAGACAAATGTTAGAAATAAAGACTGCATTAGAAATAGGAGTTCATGGAAGAAATATTCTTCTCATACAGTTGCTTTAAATCCATAATTGAATACCTGTGGTGAGAAAAAAACAACACGGTCTCTTGGAAATTTTAGGGGATGCCTTGATTCTAGTAGTCAGGAAATAAACAGCAAGAAAGGAGAGAACCATACAGATTTGTATGTAGTCCTAAATGTATTCTGAGGGGCCAGCACAGTTATGAAAAATGGGGTCACTGAGACTGGGAGACTGGAGGTCTGTTTATATAACACACAGGCAGAACCTCCTGGGATGCAGTCACTTCGGAGCCCGGAGTCTGTGCTGAAGGAGCAATTAGAGTCTTGGTGTCCTCCTCTGCTGTGAAGCATGGTTTGTCTCCCAGGTGTGTTAATTTTCCTTTTATCTTCAGCTTGGGAAACTTAAGAGTCTTATGCCAGCCTTCAAATATCTGATAGCCAACAACCCGTCATCCTCACCACCGCCACCATTTGTTACTACAATCCACATCATCGGTTACTACTATTATGGCTACTACTCAATGTTATTCTTCAGTAGGCATAATCAATTAGGCTGAAACTGTTTATTTTAAATGTTTCTGAAACAAATGAAAATACTTTACTAAAACAAACCAGAACTTCAGTAGAGGGATGTTAAGTTTATAAGGAACACTGAACTTGTTACCCTGTACCTGTAGATGGCCACTGTGGAATGGCGGGAGGTTGAGGGATGTAAGAGGATGTAAGAGGTAGAATTATAAGAACTCTTCATGCATATTCTTATTCACAAAGGGAAAATGTTCATAAGAAAATTTACTTTTAGAGATTATATTCAGCGATATCTTACTCATGAAAATGTTGCTAATGACTTTTATTTTTATTTATTTTTTTAAGATTTTATTTATTTATTTGTCTGAGAGAGAGAGAGAGCACACAAGCAAGGGGAGGGAGAAGCAGACTCTGGACCCTGGGATTATGACCTGAGGGAGGGCAGACGCTTAACTGACTGAGCCACCCAGGCATCCCGCTAATGATTTTTAGACTTTTTATTTTGAGATAGTTACAGAGTCAGGTGCAGTTGAAAGAAATAGTGGGGAGAGATCCTGTGTACCCTTCATACAGTTTTCCTCAATGGTAACATTTGCATAATTATACTGCAACATCACAATACCACACACCCATGCTGCCATATACAACCTGTGGATTTCATTCAGATTTCCCCCGTTTTACTTGTACTCATTTGTGTGTGTGTGTGTACATTTAGTTCAATGCAATTTTATCTCATGCATAGGCTCATTATCCACCCACAGTTCAGATAAAAACACTTATATGTCTTCATATTCTGATTTTCAAAATAATGGTTTGGTTTCTTATTATCCTCCAAAGGTGACCAGTTATTTTTCTTTAGAATCATTATACTCTCATCACTTTAAACATATTTTATGTGTCATTACAATTATTATCCTTTTGTTGCTCAAATTTTCTATCTTTGGCCTGTGGAATTCTCTTCAGTTTGTCTCTTGAGTCTTTGACAGGAGTGCTCCTAGTCTCTAATACTAATTTTTATCTGTTACGACAAGATGTTCTGAGCTCATCTCATATATTTCATTCTTCAGATCAGGAATCGATCATTTCTCCAGGAAATATGCTTTATTTTAGTAGTGAAATGGAATTTCAAGACAGTAAATAGGTGCTAGAGAGGCTCATTGCTTCTGGGTTGGTTATTGTTTCTAGGTCTTTTCAGAAAGAACCAGGAAGTTTCGGGCTACATGGTTCTCAAAGGATCTCTTATTAAAAAAGACCAATAATTTCACTGGGATATGTTTTGATACTTATTTTGGGGCAATTTTCTTAGGTGTGATGATTCTTTTCAATATGTCACTTCAAAAAAATTTTTTTGACACTAGGAAAAGATCCATGAATTATAGTCTTTATTATCTATTCTGCCCTTTGCTTTGGTTTTCTCCTTTGTAGCTCCTACTCTATGTGGAGTAGATTTTCTTTGTCTGGTGTCTGTATTTGTTGCTTTCCCATAAACCCTCTTCATTTCTTTTCTCTCTCTTATTTCTTACCCCGCTTTTCACCTTCTATTTCTCCTAAGGTATTATCTGTTGTGTTTATTAGCTCTTCTGCTACTTCTAATTCAGTCATATTTCTAAATTATTTTTTCTTTTATTTCTAATAATTTCTTGGGTTCTCTTGCCCAATTTGTAAGTTTTTCTAATTCTGACTTTTGTTGTTCTCTCATACCTTGTAACATTTTCATGTATTTTAGTTCATTTTGAAATAATGTAATAGTATGCATTTATTTGTAGTCATGGGCAATGGAATGAGTTGTGTTCCCCCCAACCCCCAAATTCATATGTTGAAGGCTTAACACTCAATGTGACTGTATTTTGAGACAGAACCTATATAAGGAGGTGATAAAGGTTACATTAGGCCACATAAGGGGGGGGGTGTCCTAATCTGATAGGGCTGGTGCCATTCGTAAGACAAGGAAGAGCTCACTCTCTCCCCAATGTGAGGAAATACTGGAAAGGCAGCCACCTGTAAACCAGGAAGAGTCCTCACGAGACATCACCTATGTAGGAACTCTGAATTCCAGAACTATGAGAAAATATACTTCTGTTGCTTAAGTGACCCATTCTGTGGTATTTTGTTATGGTATCCTAAGCAGACTAATGCAATATGTCTTTGTGGTTTGCTCCACATTTTCTGTCAGAAAATTTTTCTTTTTACTTATAATTTTATATGGAATTTCTTTTTGATTCTTTTCTAGTATTCGTTTTTATATCAAATTAGTTTTTTTTCTGACTACATACCTGTAGAACTCCCTATTCTGTTGCTTTTGTGAGGTGTTAAAAAATATGATGACTTTACTGTCTGAGATCTCCTGGCTCTGTCCCCTTTCTACATTTATCTGGACCTTTTCTTTCTTTTGTCTCTATCTGCCTTGTTCTGTTTAGTTTGGGTTTTATTCCTACTCTTGTAGGGAGATTTGGTTGCTTTATGTTGAGAGTTCATAGTCTGAAAACTGTAGTTCCTTCAGATCTTAGTATGGAGTAATTTAAATTCACACACTATTGGAGAATGCAAAATCCCTTCCAGTTTTAGGTGCTATTTTCAAATTGGCCTTTTGAGAGTTACTTGGAATACCGATTAGTTGTTTTGGAGTTTCAGGTTTGCCAGATGTCCTGTTGCTTCCTTCTGTTTCTTCCTGCACAGATGCTGATACTAAGCAGATTTTAAGCTCTTGGTGGTTTGTGCCCATCTGCTTGTGTTTGGAGGTAAAGGGGATAACATATCACTTATTTTTGTCATAGATGTTGTTAATGGGATTATGCTTGCTATTTAGTTATGCTTTTTTTTAATGGGGGTATCCAGGAAGACTATAAAACCATGACCCAATCTCCCTCAAATCCTCTAAGATTTTCTCCATGCTATTTCATTATTTATATTAAGAAGACTAATCATTTGAAGAATATTTACACAAGTAGGACATATTTGTTGAATGTACCTTTCAGAAAAATATAATCTTGGTATATGTCAAAGATGACATATTCAATAGGAACATTCATAGAAAATACATTCTCTAGTATTCTGAACATGCTGCAAGTATTCTTGAACAGGAAGCATTAAGAATATTGGTACTTAACATTGAATGAGTGCTTACTATATTCCAGGCATATATTCTTATGAATATATTCTTTTGTTTCTCTTGGTCTTTCCCTCTCTCTTCCTTCCAGGCTTTGGAACTCCATGAAAGGCCAGCTAAGTGAAGTTAAATAGTTATGATTTATGGTTTTGGCCATGACAAATAACTTACATTGGGCTTGCCATCTTACCAAAAGCAATTAAAAAACTAGACAAAATATGTAAAATAATTGTTTTAAAGTAATACAGTAACAGTAGGGGATTTTATCACCCCATTGACATCAATGGATAGATCATCCGTAGAAAATAAAAAAGGAAATATTGGCTTTGAATGACATATGAGACTAGATGGACCTAACAGATTTATACAGAACATTCTACTCCTAAACAGCAGAATACACATTCTTTTCAAATCCACATGGAATATTCTTCAGGATAGATCACATGTTAGGGCACAAAACAAGTCTCAATATATTCAAAAAGATTGAAATCATATCACATATCTTTTCTGACCATAATGGTATAAAACTAGAAACTGATCACAAGAAAAAATCTGGAAAGAACAAAACTACATGAAGGCTAAACAACACGATACCACTGAATGGGTCAACCAAGAAACCAATGAGGAAATAAAAAAATACTTGGAGAAAAACAAAAATGAAAACACAACATTCCAAAATCTTTGGGATGTAGCAAAAGTGGTTTTAAGACGCATTTATAGCAATTCAGGCCCTTGTTTCTTTAAAACAAGAAAAATCTCAAATACACAACCCAACTTACACCTAAAGGAGCTAGAAAAAGAACAAACAAAGCCCCAAACCAGGAGAAGGGAAGAATTAATAAAGATTAGAGTAGAAATAAATAAAAAAACAATAGAATAGATAAATGAAAACAGGAGCAGTTTCTTTGAAAAGATCAACAAAATTGATAAACCTTTAACCATAGTCAGCAAGAAAAAGAGAGGACTCAAATAAATAAAATTAGAAATGAGGGAAAAGAAATAACAACTGACACCACAGACATACAAAAGATTATAAGAGGTAATTACGAAAAAGTACCTGCCAACAAATTGGACAACCTAGAAGAAATGGATAATTTCTGGAAATATACAACAGTCCAAAACAGAATCAGAAGGAAATAGAAAATTTGAACAGACTGATTACTAGCAATAAATATTGAATCAGAAATTAAAAAAAAAAAACTTATGATATACAAAATCCAGGGCCAGATGGCTTCACAGGTGAATTCTACCAGACATTTAAAGAATATTTTATACCTGTTCTTCTTAAACTATTCCAAAAAGTAGAAAAGTAAGGAAAGCTTCCAAATTCATTCTATGAGGCCATCATTACCCTGATACCAAAACAGATATACTACAAAAAAGAGAGAACTATAGGCCAGTATCTCTGATGAACAAGGATCCAAAAATTTTAAACAAAATACTAGCAAACCAAATCCAACAATACATTTAAAAAAAATCATTCACCACAATCAAATGGGATTTATTTTAGGAATGCAAGGGGTGGTTCAATATTAATAAATCAGGCAAGGTAGTACATCACATCAATAAGAGAAAGGATAAAAATGATATGATCATTTCATCTATTATTTTAAAAAGTCTTCTTTCCCCCAATTCTCACTCAACTCACCTTTTGAACCTCTAATTACACATATGTTGGACCATTTAGCATTGTTCTAAAGATTTTGGTTCCTATATTCCTCTTTATTATTATTTTTTTCTATATGTATTTTAGTATGGATTATTTCTGTTGATCTGTTTTGCTTTCAATATCCTTTCTTTGGTTGTGTCCAGTCTGCTATTAAACCAACCTAATGAATTCTTTATTTCTAATATTTTCAGTTTTAAGGTTTTTTTTGAAATTTTCCTTTTTTTATTGTTTTTATAAATCTGTTGGGATTTTCTATCTGTTAGTCAATTTGGTATTTCTTTTGTCTAAATTTCCATAAATAATTATAGTAGTTAAAGTCTTTGTCCACTAATTGCAACATTAAAGTCACATGTGGATCTGCTTTTACTAACCATTTTTACATCTTGATAATGGGTCATATTTTTTGCTTCTTTGTATTTCTAGTAATTTTTTATTTTATGATGCTGGAATTGTAAATATATTATAGAGACAGTGGATTATGTTGTTCTTCTCTACAGATTGTTGCATTTTGTTCTGGGATGCAGTTAATTTACTAGCAGATCACCTTGATCCTGCTGAGACCTGGATTTAGCCTTTGTTATGATGGGTCTAGTTCCATTTTGTCCTTAGTCTGATGGCTTAGTTCTCACTCTTAGGGTATAGATTTCAGGGGTCTCATTTTTTTTTTTTCAGGGGTCTCATCTTAATGTCTGGTTTGTTCATCAAAACTTCTCCACTCTCACTAGGCCAGAAGTCTAATAGCTCCCCAGTACTGTGCATCCTCTGTGACCTCTATTCAGTTCCTAGACTCCAAACAGCTGTTGTGTTCTAGACATCTGGAGTCTTGCCATGCACAGACAAAATTTAGAATTCAGCTATTAACTCAAAGGAGTTCTTGATGCGCATGCCTGAGGGTTCTTTTCTTTGGCTTTTTCCTCTCCATGCCTTGCCCCACAGATTCCAGCTGTCCTGGCATCCATGAACACTGATCTTTTGTATTCCAGCTCAGCAGGAGGGCTTATAGGCCCACGGACTAGGAGAAACTGGAAGCCTGGAGACCTAAATTCAATCTGTGACCTTGGGCAGATGGCTTTACTTCTCGGGATCTCCTTAGTGTCTTTGTATGTAAGATGGGGGTAAATATTAGTTCTGTGGATCCGAAAGTTGATGAGATTGTAATCACTTGGGAAAATTAAAAAAATACAGCTACTGTACTCATACCCATACAGATTCTGATACAGAAGGTTTGGGTGGGGAGCCCAGAATTTCTTTTTAATAAACACTCTAAGTAATTGTGTTGCTCAGCCAGGTTTGGGAAATACTGGATTTGATAATTTCCCAAGTCTTTTCAGGTCTAAAATTCTGTTAGTGTGTGGGCTTGATATTAAAGTAACTATAGCTCTGAGAGATCAAGTCATAGGATAGACATTTTGTCAAGGCAGAAGCTGGTATGAAGAGAAAAAACAAGAAAAAGACAAAAGCAACAGAAGAGGAAGAACAAATTTGGATGTGTCCCTACACTGAGAATCTGATCCACTAGGATTCAATTTGAGAGCACCAAGAAGCTAGAAAGCCAGTAGAGAATAGTGGTCCAAGAAAAATGGGTGGAAGGCAGGGACAGTCAAAGGGAGTTCTGACCAGTTAGTAATTTAGAAAAAGGCTGTTCTTGGCAGAGGTTGGGAACATTTACCTGATAGATATTGTACCATTAAACTTATACTCCATGGGAAGAGAGGGTTAGGGGATCAGAGAAGTCTACCTTCTTTTTTGAGCTAGATGTAGTGCAATTATTCCTAGAATGAATTGGGATATGAATAGATTATTGAATATCCTACCCTAATTTATGATAACCCTTTGTGTTAATCTTTCCTTATTCTTGCCACTTCTTTTTATTAAAGTTATTGCATAACTTTATTGCATATTGCATAAAGTAACAAATAAGTTACTTTACAAGAGTTTGCCAGATCCAAGAAGGCAAGGACCCTAGCTTTATGGATTTTCAGTAACTTTCATCAGGAGGAAGCTTAGTCTAGTGGTTACAAAATAGAGGCCTGGAGTCAGACAGACCTAGGCATGTGGGCTCTGAAACAAATTGTCTGTGAGCAACTTATGTTTAAAATGAGTATTATTATTGTGAGGAATTAATAAGGATATATTTATATAGTGTTTTGGATTCTTGGCAGCCAGAAGTCAGTAGAAGGGTTCTGTGTCAGGTACATTACTATGTATTCAAGAAATAGTAATGATGATAATTTTTTTCACAATGATTTTTCTTTTAATAGTACTGGATAAATATTTGTTAAAGTAATTGTCTTTATGAGCCAAATCAAGCAATATCAAGGGTATAAACAAACATTTCTTATTCCTTTGGGAAAGTAATCTCTGATGAAATGTTTTCAGGGAATCTCTGTCTTAATTATCAGGCCACTGAGATCTGTAATCCTAATAAAACTCCTTATTCTCCTGTTGTCCTCTGGTCAGGAAAAGGCACTGTCTCTTTCCTTATAGCTAGAGGGGCTTTTGGGCAAATTAACAACTGGAAATCATGTTCTTCAGTGCAGAAAGGCCTGAAAGATAACTTAAGAGTTTCTGATCCTTTGCACCAGACTGAGAGGAGAGAGTTCTTAGCTCAACCTATCATTTTCTTTCTTTTTTTTTAAGATTTTTTTAAAATTTACTTGAGAGAGAGAATGAGAGAGAGAGAGAGAGACCACATGAGAGGGGGGAGGGTCAGAGGGAGACACAGACTCCCTGGTGAGCAGGGAGCCTGATGCGGGACTCAATCCAGGGACTCCAGGATCATGACCTGAGCCGAAGGCAGTCGCTTAACCAACTGAGCCACCCAGGCGCCCTCAACCTATCATTTTCTATTCATTATGGTAATTTTTGGGTTCCAGAACAATGTGGTCAAGAAACAGTAGAGAATAATAGCTTTATAGATCTGAACTAAAGGAAGGTGAGTATGTTCCTAACCCTGGTGAGTCAGGTAACCTAGTGGTTATGAGTCAAATGTGAAAGACTGCCAAAGTTTACCTTCAGGCTGCACCTCAGTATTTTGGGGACTTCCACTAGGTACCTAACTCCTTTGTCTCATGTGCAAATTGGGATAATAATATTGTGACATAGCTTTTAGTACATAGCCTCTCATAGGAACACCTTAAATAAGTGTTAGCTTTAAAAAATGATCATTAAACCACTTGATCTAGGGGAGACTGGAAAAATGTGGCCTCACCTTCTTGGTTGACAGCAGTGGCCCAGTTGTGGGGGTTCTGAGAAGTCACAGTGTCTTCTCACAGGACCCTCTTCAGGGAAGAGGCTTAGGTGTCAGCAATGGAAGCATAGGCAGGAGAGAGAAGGACAGAAAATGGACTAATTTAAATATCTAAAAAACATCTATATGGATATGAATAAATTACTGCTTTCTCTCTGGAGGCAAAGTTTAGACTCTAACTGTTCTCTCTGGAAGTTAAAGTCACTTGAGGTATAAGACAGATCCATTGCAAACAGTAAAAACCTTCCTAACATACTAATGTTCAAATCTCTCTCTGTGG
Source organism: Mirounga leonina (assembly GCF_011800145.1). Classification (NCBI taxonomy): domain Eukaryota; kingdom Metazoa; phylum Chordata; class Mammalia; order Carnivora; family Phocidae; genus Mirounga; species Mirounga leonina. The sequence continues at coordinate 19,759,521 of NW_023270387.1, read as the reverse complement.
ATTCCATTCTCCAAAGTGGGGGATGGATACTGAGAGAGTGGTGGTGTTTCTTTCTAACTGGTTCTCTTTTCTTTTCCCCAGACTGCCCTTCCTCCACCCATCCCCAAGAGGAAAATGGCAGCTAAGAACTTTTCTGTGACAGAGTTTATCCTTGCAGGCTTAACAGACCAGCCGGGACTCCAGATCCCTCTCTTCTCCCTGTTTCTAGGTTTCTACATGGTCACTCTGCTGAGGAATCTGGGACTGATAACCCTGATTGGGTTGAATTCTCGCCTACACACCCCCATGTACTTTTTCCTCTTCAACCTCTCCTTGATAGATTTGTTACTCCACGACCATCACCCCCAAAATGCTGAAGAATTTTGTCTCAAAGAAGAACATCATCTTGCACGCAGAGTGTATGACTCCACTCTTTTTCTTCTGCTTCTTCGTCATTTCTGAGTCCTTCCTCCTGTCAGCCATGGCATATGACTGCTATGTTGCCATCTGTAAACCACTGGTGTACACTGTCACCATGTCTCCTCAGGTCTGTTTATTCCTTTTGTTGGGGGTCTATGTGATGGGATTTTCAGGGACCATGGTCCACATGGGAAGCATAGCAAGTCTGACTTTCTGTGCTGACAATTTTGTCAATCATTCATGTGTGACATCCTTCCTCTCCTTGAGCTCTCCTGCAACAGCACTTATGTGCACGAGCTGGTGGTCTTTGTCCGTGTGGCCATTGACATTGGAATGCCCATTGTCACCATCTTCATCTCTTATGCTCTGATTCTCTCCAGCATTCTCCACATTCACTCCACTGAGTCCAGGTCCAAAGCTTTCAGTATGTGCAGCTCTCACATAATTGTGGTATCTCTTTTCTTTGGTTCTGGGGATTTCATGTATCTCAAACCACCTTCCATTTTGCCCCTTAGCCAAGGGAAAGTGTCCTCTCTGTTCTATACCATTGTAGTGCCCATGTTAAACCCACTGACCTATAGTTTGAGGAACAAGGATGTCAAAGTTACCTTGAGGAAAACCTTGGAAAGAAAAATTTTTGAGAGTGTAGTATATAGAGAAGGAGATACAGTGCTTTGTTAGTGTGTGTGTGTTTTAAATGAGGGATCCAAGTTCCAGTTTTTTTTTCCTCTTCTGTAAAGAAAGAGAATTTTAAGTCTTTATGTTTGGATGAATGCTTAATGCATATCTATTTTCTTTGTCCCTTGACCTACCTTGACTATTCCAAGACTGTCTTATGCATTTTTTCTATAATCACAAATCATTTAATCTTGTATGGGGCTTATAAACCATTTTATCTAACCTTCTCATTTAATAGACATTGGAAACTTAGAAATATTATGTATGTTTTCCAGGGCCTTACACCTAACTGGTTCCACAAGGGGGACTAGAATCCAGACCCTTGAGAATTCTAATCTACATTGTTTTCCTTTCTACCACATTTACTTGCTTTATTGCTGCCCTTGCAGATTTCATTTTGAAAGTATGATATTTTAGCATTTTACTATCTGATTCTATATATAGTAATTTAATGTAACTTCTCAATAAATAACTTTAAAAAAATAACTTTTTAATATTACATTTTTTTTCTTTTTTAAAGTTTTTATTTTAATTCCCGTTAGTTAATAGACAGTGTTATACTAGTTTCAGGTGTACAATATAGTGAATCAACAGTTCCATACATCACCCTGTGTTCATCACAATAAGTGCACTCCTTAATCCCATCACCTATTTCACCCATTCCCCCACACTTCCTTCTGGTAACCATCAGTTTGTTTTGTACAGTTAAGAGTTTGTTTCTTGCTTTGTCTCTCTCTCTCTTATTTTTTTCCCTTTGCTTGTTCATTTTGTTTCTTAAATTCCGCATATGAGTGAAATCATATGGTATTTATGTTTCTCTGACTGACTTATCTTGCTTAGCATAATACTCTCTAGCTCCATCCATGTCATTGCAAATGGGAAGATTTCATTCTTTTTTGTGGCTGAATAGTATTCCACTGTATATATATACCACATCTTCTTTATCCATTCATTAATCAATAGACACCTGGACTGCTTCCATGTCTTGGTTATTGTAAATAATGCTGCTATAAACATACAGGGTACATGTATCCCTTTGAATTAGTGTTGTATTCTTTTGGTAAATACCCAGTAGTGCAGTTGCTAGATCATAAGGTAGTTCTATTTTAACTTTTTGAGGAAACTCCATACTGTTTTCCAGAGTGGCTGCACCAGTTTGCATTCTCACCAACAGTGTAAGAGGGTTCCACTTTCTTTGCATCCTTGCTAACACCTTTTGTTCCTTGTGTTGTTGATTTTAACCATTCTGGCAGGTAGTTTTGATTTGCATTTCCCTGAGGATACGTGATGATGAGCATCCTTTCATGGGTCTGTTGGCCATCTTGATGTCTTCTTTGGAAAATATCTGTTCATGTCTTTTGCCCATTTTTAAATTGGATTATTTGTTTTCTGGGTGTTGAATTTGATAAGTTCTTTATATATTTTGGATACTAACCATTTACCAGATATGTCATTTGCAAATATCTTCTCCTATTCTGTTGGTTGCCTTTTAGTTTTGCTGGTTATTTCTTTCACTGTGCAAAAGCTTTTTATTTTGAGGTGGTCCCAGTAGTTTATTTTTGCTTTTGTTTCCCTTGCCTTAGGAGACATATTTAAAAGATTTTTTTTTTAAGATTTTATTTATTTATTTGAGACAGAGAGAATGAGAGAGACAGAGAGCACATGAGAGGGGGAAGGGTCAGAGGGAGAAGCAGGCTCCCTGCCGAGCAGGGAGCCCGATGCGGGACTGGATCCTGGGACTCCAGGATCATGACCTGAGCCGAAGGCAGTCGCTTAACCAACTGAGCCACCCAGGCGCCCAGGAGACATATTTAGAAAGAAGTTGCTATGGCTGATGTGAAAGAAGTTACTGCCTGTGTTCTCTTCTAAGATTTTTTTTCTTTTCTTTTTTATTATGTTATGTTAATCACCATACATTACATCATTAGTTTTAGATGTAGTGTTCCATGATAAATTGTTTGCGTATAACACCCAGTGCTCCATGCAGTACATGCCCTCTTTAATACCCATCACCAAGCTAACCCATCCCCCCCTGCTTCTAGAACCCTCAGTTTGTTTCTCAGAGTCCATAGTCTCTCATGTTTCATCTCCCCCTCCGATTACCCCTCCTTCATTTTTCCCTTCCTGCTATCTTCTTTTTTATTAAACATATAATGTATTATTTGTTTCAGAGGTACAGGTCCGTGATTCAACAGTCTTACACAATTCACAGCGCTCACCATAGCACACACCCTCCCCAATGTCTATCACCCAGCCACCCCATCCCTCCCACCTCCCACCATTCCAGCAACCCTCAGTTTGTTTCCTGAGATTAAGAATTCCTCATATCAGTGAGGTCATATGATACGCGTCTTTCTCTGATTGACTTATTTCGCTCAGCATAATACCCTCCAGTTCCATCCATGTCATTGCAAATGGCAAGATTTCATTCCTTTTGATGGCTGCATAATATTCCATTGTATATATATACCACTTCTTCTTTATCCATTCATCTGTCAATGGACATCTTGGCTCTTTCCATAGTTTGGCTATTGGACATTGCTGCTATAAACATTGGGGTGCATGTACCCCTTCGGATCACTACATTTGCATCTTTGGGGTAAATACCCAGTAGTGCAATTGCTGGATCATATGGTAGCTCTATTTTCAACTTTTTGAGGAACCTCCATACAGTTTTCCAGAGTGGTTGCACCAGGTTGCATTCCCACCAACAGTGTAGGAGGGTTCCCCTTTCTCCGCATCCTTGCCAAAATCTGTCATTTCCTGACTTGTTAATTTTAGCCATTCTGACTGGTGTGAGGTGGTATCTCATTGAGGTTTTGATTTGGATTTCCCTGATGCTGAGCGATATTGAGCACTTTTTCATGTGTCTGTTGGCCATTTGGATGTCTTCTTTGGAAAAATGTCTGTTCATGTCTTCTGCCCATTTCTTGATTGGATCATTTGTTCTTTGGGTGTTGAGTTTAAGAAGTTCTTTATAGCTTTTGGATACTAGCCCTTTATCTGATATGTCATTTGCAAATATCTTCTCCCATTCTGTCGGTTGTCTTTTGGTTTTGTTGACTGTTTCTTTTGCTGTGCAAAAGCTTTTTATCTTGATGAAGTCCCAATAGTTCATTTTTGCCCTTGCTTCCCTTGCCTTTGGCACTGTTTCTAGGAAGAAGTTGCTGTGGCTGAGGTTGAAGAGGTTGCTGCCTGTGTTCTCCTTTAGGATTTGGATGGACTCCTGTCTCACATTGAGGTCTTTCAACCATTTAGAGTCTATTTTTGTGTGTGGTTTAAGGAAACGGTCCAGTTTCATTCTTCTGCATGTGGCTGTCCAATTTTCCCAACACCATTTGTTGAAGAGACTGTCTTCTTTCCATTGGACATTCTTTTCTGCTTTGTCAAAGATTAGTTGACCATAGAGTTGAGGGTCCATTTCTGGGCTCTCTATTCTGTTCCATTGATCTATGTGCCTGTTTTTGTCCCAGTACCATACTGTCTTGATGATGACAGCTTTGTCATAGAGCTTGAAGTCCGGAATTGTGATGCCACCAGCTTGGCTTTTCTTTTTCAACATTCCTCTGGCTATTCGGGGTCTTTTCTGGTTCCATACAAATTTTAGGATTATTTGTTCCATTTCTTTGAAAAAAGTGAATGGTATTTTGATAGGGATTGCATTGAATGTGTAGATTGCTCTAGGTAGCATTGACATCTTCACAATATTTGTTCTTCCAATCCATGAGCATGGAACGTTTTTCCATTTCTTTGTGTCTTCCTCAATTTCTTTCATGAGTATTTTATAGTTTTCTGAGTACAGATCCTTTGCCTTTTTGGTTAGATTTATTCCTAGGTATCTTATGGTTTTGGGTGCAATTGTAAATGGGATCGACTCCTTAATTTCTCTTTCTTCTGTCTTGTTGTTGGTGTATAGGAATGCCACTGATTTCTGTGCATTGATTTTATATCCTGCCACTTTACTGAATTCCTGTATGAGTTCTAGCAGTTTTGGGGTGGAGTCTTTTGGGTTTTCCACATAAAGTAACATATCATCTGCAAACAGTGAGAGTTTGACTTCTTTGCTGATTTGGATGCCTTTTATTTCTTTTTGTTGTCTGATTGCTGTGGCTAGGACTTCTAATACTATGTTGAATAGCAGTGGTGATAGTGGACATCCCTGCCGTGGTCCTGACCTTAGGGGGAAGCTCTCAGTTTTTCGCCATTGAGAATGATATTCGCTGTGGGTTTTTCATAAATGGCTTTTATGATATTGAGGTATGTACCCTCTATCCCTATACTCTGAAGAGTTTTGATCAAGAAAGGATGCTGTACTTTGTCAAATGCTTTTTCTGTATCTATTGAGAGGATCATATGATTCTTGTTCTTTCTTTTATTAATGTATTGTATCACATTGATTGATTTGTGGATATTGAACCAACCTTGCAGCCCAGGAATAAATCCCACTTGGTCGTGGTGAATAATCCTTTTAATGCACTGTTGGATCCTATTGGCTAGTATTTTGGTGAGAATTTTTGCATCCATGTTCATCAGGGATATTGGTCTGTAATTCTCCTTTTTGATGGGGTCTTTGTCTGGTTTTGGGATCAAGGTAATGGTGGCCTCATAAAACAAGTTTGGAAGTTTTCCCTCCATTTCTATTTTTTTGGAACAGTTTCAGAAGAATAGGTATTAATTCTTCTTGAAATGTTTGGTAGAATTCCCCTGGGAAGCCATCTGGCCGAGGGCTTTTGTTTGTTGGGAGATTTTTGATGACTGCTTCAATTTCCTTAGTGGTTATAGGTCTGTTCAGGTTTTCTATTTCTTCCTGGTTCAGTTTTGGTAGTTGATACATCTCTAGGAATGCCTCCATTTCTTCCAGGTTATCTAATTTGCTGGCATAGAGTTGCTCATAATATGTTCTTATAATTGTTTGTATTTCTTTGGTGTTGGTTGTGATCTCTCCTCTTTCATTCATGATTTTGTTGATTTGGGTCATTTCTCTTTTCTTTTTGATAAGTCTGGCCAGGGGTTTATCAATCTTGTTAATTCTTTCAAAGAACCAGCTCCTAGTTTCGTTGATCTGTTCTCCTGTTCTTTTAGTTTCTATTTCATTGATTTCTGCTCTGATCTTTATTATTTCTCTTCTCCTGCTGGGTTTAGGCTTTATTTGCTGTTCTTTCTCCAGCTCCTTTAGGTGTAGGGTTAGGTTGTGTACTTGAGACCTTTCTTGTTTCTTCAGAAAGGCTTGTATTGCTATATACTTTCCTCTTAGGACTGCCTTTGCTGTATCCCAAAGATTTTGAACAGTTGTGTTTTCATTTTCATTGGTTTCCATGTATTTTTTAAATTCTTCTTTAATTTCCTGGTTGACCCATTCATTCTTTAGTAGGATGCTCTTTAGCCTCTATGTATTTGAGTTCTTTCCAACTTTCCTCTTGTCATTGAGTTCTAGTTTCAAAGCATTGTGGTCTGAAAATAGGCAGGGAATGATCCCAATCTTTTGGTACTGGTTGAGACCTTATTTATGACCTAGGATGTGATCTATTCTGGAGAATGTTCCATGGGCACTAGAGAAGAATGTGTATTCTGTTGCTTTGGGGTGGAATGTTCTGAATAGGTCTGTGAAGTCCATTTGGTCCAGTGTGTCATTTAAAGTCTTTATTTCCTTGTTGATCTTTTGCTTAGATGATCTGTGCATTTCAGTGAGGGGGGTGTTAAAGTCCCCCACTATTATTGTATTGCTGTGAATGTGTTTCTTTGCTTTTGTTATTAATTGCCTTATATATTTGGCTGCTCCCATGTTAGGGGCATTGATATTTACAATTGTTAGATCTTCTTGTTGGATAGACCCTTTAAGTAGGATATAGTGTCCTTCCTCATCTCTTATTACAGTCTTTGGTTTAAAATCTAATTTGTCTGATATAAGGATTGCCACCCCATCAGCTGAAATTATTTAAACTAGCCAATCCTAAACCTGCTTACTCTTCCTTGCCCATTCTTTCTTAGAAAACAGAAAGTGTCTTGTCCAATTTCTGCCTCTCCTTCTGTCTCATGACCAGTCCTAGTGCTTTCCTGTGTGGCCCCTAGAGTATATGGCATGCTCCTTTCTCTTGGGAACTGTGAATATGAAACACTGTCTTTTAAAAAAAAGACATTACTTTTCTTTAGAGCAGTTTTAAGCTCACAGCAACTTGAGTAGCAGTACAGAGATTTCCCATGTATCTCCTGCCTTCCCACATGCACAGCCTCCCTCATTATGAACATCTCCCATCACATTTGTACATTTTATATAATTGATGAACATACACTTATACATTATTATCACCCAAAATCCATAGTTTACATTAGGGTTCACTTGGTGTTGTTATTTTATGGGTTTGGATGAATTGGAGGTTTGCTTGCAAACCTCACATGTATCTGTTATATGTATAACCATTATAGTACCACACAGAGTAATAATCTCCCTAATAATCCTCTGTGTTTCAGTTGTCCATCCTTTCTTCCCCCAGAGGCCCTGACAAACATTAAACTCTCTACTGTCTCCATAGTTTTGCCTTTTCCAGATTGTCACAGAGTGGGCTTCTTGCACTTCTTAATATGCATTTGGGTTTCTTCTATGTCTTTTCATGATTTGATAGCTTATTTCTTTTTAGCTCTGAATAATATTCCATTGTCTGGATATACCCCAGCTTATTTACCCATTCACAAACTGAAGGACATCTTGGTTGCTTTCAGGTTTTGGCAATTATGAATATAGCTACTATAAACAAATATGTATAGGTTTTTCAACTCCTTTGGGTAAGTATCAAGGAGTACAATTACTGGATTGTATGATAACAGTATGTTTAGTTTTGTAAGAAACTGCCAAACTGTCTTTCAAAGTGGCTGTACCATTTTCCATTATCACTAGCAATGAATAAGAGTTCCTTTTGCTCTACATCTATGCCAGCATATGGTGTTGTCAGTATTCTTGATTTTGGTCATTCTAATAGGTGTGTAGTAGTATCTTATTGTTTTAATTTGCATTTCCCTGATGAGAATGATGTGGGGCATCTTTTCATATGCTTACTTGCCATCTGTATATCTTCTTTGGTGAGGTATCTGTTAAAGTCTTTAGCCCATTTTTAAATAAGGTAGTTCATTTTCTCATTGTTTAGTTTTAAGAGTTTGTGTTTGGATAACAGTCCCTTATCAGATTTGTCTTTTGCAAATATTTGCTTGCAAATTATCTTTTCAATGTCAGTCATCTCCTCATCTGTTGGCAAAGGTTTTATAATATTATAATATTATAATTTATTATTTTATAATAAAACCTATATTTAAAACACCATCCTTTACCCTTATTGTCCAAGATCACATTTGGACTTATCTATCTCTCAAAGTTTAGACTGAGAAAGAAAAGCCAGGTCCTCTTTTTTCCAACTCTGACCTCTTCTTACAAGTTGCTTTTCAGAATCTATTTATTCCTTTGGTGATTGGCACTGGTAACTCTTTCACTCTCAGAAGAACCCAGTGGGGCACCTCGTTGCTTTTGCAGTAAATGAAAGCATCAGAGTTTGGATTAAAATCAACCTAATAACAAAGCCTATATAGTTTTCACTGTATGATGCTGCTATAAGATTTGTATATCTCTGAGAATCAAGTTTTCATTTTAACCTGGAGTTCACCTAGATTTGTGACCACAGATTTCTAGTCATTGTTATAAACATTAGAGAACATGATTTTTTGAGTCAGTCTAAATGTGTGTTTGCATCTCTTTTCTACCTGTTACTAACCATGCAGATTTGATCTAAGTATTTTCATCTTTTTAAACTTCTGTGTATTTATTTGTACAATGCAAATAATACTTCCCTAATATGGTTGTTATAAATATGAATTGCATAATATATTGCAATATTGTAGCATAGAGCAAGGCATTTTTCATTTTCCCCTCTGATTATATAAGAAAAATATCTCATGTACCATGATACTGTTTTTTGGGTTTACCTGTAAGAAGTACAAAAAAGGACCCATTTCATGAGTTTCCCAATACCTCAAGGCTAAAGTAGGGAATATTATTAACAATTGAGGTAGCTGAGGCTCAGAGATATTAAGTAGCTTTCAATTTATAGTAAATATGGCAGAAAATTTTATTTAAATGTTCACTGATTCTGCTCATCATTCTGTTTAGATATTGAGGTTTTGCAATTCTTCTTCCCCTAATCTACCAACTTAGAAAAAACTAAGTTGACTTTTAGAGAGTTTGAGCCAGAGAGATCTGGAGTGGGGTCAACAAGCCCTTCAGAACAGGGTGGGCATGGCTCTGTACTGAAAAGAGAAGGATTAAGTTTATGACTCTGTACTCAATGGTGAGATCTATAGATTCTTTCAACTGCTGGATTCTAAGAATGTTTGCAGCTAGCCTGATTATGGGTATCCTCCTTGACACCCTGAGATTAGAAGATTGTTGGGCTCTTCTCTGATGAAATGAACCTGCCTAAGAAAACAGAACTACAAATATTGTTGTATGGTTGGCCCCAAATAAAGTGGCCCACACAGATCACCATTCCCCTAAAACAAAGTCCACTAGTTGACAAGTCCGGCCCAATTACAATGATTGTTCAGTCAACTTGTTACTGTCTCTTAAACACATCAGGACAGCTAAGGATCACTAGCCATCAGAGGGATGATTGTATATAAAAAAACAGAGAGAAAAAATAATTGGGAAATAGAATGTAATGTGAGAGCTGCCCTTTCACTTTGCTCAGGGAAGTAGCCTATGTCTGCGCTAATGTGAGAAGCCAGAGAGGTGCCATGTTTATCAGTCATCTTCATGGTGATTGCAATGGGCAAGGACTTCCTACAAGAGCTGTCCATGTAGACAGCCTTCTGGGCATGGATTTTGGAGAAACAGATGCTGGGACAGGAATATAGTGTTGAGGCAGTCCTGAATTAGAAAAGAGGAGTAGGAGGAGCTTGAGGAGCAATCATCTTAGAGTAGAGACTCTAAGAGGCCATTTCTTTGTCTTTTTATCTACTTTTCCAATTTTCTTCATCTGTCCTTCTCCCAGGAATCTGCTTTCATGATTGGAAACTGCTGGGCCACAACTGTAAAGAGCATGACTGGAGCTAGCACTTTGCTGCTTGCCATAGGTCAGCCAAATGTTCCAACTCTGTTTCCTGGTCTAAAATCTCCTTCCTCTCAAAGGTTCCCCTGGACTTCCAGGCAGATCAGTAGTGGGCTGTCTCTGCTGCACTTGCATTTTGGCATCAGTGTGTAATTTGATGACTCTTTTCTAAGACAGCTGACATTTTTAGAAGGTTTTCTGCCTGAATTTCTGAAGCAGAAGATGGGGCAGAGGAATGATGCTGCAGGAAGGGAGTGGGGAGCCTCTGACTTTCCATTGTCATCTTCCAGAAAGAGACAGAGGAGAAGCAACACTTCTCTCCATCTCTGGTTGAAGAAAGAGGTAGCGGGTAGATTAAGAACCATCCTGGGGAAGTCTAGTAAGCAAACAGAACAGACAGGGAGGAGAATAAAAAAACCTGAATTTCCACATGACCCATGTTCTCTTTAATATGGGTTGTGTGTTTTTTAAGTTACAATCTAAAATATCTATCTATAAATGTAAAAAATCTATATCAATATCTATCATCTATCTATCATCTACCCATCAATCATCTATCATCTATCTATCTATCTATCATCTATCTATCTATCTATCTATCTATCTATCTATCTATCTATCATCTATCTATCTATCATCTATCTAGCTTTATTTATGTTGGTGTGGCTTGGGTTTCTTGAGTGAAACAAAGGGAAATGGAGAGGGAATAGAAATGCCTATTATCCTGCATCTAGTTACATGACAGGCATTGTTATGCACATCACCTAGGTGACACAATCAGTATCTCTGGATGTGAGAGTAAAGAGGCAATGAAAGGAAAAATAGACAAATGGACTACATCAAACTTGCAAATTTTTGTGAATCAAAGGACACAATTAATAGAGCCAAAAAAACCAAAATATAGAATAGGAGAATATATTTGTAAATTATATAACTGATAAGCAGGTAATATCCAGAATATATAAATAACTCTTATAATTCAACAACAACAAAAACAACCTGATTAAAAAGTGAACAAAAGACTTTGCTGTGGACTGAATGTTTGTATGCCTCCCAAATTCATGTGTTGAAACCTAATCCAGTGTGACTGTATGTGGAGGTAGGACCTTTGGGAAGTGATTAGATCTTGAGGGCAGAACTCTCATAAATGGGATTACTGCTTTTATACAAGAGACCCCAGAGAGCTCCTTTTCCCCTGCCATCATGTGAGGTTACAGGGAGAAGTTGGCTATCTATAACCCTGGAAACTGGCTCCCACCAGGCACAGAATCTCCTAGTACCTTCATCTTGGACTTTCCAGCCCCCAGAACTGTGAGAAATAAATTTCTGTTGTTTATAAGACACCCAATCTATTGTATTGTGTTATAGCAGCTCGAATGGATTAAGAAAGACTTGAATAGACATTCCCCCAAAGATGATATATAGATGGTCAACAAACAAATGAAAAGATGCTCAATATCACTAATCTTTGGAAAACGCAAGTCAAAACCACAATGAAATATCACCTCACACCCATTAGGATGGCTACTATAAAAGAAAACCAAAAACAAGTGTTGGTGAGGATATGGAAAACCTGGAACCTGTATGTGTTATTGGTGGGTTTGTAAAATGGTGTGACTGAATTTCCACCATTGTACAATGGTGGAAAATAGTATGGAAGTTCTTCAAAAAATTAAAAATAGTAGCAATCCCACTTCTGGGTATATATCTAAAAGAACTGAAAGTAGGTTCTTTTTAAAAAAATTATTATTATTATTATTATTTTATTTAAATTCAATTAGTCAAGATATAGTACATAATTAGTTTTTGATATAATGTTCAATGATTCATTAGTTGAACTAATGAATTTTTTTTAAATTTTTTAAAAGATTTTATTTATTTATCTGAGATAAAGAGTGAGAGAATGAGACAGAGAGAGCATAAGTTGGGGGGGTGGGAGAGGCAAAAGGAGAGGGAGAAGCAGGCTCTCCAGCAAGCAGGGAGCCCCACACGGGGCTCGATCCCAGGGCCCCGGGATCATGACCTGAGCTGAAGGCAGACGCTTAACTGACTGAGCCACCCAGGCACCCCTGAAAGTAGGATCTTAAGGAGATATTTGCAGCAACCCAAATGTCCATTGACAATGCATGAGGAAACAAAATGTGGTATACACATACATAGGAAAATTACTGATTCCTAAAAAGTAAAGAAATACTGTCACATGCTACAAAATGGGTGAACCTTTAAGATATTATGCTAAGTGATAATTCTCTGGAGAGTCATCCAAGTTGTTCTATCAATAGTTTTTTTAAATAGTTTGTTCTTTTTTAAATTGCTGAACAATATTTCATGCTATGGATTTATAACCATTGTTTAATTGTTCACCCATTGAAGGATGTCTACATTATTTCTGGGTTTTGGCTATTAGAAATAAAGCTGCTATAAGCTTTTGTGCAAAAAAAAAAAAAGATATTATGCTAAGTGAAAGAAGTCAGTCACATAAAGACAAATACTGTATGATTCCACTTATATAAGGTATCTAAATAGTCAAATTCATAGAAACAAAAAGTAAAATAGTGGTTACCAGGGGTTGCAAGGAAGAAGAAAAGGGGAATTATTATTTGATGGGTACAGAGTTTTAGACGTAAGATGAAAAAGTTCCAGAGATCTGTTTCACAATGCAAATATACTTAAAACTCCTGAACTATACACTTAAAAATAGTTAAGGTGGGGGTGCCTGGGTTGCTCAGTCGTTAAGTGTCTGCCTTCGGCTGAGGTCATGATCCCAGGATCCTGGGATCGAGCCCCATATCAGGCTCCCTGCTTGGCGGGAAGCCTGCTTCTCCCTCTCCCACTCCCCCTGCTTGTGTTCCCTCTCTTGCTATGTCTCTTTCTGTCAAATAAATAAATAAAATCTTAAAAAAAATAGTTAAGATGGTGAATTTTATGTTATGGTGCTTTTTGTCACAATAAAAATAAATAAAAAGTAAACCTGGGGCGCCTGGGTGGCTCAGTCAGTTAAGCGTCTGTCTTTGGCTCAGGTCATGATCTCTGCATCCTGGGATTGAGCCCTGTGTTGGGCTCCCTGCTCAGTAGGGAGTCTGCTTCTCTCTCTCTTTTGCCCCTCCCCACTGCTCATTCTCTCTTGGTCTCTCAAATAAATAAATAAAATCTTAAAAAAATAAACCTAATAAAGTGTTAAATTAAATATGTTCCTACCTCTTACCTTGACAAACTACTTTCACAACCCCGGAAGGCCAGATTCAAATTTAGAATCCTGAGAATCTATGAAGTTCCATGCCCAAAGGTGGCAGTACAGGGAGAGGCACCCTGGTTCCCAGGTGCCTGCCTCTGGACCACAGCTTACTCCCTCTACTTCGCACTCTTACTTCTCTTACAATGTGAGGGGCCTACACATGTGCAGCTATAAATACCTGCAGTCCACATGCCCAACTGCCATCTACATCCCTTGCATATAGCTTCTACCTGACCACACCTGGGAGTGAACATACCAACAGTGTGGTCTGCTTTTGGAAGGATGGACCCAGGCCCTGGAAGCTGAGGAGTGTTGCTCCAGGCCAAAATTTATGTGTGATCTTTCAGACCTGACCATAGGCAATTATGAAGGCTCTTCTTTCCTTTTCACTTCTCTTCTTTTCTTTCCCTCCCTCCCTCTTTTCTTTCTTTCTTTCTTTCTTTCTTTCTTTCTTTCTTTCTTTCTTT